>NW_024424119.1:41605383-41812717 GCF_017311325.1 Ursus maritimus
CCAGAGCCATTGGCTGCGGGTTCTGTGGGGTGCCATTGTTGACTCTGGCTGGCTGAGGGGGCAGTGGGGGCTGCGACGAACTAGTGCTCTGTTCTCCAACTCACGCTCCCTTGGTCTATGACACGTGGACAGGGTGCCTCTACGGCCCAGCGGTGACCTTGGGAAAAAGCATCCCATGGGAATTCCCTTGGGGCGTCTTGGGGCAGGGTGGACATAAGAAAGTTTCACAAGGGACATATCTAATGCTTGATCTAAGTTGTTGGTATGTAACCTTTTGCTTATATCCTAGGTAAATCCTTTTATTTATTTATTTATTTATTTATTATTTTTTATTATAATTTTTTATTATGTTATGTTAGTCACCATAGAGTATATATCCTTACTTTTTGATGTAATGTTCCATGATTCATTATTTGTGTATAATACCCAGTGAACCATGCAATAAGTGCCCTCCTTAATACCCAAGATTTTATTTATTAGAGAGAGAGAGAGAGAGGAAAAAAAAAACACACACACACACAAGCGGGGGAGGGGCAGAGGGCTAGGGAGAAGCAGGCTCCCAGCTGAGCAGGGAGCCCTATTTGGGGCTCGATCTCAGGACCCTGCGATCATGACTTGAGCCAAAGGTAGATGCTTGAGCCACCCAGCGGCCCCTCTCCTAGGTAAGTCTTCAAGTAAGTATGTCATACCTATCAGCACTATGCAAGATGCCATGTGTGTGCATGTGTGTGTGCATATGTGTGTGTGTGTGTGTGTGTGTGTGTGGAAATTGAGGAAAAGCTGGATTTCTTGTCTGGGTTGTAGCAAACGTAGAATAAACAGCACTTGCAGAATCGGGAACGCAGACCTGAAGACATCAGAATGCGATCCCCCGCCTCCTGCCCACCCCCTCTTCCCCAGGAAATCTACAGAAACTTTAGCCTTTGCTTTTCCATGGAGCACGGAGATCAGGATTTGAGCCACCTTATCTGGATTTTAAAGGGCAGGGAGGAAGCAAATGACATGAAGTTTACATTTCATTGTTTTGGTGCCTCCAGCAAGATGCCATTGATAAGTTTATTTTATGGCGGTCTCTTGCTCAAGGAAGCTGCTAGTCCCTTGCTGGTACTTGACACAAATCTTGGAGGTTTTAAGGAAGCAGTTTAAAACAGCAATTATATGAGCCAATGGAGATTCTTATCTCTGGGATACAAGAGCAAATAGTTCACTGATGTACTGGATCCTCTGGAACGCATTTTTATGGACTGTAATTGGATGAGCAAGCAGAGCACAATGCATGGTATGGAAAGGTAAACAGAAGTGGCGGGTTCAAGACCCAGCTCTCATGCCAGGTTGCTGTGCGAATTTGGATCCTCTGGTCCTCTCTGCTATGCGATCGTCCTGTGATACAGATGTGTTCAAGCGAAATGGTCTTCAGCTTCTGTGTTAATTAAGACTAAATTAGTTGAATGAAACGGTGATTTAAATAGGCTAGAAATATCCTTCTTCCTTTGGTAGAGGTCTCAAGACCCTTGGTTGCCAACCCATATATTCCACCTTTGAAGACGCAGTAACATAGGAAGCTCACTGATGGAGAGAACGCATTCCACACGCACTGCAAAGCGCCTTTCCTCAAGAAATCCGCAAGGACCCAGGAGCCTTTTGTTTTTCCGGAAAGCAGGAGATAGAAAGAGCCAAGAACACACCACCTCTAATGATTAAATATACAAGCCGGCGGCTGCACATACCGTTTCAACTCCCGTTCTGTTGGCTGGAACTTTGTCATATGACCTCATCCAGCTGCCAAGTCGACTGGGGAACAGTTTTTATTCTTAGCTGCTACAGAGCCAGCTAAAACCTGGAGTTCCCTCACTCTGAGAGTTGAGGAGAATGGATACTGCAGAACAATTAGAAGTCTCTGCCAAGCGTTCCTTCCAGAACTCACAATCCAGGATTCTAGGTGTTATGCACAGATTAGATGATAAAAGTCAAATCACCCTCCCTCAGGGCCTTCCTCACTGAGTGATAGTCAAGATGCCTTGATCATGGAATCAGCAAGCAGTATACAACCAGGGCTGTCCCAGAGAAACAGAACGTGAGCCACACAGGCATTTTCAAATTTCTAGTAGCCAAAGACAGCAAAAGCAACAGGTGAAATTAATTCTAATAATATATCGCATGTAACCCAATCATGCAATCAATGGAAAAAGTTATTCAACAGATAGTTTACATTCCTGTTTTCATACCAGGTCTTCGAGTTTGTAGTTTACACTTAGAGCAGCTCAATTTGAACCAGCCTCATTTCCAGGGCTCCAGAACCGCAGGTGGCTCTCGGCCACCATGGAAGACAATGCAGTTCTGGATTGCGGCTACTGGAAAAATAGTACCATTGTATGCACACATAAATTACTTTGTTATAAAAAGACTCTGTTAATTAATTCATGCAAGTTTAACACAGTATTACAGTCTATATGAATGCATATATGAATGAAAGAAAACATTATCTCCCCCCCTCCTCCCCGGAGGATTTCGATGGATAAGTGACAGTAGCTATTGGCTTTCTGGATCATCAGAGGTCTCACAGATGACCATACCAACTACACAAGTCAGGTCGAACTGTCTGGAATCCAGCTCTGCCACTTACTAGGTATGTCCCCAAGATTAAGATGTTGAATTCCTCTGAGCCCAGGTGCCCTACCTGTAAAAATGTTGAGGTCTTTTTCTTTTTCTTTCTTTCTTTCTTTTTTTTCTTTTCTTTCTTTTTTTAAAATTATCTCTTGGAAGCTGGACTCAGCAGAAATAGCACTGGACCAAGAAGAATAAAGAGTTTGGATTGCGGCTTCACCTTTCCTCTGAGACTCTCCATCTTGTCCTTCCTCTGGATCTTACCTTTCCCATTTTGGAAGCTCGAGGGGAGGGCTTCCCAATTTGTCTTTTTTCTTTTCAGACAAATCACTTCAATTGAAAGTAAAACTAAAATAGTCACATTTCTAGGATACAACTAGGGAGATGATTGCTTTCTCGACTTGTGATGACTTCCAACAATTTTGTAAAAGAGAGAATTAAAGATTTGGAAGCTTGAGACATTCACAGTGGTCCGATGTTTGTAAACAGACACGTTCTTTGGAAAAAGGAGGGGGAGGGGTCAGGTGGAAGTATCTCTATGGTGGTGACCTTTAGCATAAGGGTTGCAAGTAAACTCTGGGTGCTCTCAACCATTGCTGCGGAAAGTGTATACTGAGGAATCTTTCTGGAAGCCAGTTTGGCAACGTGTATCAAAAACACATAAAATGTGTACATCCTTTCATGTAACAATTTTATGTGTCAGAATTTAAGGAAACAATCTGATGTTCACAAAGATATGTTTATTCAAGTGTTCCTTGCTCTATTACTGACATTTCCATAAAATGGAACTACTCTGACTGTAAAAAATAAAGGAAATAGTCAAAAAATTACAGTTTAGGCATATGGGTGGATATTATTAAACCACTAAAAGCCACGTTTTCAGAGAATATTTAGTGATGCAGGGAAATGCCTCACTACAATGTTGAACCAAAGATCACTAACAACGCATACAATATGGCTCTAACCCCCTTTGAAACTTGACTTCTTTCCAGAGGGTCCCGCAGACACCCTATCCTTGTTTTCCTGTCTTCTGACCCCTGCTTCTCCCCTCCTTCTTATGTCCTCAGTGTGAATCTTTTTTTTTTTTTTTTTTTAATAGCTCAAGCTTCCTTAACCTTGATGTTGTTGATACTGTGGGCTGGACGATCCTTTGTTGCAGCTGGGGGCAGGGCTGTCCTATGTTCTGCAGGACATTGAACGGCATCCCTGGTGTCTCCTCACTAGATGCCATTGGCACCCTTCTTCCAGATGAGACAACCAAAATGTCTCTAGACACTGCCAAATGTCCCCTTGGGGACTAAACCACACATCTCCTCCTCCAGTTTTGTGGTTAGCCGAGTTTGGTGATTATTCAACTCTTCTTGCCAGTGAGAGGTACAAACTGAAGATACTTCCTGATTACCACCCCCTCCCCCAGCCGTCTCCCTGTCTCTGTCTCTGTGTCACACACACACACACTCCCATGCACACCCTCGCACACCCCCCACTCCAGCACACCCTCGCACACCCCCCACTCCAGCACACCCTCGCACACCCCCCACTCCAGCACACCCTGATACCCTCACATGAACACCAAGATTAATTCGCTAAGACAACTTAATCGGAGTGCACCCTCGGCGCGTCCCTCCATGGGGCATTCCCAGCAAGAGCTCTTCCCACCATGGGAGTAGATTCCTCACGGAGCAGTCTTTCCTCTCTTGGTTCATCCTCTGGTGTCCAGAGTGAATGGAGATACTTGCGCTCCTAGAGCTCAGTGATCGGGAGGTGACGCTGAGGCCCAAGGTGACTTTACCATTTGTCCCAGTAAATTCTTATCCAAGCAGATAAAGCTGCAAACCAACAAATGACCTCATCATGAACCTCAGGGACCTCATTAAACCCATTTATCCTGCTCTGGACAATTGGGTGCTCATGTGGAAAAACACCATCCTTCTCAGGACAACGGATTGCTCAGCTGGGCAAACCTTCTTGCTGATCGAACAACCGTTGACTCATCAACATTCGCCCCAGGACACTAGACTTTCCATGTCCTCTAATCCCAAACTATTAGGGCAATCTGCCTGAAACACTCAAATCTGGATCCCCAGACACTCTACAGGTCACCTCCCCTTTCGAGACACAGATACTCCCTCACGATGGCGTTCTCCCTTAAGTGACCAGTAAAAACTCAGCTTTGCCCGATAAATGGAAGTCTCCGGGGGAAATGCAGTCCTCTAGGGCCTGTCTACTTTCAAAGAAGGGGGCACCATCAGAAAGCATGGACCCAATGATGCTTACAAAAAGCCCAGGGGGAAATTTTGACATAGTGGTTTCTCTGCAGCTCTGGTCAGATAAGATTCCTAAGCGATGGTGTTGCACTGCACTCCATGAGTAGAGAGAAGCCAACCGGAAGTTTATGGTCTTCCTGCCCATAGCATGTGAGTGCAAGTGGAACAGAGCAAGGGTCACAAGTTTCAGAAGCAGAGAAAAGAGAAAGCACAGAAACGCACACACACAGACCGTGGAATTATGGTTGATTTCATTTTTGTACTTTTCTGTATTTAAAATTAATATCTTCATGAGGATGTCTTCCTGTTCATCAAAGTACTTAGTCTTCTGATTTTAGATAAAATAATAGGTTAATAGAATTCTCTCCTAGAATATAGTGGGCGACCCAGGATACTGACTTCAAGGGAGGGCCAAAGAAATCAGAGACTTAGTCCTGGAGATTTTCCTTTTTCTGCATGGCTCAGAAGAGCACTAGCAAAAATGACTACAGGCTTCGAGGGTGTGTCATTTGGACCAAGACTTACTTTGAAGTAAAAATGAAAAGGATTGCAATTACTGCTCCCCCTCCCACCCCCCCCCCCCCCCCCCCCCCCCCCCCATGTTTCTTTAATCATCTCATGCCTACTAGGAGATGCACTCAGCAGTGAGATGGGATAGGTAAGCCATGGAGCACAGGACAGGTTACAATGACTAGGCACTAAAATAAATCATACGGCCGATACCCAGGGACATGGACGGATGTATAAACTGAGAAAGCCCTTGACCCAGTAAGTCCCTGTAAAGAAGAAGCCTCTGGGGTTGGCTTCAGCCCTACTACTTAGTATTTTGTGACCATGAGCAAAATGCTTCACCTTTTGACAAAATAGTTTCTTCACCTGCAAAGGGGAGATACGTGGACCTTGTCCGGGGAACCTCTTGAGTTTGTTATAGCAATCAAGAGCGAGGACAGATATATACATGTCTAGGACACAGTTCAAAGGCAGGGCACTGTGAGAATACCTCTCAATGTTTCAAATGTCTCATTGACTGATATTAACATAGATTAAGATATTCAGCCCACACTCAATGTAAATGTCAGAGCTACTTAGCTCTATGGGACTGCTTGAGGCAGAGATAGAGGCATTTGAGGATCTCCACCTTATCTCACAGCACCTTGGCCTGGAGAGGGCCCCCCCACCCCCCACCCCCCACCCCCCGCTTGGAGCCTGGTTCCCACAGGGCGGTGGGGAGGGCTGTGTGGGGGCTGGGTATGCCCGGCAAGAGCATACCTAGAGGTAGGCTTAAGTTCTTAGGAATGCTGGCCACAGCTGCCCACCACCCATCATTAACATTTCGTGCCTAGCATGTAATCCATAAACGGATTTTCCAGGGTGGAGTCAGAAATGAGAGGAATGAGGAGAGGCAGCTGGGGAGGCAAAGCTCCTTCATCTCGTATTTATTTATTGTGTGTCCACCAAGGACACACCAGAGCCAGAACACCCAGAGCCAACGCGATGATAAAGTCCACCTGGTCATTGTACCCATCACACGCTTCAAGGGTTTAAGCAATTTGCCCCAGGTCACAGAGCTCACCAATAGCAGAGTAAGAACTCACACCCAGCTGCATGAATCCCCTTCTGCCTAACGCCCGCCAGCTGAGCCGCTGGAGCGTAGGACAGCATCAGTTCTAGATTTCCTACTATAAATTCTCTCCATCACCTACGCATGGCCAGAGGGCAGAGGGCAAAAGAAGGTAAGAAGAAATGAGACCTTCAATGGTTAGTGTTCTTATTTCTCCCACACAAGCAGAATTTTTGCCTAACTATGCAAAATGCTTCACTATGCAAATCATCCCAGAAGTGGGTTAGGTCCTGGGACTAAATGCTTTTGACTTTTGTTTCTTCTGCCGCTCTCCACGTTTTGATTTTAAGGACCAAATAATCCAAGATTGTCATAATCCAATGTTAATGAATGACACATGCATGAAATTTCACAAAAAAATGACTAAATATCCTTTTTAAGAAAAAACTTAATTTGGGGTGGGATGACTTGAGGCAGTAACTTCCCACTTTTCTTTGGCTTTTGAAATACAAAGTGGGGAAAGTCTGTCAAAACAGATTTTGATAGGTTGGGGGAAAGATTTTTCTAAAATCCCTGAGATGCTCAGGATTTGAATAGGGTTACAGTCCTTACTGCTTGTGAACCCACATGCCCACTAGCCGGAAATGTAGTATTTCTTTCTTTTTTTTTTTTTTCAGACTCCCCTAATTCTCCAGATTTTCCAAGAACCTTAGATGCTTACTCAATTCCAATAGGATTAATTTTTTAATAATAATTTTTTATTATATTATGTTAGTCACCATACAGTACATCCCTAGTTTTTGATGTAAAGTTCCATAATTCATTACTGGGTATTATACGCAGGATTAATTCTTTTTCTAAATTCCAAGCCCTGGGGGAGCTGGATTCTCAGCACCTGCTTCTCCCCACCTCACGGTGGCGCTGTGGTAGCTCAGTCCTGCAGAGCTCCAAGGGGGCTTTTCCGGTCCCCCGTGAGGTGCTTGCTGGCCCAGCTCCTCGCCCAGGCTGCAGATCTTACCGTCTTCAGAAGGAATCGTTCTCTCCGGTCACATCCACAGGCCTAGGCATTTTTGTCCACATCGCTACGGTTTTCCCCAAGTGCTATACCCGAACTGGCTTTCCTTGTGTTAACTGTGAATGTGGGCGAGCTTGTGTCTCACTTTTCTAAAGACAGCTTCATTTCTAGTGCCTGTTGTTGGTCTCTGAACCTCTGATGGGGTATGGGCCTTCCTGTCCTCACCTTCCACCTTTTAGAGTTCTTTCTCACTTCAGATCTCAGGGGGCAGCAACTTGGTCCGCTGAGCCATCAGCTCCCCGGAGACCTGCCCTGACCTCCTAAATGAACCGACCCCTCTCGAGCTGCTCTGGGGACAAGTAGTCTCCATAATAACAGCTCTGATGAAATAATACAAGATTCTGTTCCTGATTTCCTCTTGCCCCACAGTGTCGTCCACACTTACGAAACGCAGGGAGCCCAGAACACATTTCTTCTAAGCGATTTCTTTTTCCATATCTTAGTAGAAGAGTGACTAGCATAAACTTCAAATCCATCCCTTCCGATGCGTTCAATCCATCTGACACCCTGTGTGATGCCCTGGCAGCACGGGATTGGGGATATATTCCATGATACTGTGAAAAAGCGTGTTATCTGGCGTCTGAGCGGGGGGCCTTTGAAGCCTGGCTCTCCGTCATCACTTATATGACCGAGTCATTGTCATCTCAAAACACTGTTATCTCAAGGATTCCTCCCCTTGCCTCCTGTTTCCCCCTCGCGGATCCAACACCCCCGCTGCACCCAGATTGATTTGTCCAAATGACTGCTCTTCGAGACAGGCTTTAAAAGAAAAAATTCCCCTTTCCTATATTCGAGTTTTCTGCACTGATCACGCAGTCCGTTTGTGCTTTAGAAAATAAAGCAGGGGGCATGAAAATAAACCACGAGGGCATGCCTATGGCAGTTAAAACGGAATGAACTAGAAGTAAATGCAACATCAGGGCTAGATCTCCAGATCTTTCGGATAAGTGAAAACGTGGTGCAGAGACGTTCGGAATGGTTCTGTGTATGTTCAAGTTTAGATAAACGGAGAGTGAAATGAGTTGAGATCTGAAGGGCCCAGGAAATCGTACTTCCCTTCCCGGCCAGAGTTCAAAACCTTCCCACTGCAGGGGCCACAGGTCAAGCTCTCTGTGCAGCCTCTTGAGGGGCTCTTCTTTGGGGCTGAGGTGGGGGAAAGGGCATCCTCTGTCCCTCCCCTGTGACAAGCTGGGGGTGAAGAACAGCAGAGCACCCTGGCAAATTCTTTCTCGAAAAAGTCCCTAATGCTTCGATTACTTTTTCCCTCAGAAGAATTAAGTATAAACGTTTTCCTAAAGCCTGCAAGTGGGTCATGGGGCATCTTGGCCAACTGTTCTCAAGTCTTAACACAGAATTTCGAGGCTTCAGAATATGGGGCATTGGATCGGTTTGATGGGTATCGCGTTACAGGTGCTTTCTGCACAAACTCCCAGGTAGGAGGAGACCATGCTGTTAACATCATACACCACATTAAGGCCCAAAGTTTTCCCAGTCAGGACCCACTGGTGTTCCTTCAGCACCCGGCTCTTCTGGGTCCAGCCCTGTGCTGGGTGTTCAGACATGAACAAGGGCAGACTCCCAGCTTTGGGGGCATCTGGTTGGAATGACCTCCCCGGTCAGTTCTCTGCAACTGGCCTCTACGCACAGGCTAAGCCTCCCAGGTGTGATGGCATCTGTGTGGATGGCACCGCCTACGTCCCCACGTCCAGGCCTTTGCTAGGTGTTTCCCTCTGCTTGCAGTGACCGTTCTTCTCCCAGCGAACATACGCTCACCCCAAAGGCCAGGGAACCTTTGCGGATACCTGGTGCACGGCGTTTCTCCCACCTGACTCAGATCTCTCCTCTGTACATGGTGAATCCTTCTTCCAGTCGGCCCGGGGTTGTCCATGTCTCCCCCATCGGACTAAGAGCTCCTTGATGGCACAGCCCTTGGCTTTTTATTTCTGTGTTTTCTAAGATGCCAGATGCAGTGACTGGCCCTGGTCTGTTGGAGGAACATCGAACTGTGTCTTTTGGGCCACGAGCGGCATGGCCCTTAGTACACACCACTGCCTCCCCTCCTTCCTGAAGGCGTCCCTTATCCTGAAGGCCCTGAATTCTCAAGGGGTGTCAGGAAGAGCGGCTGTCCGGATGTGTGGAAAGAGCACTGGGCAAAGCACCGGGAGGCTTGGATTTTCACCCCTGCCTTGTGAGCTTCCTGCTCTAGGGACAATTACTTCCCACGTCTGGGCCTCAGTCTCTGCCTGTGGGGGGCCTGTGGCTCAGAGCTCTGAATATGTCTCTTGCTCTTTGCTGTGCTGCTTTCGGATCAAAGCTCCCCTGTGTCTCTGTCTCTCTTTCCCCTCTGTCCTTCCTCTTAGGTGCGTAATAAACCAAGAGTTTACAGTAAAAGCACAGGAAGAGCTGAATGATGTGTTCTCTTCAGGAAAGTACCTGGTCCCCCAGGGAGCCAGAGGCTGCCTCAGGAGCCCCATGCCTCCCGAGCTGTGGGTCCTGAGGGCTTTCAGTGTAGACCCGCCAACCCAACTCCAGCCTTTGATGTGGCTTTGACTGTGCATGATACACACCAGCTGCCCTGATTCAGAGCTGCGGAAAGGCGTGTTGCTCTCTGCCACCGACCCCAGGGATTGAGCAGTGGCGGCGGCGGTGGGGGGGTAGAGATGGAAGGGCCATCGGGGAAATGGAAGAGATTGCGACCCTAACAGCCACACCCCGCCCGATCCCCAGACTCCGGGCCGGACCAACCTGCTGTCCACCGAAGAGGAACTCTGTGCACTTTGAGAAGCCAGGCAACGCTCAGAGGAAATCCCTGGAGACACCACACATTGAATAATCAGCCCCCGAATCTTCAGAGCAGTCTGTGCTCTTATGCAGACCTGAGGAACCCCCGTTTATTCATTCATGTCTTGTTCTTTGTAGAAATGAAGGCGGTGGAGGAGCCTGAAGATATGGTTTCAACTCGTGGCTTTCATTCAACTCATTCATTCATTCAGCCATTCACTCATTCACTGACTTAGCAAAGGGCTGAGGACCTTTGTGACACACGGCGCCGTGCTGGGAATTGGGGGTGCAAGGGTTTTAGATCGACGATACAGAGAGAGAGAGATGAACACAGTTACAGTATAGATGTAATACAGATCTACAGAGACAGCTATAACTGGGCCCTTGCAAAGCTCAGAATCTGGCAAAGGACACAACATTCTACAAACAGGCACAATTAATTGTGGTATCGCCCAGAGGGAACAGACTGGGGAACCACAAACCTATAAAATGGGGGAATTGTGATTTATTCCAGGGGTCGGGCAAGGTTTCCTGCATCGCCATTTGCTCGCTGAGTCCAAGGAAAGGAGGTGGCCAGCCCCCCAGTCCCTACCACAAACACCTGTCAAACTAATTGTCCTGTGCGTTCTGAAGTCAGACTGCTTGAGTTTCTCGTTCTGTCTCCACTCCAAAGTAGTTTAACAGAGTCATGGACCCAGGCTCCTTTGTTCTCCCTGCCAGCCGTAGCCCGAGAGCGCTGCTTTGTTTCAAGGGACGGGAATGCTGTTCCTCCAGGTACCACGACTGTTTTGGGGTGCAAAGCATGGAGGCACCAGATCCTAAAGGGGGCATTTCCTTTCCAAGAGGTTACCCAGGGGTTCCAGCCACTGGATTCTGTCTACCTCTCATTGGCCAGAACTGGATCTTCCCACTCCTCCTAGTGGAAGGGCCGTCTAGGGGAGGCAGGAGGATTTTTACAGTGGGCGCTTTGCCTCTTTGAGCCGAATCAGAGGAGACTGGCTGGGAGACTAGCTGTGTCTGCCTGAGCTTGGACTTGCTTTTGGTAATCTGTATCTTTTCTGCTCTTTTGGCAACACTGACCAGCTTTCCTTTCTGGCAATGAACCTGCTCGCAGGATAGTTCATGTTCTGCCTTCTTGAAACCAAAGGAGGGACCTTCAGGACTTGGAATCCTGAGCAAGAGAGACAAAGATGGAAAAAAGAGTTGTATGTTTATTCTAAGGCCTGGTCAAAACGACTGGTTATTTCCTGCTACCCAGCACCCTGGAACTGCCCAATTTCTGTTCTTTTTACATTGTGTTTTCTAGTCTTCCCTCCTCCCCGCCTCTCCCCACCCCCAGCACCCAGCTCTCCAGCTTTTCATTTGAAGCTCATCTTAGCAGTCAAGTTGGTCGGCTTTTCTGCTTTAGGTCATTGCCCATATGTCTGTGCCCTCCCCTGCCTCCTCTCTTGTGACTGTAAGCTCCTTGAGGGCAGGGCTGGGTCAAATTCATATTCAGGTCTCTTGCTCCGTGTCCATTATAGCCGCAGCAAGGTACTGGGAATTATTACAGGACACGCAAAGCAGAAGACAAGCGTCTTGGCCATGGAGGGATTCCTGACCATGTCTCCAGAACCTTTCCAGAATCCTACTCGCTGCACAGACGTCGTGACTCCTTATTCTTCAGTAAGTTCTGACTCCTGGACTCACGCTCCGCTCTATATCACAACAAATTCTCCCCCCCCCCCGCCCGCCTCCTCTTCCCCCTCCTTTCCTCCTTTGTTGTCATCTTCTTCTTCATCACCATCGTCATCATCGTCATCACCATCGTCATCATCATCGACTTACATTAAGCATTTACTCTGTGCCAGGCCTGTTCTAAGCGTTAGGTAAGACGATGAGCCTCTTGCCCAGGATCGTAGCTAATTCAGGGCAGGGTTAGGGCTCAGACTGGTCAATTTGACCCCATACTTGTGTTTTTGACCCCTCCCTCCCTCAGCCACAAAGGGTCTGGGGATGGCGGGTAACTTCTCCAGCCGTGCTCCGCCTTCAAATCCCCCTCCCCCGCAGAGCTCTGCAGTGCCAGCTGCAGCGCACACAGACCCCCGAGCCCGAGGACCGTGGCGCCGAGCCGTCCTCCACCCGGCCCCGCCTCTGTTCCACGTGACTCGCCTGACGTTCCCACCCAAACACGCGCCCGCGCACCAGGCGTGCGCACTACGTTCTCGCTGCCCCAAACGCCCGCCCCCGACCCACTTGTGGAAATCACACCCTTCACTTGAGACCTATGTCAAGTGATAGAGGCACGTGAAATCCCTCTGGATTCACGCCCCCTTTCAAAGTTGGGCTGCTCTCTTTTCCAGCCTGTGCAGAACGCCTTACTTTCCTCTGGGGTCTAAGGAAGCTGTGTAGGGGAGGGACCAGGGCCTGGGGAACAGACACTGTTGGAGCCCCTTACTAGCTTGATGGATTTGGGCAAGTCATGTGGCCTGAGTCCCTTGGTATCTGTAGAAAGGAGACAGTAGTATATACCTTGAGAATAGGAGACAATTCTCATAAAAGGGCTCATGCCCTTGCCCACCTCACCTCTTCTGCTACCTCTGCCACCCACCCCCTCTCTGAGGCCAACTTGCTAAGCAGCCCACAGGCCTGACTTTCTATTATCTTCCAGAGACTAGATCATCTTGGTGATAATGGCACTAAGAAATGACACTACGGGCTGTTAATCACTTTTGTCTCCTCTGCGAGGGCACTCATTGACCTTGATGTAATTTCCTGGCCTCCCGATGTCTCGGTGCCCCAGTGGCTGGTGAGAAGCACCCTGGACATGAATGTCTGTCCCGCCGAAGGTGGAAATCCCATCTTGATGGTCTTGCCACACTGGCTTATCGGTAAGTCAGATAAAGGACATTACAGACCCTATGTGGAGAAGGGGAGGATGTGTGTACATGTGAAAGGAGAATGACCTGGGCTTAGTTATGGGACTGCCTCTAATTCACTGTGTGCTTCCTCCAAGGTTCTGCCCTTCTCTGGCCTCAGTTTCCCATCTGTACAAGGGGATGGAGGGACTCCATTCCTAAGCAATGTCTACCTGCATCAACTCATTAGGGTCTATGTGCCCGTTTCAGGGGACAATGCTGGCTTTAGAGGCCCCATGGTTTTGAAGGAGGGGTGATGATTGGTGGTGGAGGGGTGATGAATTAGAGGAGTCCAGGATATGTGTGGGGGTGGGTGGGGGGACGGTGACCAATTCAGGGGTCTGCTAAGGGACATCTACCTAGGGACAGTCACTGGGAATTCAGTGCCACTTTGAATTCTTGAAGATTCTCTAGATAGCCTTTGTAGATCACCCGAAAGGCAAGCAGTCGGTGGTCACTGAGTACCTACTGTATACCTACGTGTTACTGATAGGGACCTCACATTTATATCTTATTTTTTATGTGGATAGTTGAGTTACTCAAATACTTTATCTCAGGGCATCATATGATCTTTGGTCCAAACAGCTTTCTTGTTTTAATTTTTATTTTATCAATATTATTTTTCTTCCCTGCACCCTCACTCCCCTCTCCCACCGCCCACACCCATCCTAAAAATGTGTGTATATTTTTGAGCATGTGTCATGTTTATGGTGAATGGGTAAGCTTTTAATTTATATATATGATGCTATGATGTGTATTTCATTCAGTTTCTCCTTCCTCCACTCAATGCTTTAAGACTCTGTCCAAGTCTTGTTGCTAATGGACATAGTTTTAGGGGGTGCACAGCGAGACTCTTCATCACATGGGATTAGTACTACATCGTATCACGAAGATTCTGTCAGTCTGGTGCTAGTAAGTTATTCGTGACCCTCTTTGCTTGCTAAATTTCCCCTTTTTTAATAGATCAGGAGCAGACTCCAGGCTGCGATATCTGCAGGCAGCACACTCCAGCTGAAATTAAATTAAAATGTAATTTTAAAAATGTATTTATTTAAATGGCTTCTTCTAATTTTAATAAGCAACTCTGGTTTTCTACTTAAAGAAATGACATTCCCTATTTAATAGAATCTAAAATGTGGCTGATTATGAAAACAACATTATTCTATATTCCATTAAGAAAGGAAAAATAATTCTACTAATTAAACCATCATACATCACCGAGGGGAAGAAACATGCCTGCTTTCAAAAATGTTAAAATGTGAACAAATATGCATCCACTTCTGTTTCCTTTAGCAAATAAGGTTATTTAAGCAAAGAAGAGAATTGATTGAATGAAAAAAATAGCAAATAAATGACAATAGTCATGATGAGCAAATTTGGTAGAAATGAGGTTGCAGATGTGGGAGTGACCGGAGTTTGGGAAACACTGAATTGTGCCGTGTAGGTGGTCCTCATACCAGCTTTGTAAGGGGCGTGTGCTTACGCCTGGTGAGCAGACAGTTAGGAGTTGTGGCCTTCCCAAGACCACGGCGCTGAGAGCAAATCCACGCTCAGGCAGGTAGGTCAAAAGTCCCTGCACCCGGGTACCAGCAGTTCCTAAGTCGGGAGCTCTGAGGGGCCTTGGGGAGTGCCCAGATCTTGTCCTCTTTCCCTCCCATCTTGAGTCCTTTGAAGCACCCGAATGCTTTCGTGTCAGCAACACCTTCACTTCTGCTTGAGTATGACCTAGTGGATTCTGGCACTTTTCTCACGGTAGCTACCTTATCCGTGAAGAAGTCGAACGATGAGGAGTGCACATTTCTGACATCGAGGCACCCACTAAGGGATGTATGTTGATGTCAGAGAATGTTCTAATTACCGTGGCAGAAGTAGCGGTTGCTTTGTTAGCAGTAAGTTCTTTCACTTTTATTTTTGTTTGACCCTTACCACCATCATGAGTAGATATTCTCTCCCTTTTTCAGGGGGGAAAACTGACAATGTTAACTTGCCCCAAGTGACACATTAATTATTTAATAATTGGGAGAACTATAAGTAGACCCACAAAGACACTGCCTTTCTGTTTATTTATTTATTTTAAAAATTTATTTATTTGTTTGAGAGAGAGAGAGTGGGGGGGGGAAGAGCAGAGGGAGCTAGAGAGAGAATCCTCAAGCAGACTCCCTGCTGGGTGTGGAGCCTGACTCGGGGCTCAATCCCAGGACCCTGAGATCATGACCTTCTGAACTGATATCAAGAACTGGCCACGTAAGCATCTGAGCCACGTAGGCGCCCCTCTTTCTCTCTCTCTCTCTTTTTTTTAATTAAGTTTCTATTTTGAGATAATTGTAAATTCACTATTGTAAGAAACGCTAACAGAGAGAGATCCCGGGCATGTACCAAGTTTCTGGATTTACCACTTTCTCCCTTGTAACACCTTGTAACACTGTAGTCCCGAGTCACAGCCAGGACGCTGACATTGATATAATCAAGATGCAGAACATTTCCATAGGTCTGTCACCTGTGTTGCCGTTTTAATAGACACCCCCACCTCCTTGTCCTGCCTCACTCCCCCCATCCCATCCCTGACTCCAGGCAACTCCTGGCAAAACTGCTGTTTTGCATTTCTATAATTGTGTTGTTTCAAAACGTTACGTAAGTGGAATCATACAGTACGCAACATTTTGAGATTATTTTCCTCACTCAGCTTAATTCTCTGGACATTCCTGCATGTTGTTCAGTGCATCAGTAGTCAGTCTGTCCCTCTCTGTTACTGAGTTCCATGGTCTGCAGGGACCGAAGTCTAACCATTCACCTAGTGAAGGACATCTGAGGTCTTCCCAGTTTCTGGCAATGACAAAGCTTCTATGAAGAGCATTGGAGGTTTTTGTGTGAAAATAATCTTCATTTTTAAAAAAGATTTTATTTATTTATTTTGAGAGAGAGCATGTGCAAGCACAAGCAGGGGGAGGGCAGAGGGAGAAGAAGAGGGAGAGAAGCTGACTCCCCCCTGAGCCCAACACGGGGCTCAATCTCAGGACTCTGAGGTCATGACCTCAGCTGAAATCAAGAGTCAGAGGCTTCATCAACTGAGCCACCCAAGCGCCCCCGTAAGTCTTCATTTTTGAAGGCTAAGTGCCCAAGAGTGCAGTTGCTGGGCTGTATGACAGTTGCATGTTTATTTCTTCAATGAAACCGCCAGGCTGTTTTCCAGAGTGGCTGGGGTACATTATATCCCTTACCAGCAATGTCCAAGTGACCCCAATTCTCTGCCTCCCCACTAACATTGGGTTTGGTCACTAATTTTTATTTCGGCCAATTTGTTAGACGTGTAGCTCTACCTCATTGTGGTTTAATTCACTTTCCCTGACGGCTAACGACATCGAGCATCCTTTTCTTATGCTTGGTTGCTGTCTGGATATCCTCTTTGGTGAAATTCTGCCTTTTTTTTTTTAAATTCCTGAATTGTCTTTTATTCTTCCCCAATATCCTTTCCTTTAAAAAATAAAATTGTCCTGAGAGAATTGTAGATTCATGTGCAATTGCACGAACTGATACAGAGATCAGTAATAAAAAGATGAGTAATGTGAGCAGTGGGCAAAAGATGTGAAAAGGCGTTTCTCCCAAGAGAATGTACAAATGGGCAAGAGGCACATGAAAAGATGCACAGCTTCATCAGCCATCAGGGAAATACAAATTAAAACCGCAGTGAAATAGCTCTCCCCCCTCCCAGTGTGGTTGTAATAAAGCAAAAGACACAAAGTAGCAAGTGTTGGTGAGGATGTGGAGAAATCGAAACCCTCGCAGCTGCTGGTGGGAATGTAAAATGGTGCAGCTGTTTTGGAAAACAGTCTGGCAGATTGTCAAAAGGTTAAACGCAGAGTTGCCATACGATTCAGCAATTCCATTCCTGGGTATACGCTCAAGAGAATCGAAAACTTTCGTCCACACAAAAACCTGTGCGTGGATATTCCCATTAGCATTATCCCTAGCAGCCCCCAATGGAAACAACCCGAATGTCCATCAATGGATGAACAGATAGATAGCATGTGGTCCACCCATGCAGTGGAACCTTGTTCATCAAAAAAAGGAAATAAAATATCGATGCACACTACTGTAGGTGCTGCGTGAAAGACGTCAGTCACCAGGGACCACCTACAGTATGATTTCAATTATAAGAAATATCCAGAACAGACAGGTCTATAGAGACAAGAAAGTAGATGAGTAGTTGCCTAGGGCTTGGGTCATGGGGGTATTAGGAGATGACAGAGACAGGGAGCAGAGTTTCTTGTTTGGGATAATTACAATGTTGTGAAATTATGGTGATGAAGGTACGAGTTCGTGCCACGGAACTGCACACTTTACTCGAGGAAATTGTGTGGTCTGTGAATTGCATCTCAATAAACCTGTTATCCTTTTTTTTTAAAATTTTATTTAGTTATTTGACAGAGAGAGCAAGAGCTTGTGCAAGCAGGGGGAGCGGCAGAAGGAGAGGGAGAAGCAGACGTCCCCACTCACTGGGAAGCCAGATGCAGGGCTCGATCCCAGGCCCCTGAGATCGTGACCTGAGTCCAAGTCAGACACTTAACCGACTGAGCCACCCAGGTGTCCCAAACCTGTTTTCTTTTTTCTTAAAACAAATAATACAGAGATTCTGTATACTCTTTACCCAGGTTCCCCCAGTCGTAATATGTTGCAAAGCTGTAGTGTGATAGAATCCTGAGACCGAGATGTTGAGGTTGACACGATCCACGGATGTTATTTACATTTCCCTAGTTTTCTCATCTGTGCGTGTGTGTGTGTGCGTGTGTGCATGTGTGTGCGTGTGTGCGTGTGCGTGTGTGCGTGTGTGTATGTGTGTGTTTAGTTCTACACATTTTATCACGTGTGTAGGTTTGTGTATCCACCACCACGGTCAAGAGACCAAAGGGAATATTGCCTCTTTTAAAGCCTGGCTCACCCTAGATTGTGTCTGAAGCCGTGCTCCACAGACCTTTAGTTCGGCCTCACCGTTACTAACCCAAAGCAAGAAGTTTGCCTCCGAGCATTTCCTTCTTGCTTGTCAAAGGGCAAGAGTCACAGAAGGCCATGAATTCCCACCCACACCGGAAGAACGGAAGGTTGGGATCGCGGGCACCATTCATCTAGATTCTAGAATCACCCACACTTCTGAAAGAGTAGGAAATGATCTTACCAAAAGGAAGAAGGTGAATTCTGGAAGGGGGGGTACGCCTCCGTGTCTTCACTCCCCGCTTTCTCCTCCCACCAATTTCAAAAGCGATCTACCTCCCAGGCCTGGTGGGTAAGTCGTCAGCGCTTTCGGAGAGCCGGTATTTAGCGGCTCGCCCCGAGCACACGCTGTCAGGGAGAGGACTGGCAATGATTCATCTGTACTAATCCCTGTGTTTTCATCAGCCTTGCTGCTGTTCGAGGGGACAGCCCCGGCCGTTCTTCCACATCATCATCACTTTGGTTTCTCTCAAAATGTTTGCTCAGAAAAAGCCCAGAGTTTGGCCTCGGTTCTTTCTGGGCTTCCAGGGGAATTTCCCGTCCTTCTCGGACTCCAAGGGTGAAGTTGCTAGAAGGTTTGCTTCTTACCTGGCAGGGCAGAAGGTAAAGCTGGCTTCTGCATGGATTGTTGTTGTCGTTGTTGTTGTTAATCAAAGACAAGCTTGCTGTGTTCACATCATTTGGGACGAAGAGCTATGGGAAGAAGGCGCTGATAATTACTCTCTGTCTCTCAACTGTGATCCCGCTGCCCCCAAATCACTGGGCCTGTCATAGCTGACCACGTGCTAGTCCCAGCTCTACCCTCCGCCTGGATTTTGTGACCCAGCCATGATGTGCCCATCTAAAACTTAGCTTACGCAGATCCGTGCCCTACAACCCTAACTGGGGCCCACAAACACTGACTTCATCATCTGACCCCACCCTTGCAAAACCTCAAACTCTGACACTCACGATCTCCGTGAAGCTTCGCACTGTGACCGGAAGGATCTCCTAAAGGAGTACTCCTACTAATCTTACTACTAATATCGCGATTAATTGAGTAACTTTGTGAGACAGATAGAAGCTCAAAGATGCCAAAAGACTTGTCCAAGATCACAGACTGTATGGCCATAAAAATTTATAATAAATGTAAATTTCTCCCCTTTAGCCATGGTTTCCTTGCAGCCTCCTACCTCCTTCAAGTTCATTATCCCAGAGGAAGTACCTGACCTCCTCAGTAAGACCACAGCCTTGCAAACTGGACCTTATCAAGAAGGAAAGGATGACCAGCAGGCTAGAGATTCAAGGAGGAGTTGACGCTGAAGCTTGTGACTGAAGGCAGTCTGATGGCAGAATTCCCTCTTCCCCGAGGGAGGTCAGTCTTTGCCTTAAGACCTTCAACTGATTAGATGCAGCCCACCCACATTATGGAGAGCAATCTGCTTTAAAGAAAGTCTAAATGTTAACCTTATCTGAAAAGTACCTTCACAGCAACTTCTGGATGTGTTTGATCAAATATCTGAGTACTATGGTCAAGCCATGTTGACACGTACAATTAACTATCACAGCAGCTAAGGGTTTTATGGAAAGAAGAGGGGACTGAAACAACCTATGGGGGCATTTGGCCAAGAAAAGAAAAGCACTTTAGATAAATTAAAGAAACATCCAGAACAGAGGGTGGTTCTTGCTAAACTCTCTGCTTGGGGAGCTACCCAGCAGAGCCACCTCGAAGGACATGGTACCATCAGGGCAGCCATCTCAAAGTAACCATGGCAACATGGTGTCTCTTTGGCCCAGAGAGGCTTGGAGGGTTAGCCATCTGCAGCTGCCTTTGGTTCCTGTGTGTGCAGACAGCTGGGTGCCAGTGACAAGATCCATCACAGCAGAACTGAGGTAGTTCTGAACAGCAGGCTGCAGAGATAATAAACCGCTTGGGCTGAAGCCGAATGGATTCACTGCCAGGCCTCAGAAAGTTCTCAAGGACGTGGCCCTGAATCAGCCAAGCAGTGCCCGACTTCACGCAAGCAGAGAGAGAGAGACACACACACAGCAGACCTCAAGTTTCACTGGCTGCAGACTTCAGATGCAAGCCCTAGCAGGTCAGCGTGCAATTGGGTAGATCAAGGGTGTTGCTTCTGACACGAGCGTTGAACTGGCTTTGTGCCTGCGGGCCCCAGGCTTGCCTTCCATTGTGTGGTTGCATAAACCACGCCCAGGCGCCATCTTGGAGGGGAGTCGGGGATGGCAGGCAGAAAACCATGACTTCGAGATTGGATCTTGTTCTCCCAGAGAGACTGAGAAGTTCCTCAAGAGTTTGTTTAAACTATTGGCTGGAATAGAGTATAAATTATATAGAATTTAAAGTCCACCTTTTATCTGTGAACTAGCATGAGGAACTACCTTCATTAGAGACGGCGATGGATTTCAGAATTGATGTGTGATTACCGTTGTGACCTTGTTGTATTAGTAAGCGGTAAATCCGGGAGTGAAGGCTAGCTCTTCATTTCTCCAAACCAGAGTTTCATGCTGAGCCCCAGACAGTGTCAACATGATCAACCGACACACTCCGTGAGCCTCTGCGACCACTGGCCAGCCTTGATCCTGTCTTCTGGACACCCCCCTCTAGCGTGGACTTACTTTGAGGTCAGCTTAGACTAACTGAGGGAAGGACATTTTCATCATTCTTTGTATAACCCACTGCTATATTCTGATTACTTTTATTTTGATAAATTGAAAAAATACAGAAAAGTGTAAGGCATAACATCACACATATTAATGCTATCTAAAGCAAGAAAAAAATGCTAAGGTTTATCATAATTGTTTCTAGTTTTTTTAGACATGAGCAAAGCATTACAGATGTAATTACTGTCCCCTTTGACCTTTACCCCAGACCCATTTCCTTCCTATCTTCCCCGGAAGCTACCAGGTTCATGAGTTTGATGTGGACTCTTCTAGTCCATTAAAAAAAATACTTTTATACACACAATGGCACACATCTGTGAAAAATACAGAATATTTGGTGTGTGGTTTTAAAGTCCAACCAAAGGGTACCCAGATGTATATATAATCTGGGAACTACCTTTTCCACTCAGTCTTAATGAAACTCCGTATTAATGATTTACGTGTACTGCGTTTTATTTGCTCTTCCTGATGGACATTTAATTTTTTTCTACTTTTTAAATTTGTAACCAGAATTTCAGTGGGCATCTCTGTACACGTTTCTCTGGGCGCCCACGGATGTCTCTCTAGGGCATGTTCTGGAAGGGGTGGTGCTGGCTTTCTTATGCACGTGTGAGGTGGGAATCACCCTAGGGCATCAGTTAACTTGTATATGCATCTGTCTTTCCACCCAGACGTTGAATTCCTTGAGGTCAAGGGCCATGTTTTATTCGTCTCAGCACCTGACACCCAGTGTTGAGATAAATGATTAGATGCATGAATGAAAGCAAGCCTCCATCCCTCCCCCTGCTTTCCCTAAGCAGCTTCCCCCTCGCCCTAGCTTGGCGACAGCACAGGGAACTCCCTGCCACAGCTTACAATGCATGTTGCGGGCACCGTCTCATTTAATTACCACAACTTTGTGAGAGGTGCCGCCTTGCCAGTGATGACATGGCGGCTCGGAGAGGCGAGCTCCTGCCGACATGCCGTCATTAGGAATAACGGCAAGATTTGAAGGAGGTCTTTCCAAATCAGAGCCCGTGGCCTCTCCATTCCCTTCGGCTACCCCTCCAGCAACGGGATGGGCTCAGAATGGAAACAGTCTGATCTTTTGCCTTCACAAACATGACAGCTGCCTCAACAATTCTCTGTCCTTTGCAATAAAATCTTGGTTCTCTTAGAGTCTGGGGAAATCACCGTCATGAATTCTCTCCCAGCTTTGAGTATTTAACCCCTGTCTTTCTCTCTCGAGCCTTGAGAGTACAGGTTCCAATCGTAAACTGTGAGCGGTTGCTTTGGTGTCCCTGAAGGCACCTCCACAGGTCTCGAGATGGGAGAGCGAGACCAAAAACTGAGGCAATGTGCGCAAGGTGACAGCAAATTAGAAGTCCGGCTGAGGTCAGTACCGGGTCTTCTGTGACGGGGTCTGGTGCCATCTGATCTGGCTTTTGGATTATCTGATGAGGTTGGCTCTTCTGCACCAGGGAGGAGAGCTGGGCGGTGCTTGGCTTTGCTGCCTCGCTGGTTTCAAGGGCAGTGGGCAAGGACCGGCTCTGGGAACAGACATCATAGAAACCAAAGAATGTGCCTTCAGTGAAGTCCAGCTTGGAAGGCACCAGATGGACGCTCCGAATGATGCTGAATCCACTGGACTGAGGCAGGGACTCCGTGAGCCAAGGTTAGCCAAGTGCTGTAAGAAAGAACTCCGTGAGCCCTCTGGCCAAATGCTATAGAAATGCTTTGCTGCCTCACGTCACGGAACACTGCCACTGGTGGATTTGATCTCTGCTCTGTGGCGTTGTCCAGGGCATCAGGCTCCTTCCCTTGGACTCTTTCCTCTCCAACACATAGCCTGCAACGCCCGTGTCCAAGGTGAATAGGGAACCAGTGGGGAGGTGAGGCCGGTCAGGGGCAGAGCTCGGGCTAGAGCAGGCATGCCCCACTCCGAGGCCAGGGGCTGGTATTTCTACCACACTGTCCTGCCTCTCTGATCCTGTATGCTCCTCTCTGGAAGGGGAGCCATATGGCCTGCTCTACCCATCCTCGGTATCGTGATTGCAAGGACTGGAATATGTTTTATAAATGGGAGCGGCCTGCAGATATAAGCATGGCTGTAGGTTCTTTGCTAAATGACAGCTAAGCATCCTGCTGACCCCAACCTGGAGTCCTTTCTCTCTGGGCCCTGGAAATAGATGACGTATCTGAGAAACATCGTACACGAATGGAAGGACAGTTGCAATGTGACCACAGAGGACACGGTCAATGTCACCGTGAGTCTGAGGACAGGCAGCATCGCTCCCAGGCAATGCTGGTGAACCCGTGCTATGCATGCATTCTGACACCTCTCCCAGCTCCTCCCGCCTGCAGTCCCCGAGCTTACATCTGCAAGGTCAGTTGTTGACCTTGAGCCTGGACGACAGCACCATTGGATCTTGGCAGGGTGGTTGATTGGCCGGGGCCTGCCATTTGGAATCCAAGAAATCTGGATTCACATCTTGGTTCAAGTGCCTAGTGAGCTCACTTTCCTCATCTATAAAATGGGGAGAATGACTTAGAGGGCTGTTTTAAGAACACAATGAGCTCATTATGAAAACTGCTTAGCAGTTGAAAAGAGGCAGCACTCAGGAAAGCTGCGGTTATTTTCATGCCAAATCCAATGTGCTGGTGATGCGTTCTGGGCACTGGCAGAAGGGTTGAGTCAGACCTTCACCTTGTGGCTTCCCTGGTGGCCCCATTTTAGTGAGCGGCCTTTTGCGTCAGTGTCCCTGCCCATCCCAATCCTTTCCCTGAATCTTCGCCGGCTCAGCGGAGGGAGGCCCAAAGACTCCATCTGGTGAGGCCAGATCCCCAGCCGCCACTGCCACCCGAAGGCCCATTGACAGGATTCCTGGGCTAGGCTCTACCATCTTGACTGCCCAGGCAGTGGAGTCTGAAATCTAAAGCTTTCTGTGGCCTCTTTACCCTCTGGCTCGTCCTAACCTCACTGACATAATCTACAGCACTTCCGAGTCTCACTACAACTATGACGAGTTTCTGCCTCAGCCCATCCGGCCTAAAGCAGAGCCAGAGGCCAGAGCTTAGAGATGCTCCCGGTGCAGGAGTGAGGGTGAGAGGAGGGTGAGACAGGGACGAAGGACGGCCAACGTGGGCTGTGCTGTTCGGGTCCTCCTGTGGACAACTGTGGCTTAGTCCCACCGGGGCCCCGTGAGAAGGCACGCTGAACGTGCTTCCTTCCGTGA
Source organism: Ursus maritimus (assembly GCF_017311325.1). Lineage (NCBI taxonomy): Eukaryota > Metazoa > Chordata > Mammalia > Carnivora > Ursidae > Ursus > Ursus maritimus. Next base: position 41,629,431 of record NW_024424119.1, read on the forward strand.
AAGGAGAGGAACCTGGGGCATTCATCCATTCATTCCTGTCCTTCCTCGGTGGAGGGTCCCCAGGCCTGTCCTACCTCCCACTTGGAAAATGTCCTTGTGTGAGATGGGAGTGGCTTCCCAGGCTCTGAGGAAAGGCCTGAGGCAGAAAAGCGGAGAGGCTGAGAGGTGAGCTTGCAGAAGAGCCCGTGACCCTGCTACTGCGCTGACGTCAGGGACCAGGGAAGGCGCTAGAATGTCTGCTGAGGCCATGTCCCTTAGCAGGCTGTTTCCCACTCCTAGCCTTTTTTGCGCTAACAGTTGCCCTGTGCCTTACTAACGGGCGAGGTGCCAATGTCACCATCCCGTCTGAAGGAGCCTCCCTGTGGTCACTCCTTCCCATGATCCCATGATATGTGTCTTTCCATCAGCCTTCTCTGGCAGCCTGGCCAGTGTGGCCTAAAGCCCACCAGCTCGTGCATGTGTCCTGGTGTTGGATCTGTTCAAACAAGACCAGTACCAGACCGGGGCTGGGCTCATTGCAGAGAAAGAGGGTCAAAGGTCAACGCCAGTCCAGAAAGCAGGCCCAAAATGCTAAAGCTTTGGTTGCTTATCAGGTGTCAGGGTAGAAGGTGTCAGAGTCGGACACAGCAGGCCGGGTAAGCAACGAGCTGGAGAACCAGGCAGCAGGACTTGGGTGCTTGGGACGACGCAGCAGGCCCCCTGTGATTTCCGCACACAGTGGCGGGCTGGCAGGAGGCTCTCCCGGGAAAGGACAAGTTTCACCTCCTGGTCCTGCTTGGCCATGTCAAGGGCACTTCCGTGTATGTGGGTTCCACTCCCACGATGGCCACACCGATGATGTCATGAAAGTGTGGGAGAAGCGGTGACTTCCATACACATCCCCGCGAAGATGGCATTTCCACCGGAGGTCGCTCATTCCGAAACCCTACCGGCGATGCGACCGTAGGACTTGGAAGGAGGTTCTTTTCGTGTTCCGGTGCAAAGGCAACACAGCCTGCGTGGCCCCTGGAATTCGGGAGACTCTGGAATGCGGAACAGCTGGGCAGTACCGTCTGTGGACCACGGTTTTCCAAGCCGCCGGTGAGGGCAGCCACTTCTCTATGCGACCAGCTCGGCAGGACCGGCTCGCCTGCACACGGTGTGAGTCACCTCCGGTCCGTGGGCAGGAGCTGGGGCTGCAGGTGTTTCCTCCTCCCGGTCCCTGGCTCCATTGTCCGCACTGCGGGAGAGGCATTAGGTCAGCGGGAGCTGGCGGAGTGGTGTGTCTGTGGGCAGAGAAGACGTGACCTTTTACCTTAATGGGTCTTTTCTAGCAATAAATAACCTCTTGGCTTGCATTGTTTCTACCGTCAGGTTCTGCCGTTCTGACAGCGGAATGTGAAAGGTGGAAGGCACGTCGGGTTTACTCCCGACGGTGACCAACTGCAGCATATTCATTAGATTCAGTCGTCTCGGTGGGTCCCAGACGACAAGGTTCTAAATTAAACGTTCCATTTTCATTCTGATCCCCCTAAATAAAGCACAACAGTGTGGTGTTGAAGTTCCCCAACCTTCCCCTGCCTCAGTTTTCCTCCTCTGTGTAATGGGTACAACGATATCGCTTACTGGCAGGATTTCAGGTTCCGTTTTCAGGCTAGGAAAGCCCACATTGGGAATTCGTGTGCCAGTTTACATCTCTGATATTCTTCTCGCTTACCTTTTTGTCAGAAAGATTTGTGGATTAAACGCAAAGCAAAATCAGCCTGTTGCGGTGAAAAAGGGAACAGAAATGGGTGGAAGAAACTAGAAGGAATAGATCCGCCGTGGACCGGAGCCACGATGATTGGAGTAAGTGAGCAATGAGTTTGCCCTTACTGTCCTTGCAGCTAAGGCAGTGGGGGGACACACTGGGTGACATGCATTTCACCTCCCGATTGCCCCATCAATTACACATTCGTTTGCAGACGTACATTCTTGGGGGCAGGGAAGGGGGACTAGATGCAGTAGGAGTTTATAATGTGTGTCCTTTAAGAATAAATGGCTTCGGGTGCAGTTTACTGTGTCTGTATGTCCAGCTTTACTAACGAGAACCTGCTAAAGGCATGAATCTTCTGCGAATCCTCCAGAAGATCCCAGAACGTTGCCTTTAGCCGCTGAATGTCTAAGAGGAAATCACAGTGTGAATGAAAGAGAAATGGGAATCTTAGCTGTCTCTCACAATGAGCAAAGGTATCCTTAAATTGTGGATTTCCTTCTCTCCTTCTGCCCCAACCTCTTCCTTGGAGCAGCCACCTGACCCAAGGCACAGGACCTCACCTGCCTCGGCTTCCTGCTCAGGTAACTGAGTTCCCTCATGTTTGTTCCAAGTATTGATCAGCCAGGCAGATGTTTACTGTTTATTTCCCTCGTGTGCAGGATGGTCCGAGGGAGTGGAAGGAACGTGCCGTTTGCCGACTGCCTCCTACATGCCACGTGCTTTCTGGGACACTTTATTTTATTTAAATTCCATTAGCCAACATACAGAACATCATTAGTTTCTGATGTCGTGTTTAGTGATTCATCAGTTGCATAGAACACCCAGTGCTCATCACACCACCAGCCCTCCTTAACGCCCTTCCCCCGGTTACCCCATCCTTCCACCCACCTCCCCTCCAGCAACCCTCAGTTTGTTTTCTGGGACACTTTATATGCATCATGGCATTTATGGAAATCATACCAGGTAGTTACTATGATTTCCAATTTATAGATGAAAACATTCCAAGCTCCGAGATGTCCCACAACTCCATCAAGGTCACACAGCTATTTCCAGAGCAGAGCCAGAGCTCGAAACCACCAATCGATCGATTGATTCATGCATCGATTTAGCTAGGGCTATCTTCCTCGCCAGGTGCTGCGGATACACGGTTTGCTAAGAACTGATTCCTGTGGGAGAAGGAAGGGAAAACTGAGGGGGGGGGGTAAACAGAGGGGGAAATGAACCACGAGAGACTATGGACTCTGGGAAACAAACCAAGGGTTTTAGAGGGGAGGGGGCTGGGGGATGGGCTAGCCCGGTGTTGGGTAGTAAGGAGGGCACGTATTGCATGGAGCCCTGGGTGTTATATGCAAACAATGAATCATGGAACACGACACCAAAAACCAATGATGTACTGTATGGTGACTAACAGACCATATTAAAAAAAACAAAAACAAAAACTGATTCCTGCCTCCAGGACATCCAGAGTCTGGTTGGGAAGGCACTTTCCTGCCCCGTGTCTAGCGGTCTTGACATAATCAATCTCCAGCCTTGCCATCAAACACAGGTATCATACGATGGACATGAAGCCACTTACATTCCCCTTGAACGCTCTTGGCATTTAGATTAAGTGGGAAGAAAGGGTTAAGGAGAGAGCGATATCGGGGGTCAAATGATAACATGATATCCCTCCTTTCCAGAGATGTCCGCTGTGCCAGCCTCTTGGAACTTCTAGGCGGAGTTAGGAAGTGGAATCTGACCCCAAGCAATTTCTTGCAGCAAGTATCTCGGCCCAGGAGTCAGTGAGATTCCCCGGCAGTGGGTCATGGTTGGGGCTGCAGGTGTCTTTTTCTGTAAGGAGCTTGCTTCTAAGAAGCTCAGTAAACCTAGAATTTTTAGGAGATTTAGGGTTTTGCCAGCTTGCAAATGTGGCTCCCGGGCACGTTCCCCGGAGGAAGGGCTTTGAGAACAGTGAACACTGTGTTTATGTCCTGTCTCCCCGAGGGGCTGCCTTCTTTAAATAAATCTGCGTTCTGTGGTCTCTTAACCCTGTCGTGATGGGCTTTCCTTTTGCCGCATTTGAGACCCAGGCCGGAGGCTGAAAACCTGGGGCAGGAGCTTCTCAGCAGCTTGGATGAGACAACTAACTTCGCTAGAGGGAAGGATAAGTCCACTGGGGGCAGGAAGGGGCATTACAACGCTGCTTTCGTGACCGTGTGAACCTTGAGACCTAGGAGCCCCCCGGGGTCAGGAGCCCACTGCTTCTCCGATGGCTTGTCTGCTCCCTGGATGGTTTTGGTCGTGACAAGCTCTTCTCTTACTTCGGTGCCATTTGCCCCCGTGTAGATGTCACCATGGGACCCGAGTTCTTCCTTCTGTGCCCCAACAGGAGGAGTCTGCTTTCTCTCGTCCAGGCCATGCCTGCAGAGATTCTGAGACTGAGGTGATGTCCCTGCTCGTTATCCCATGTTTGTCTCTGAAGGACGTGGTGTTTTCAGTCTCTTCACTATCTGATTGAGTGAGCACCGTTCTAAGGGTGACAGCCGGATGAATGAGCTGTCTATTAAGTGAGGGTAACCCTCTTACACACTGGGTCTGGTGTGACCTGAGAGCCCCTCCTGAGAACTTGTGGGCAGTTCTTGTAAACTGCTGTCTGAATAAAGAGATCGGAATTGTGCGGTACGGGGCTCCTGCGCTATGTGCCGGGGACGTGGTGTTGGACACAGCAGAGCAAGCCAGCCTCTCGTGCAGCTTAGAGCCCGCTCCGTCCGGACCTAGCCCTGTGCTGCCCTTGGATGGAAGTTCTTTGCTGCCTCAGGACTGGGCTTTCGGGTGGAGAGCGATGCTTTTTCAAGCCCAACTCTGATGCTCCTGGAAGGGTGTGCAAGTGGAGTGCAGTCTTTAGCCTCTGCTGAGCTGGGTCTGCCGTGTGGACCAAACACCTCTCACGCACCTGGGGCCTGCTCCAGTCTCTCCTCTGCTCACTGCTTAGAAGGCCTTGATGGTCAGGTGGTAGATACACTTCTTTCTGGAGAAGCTCTTGAACCCATACCTAGGGGAATTTAGTTTATAATGATGCTTCTACCATCCCTGGAAAATTCTCTCTGTGTCTCTGTCTTTGTTCCTGCCTCTGCCTCTTTCTCTCTCTGTTTCTCTTTCTCTTTCTTTTTCTCTCTGTCTGTCTCTCTCTTCCTTTTTCTCTCTCTGTCTCTCTCCCAATTTGGTAAATTTTAAAAGTTAATTCATGTAACCCTTAATTCATTAACCCTTGCGAAATGATAGTTCTCAGTGTGGAGGGGGAGGGCAGAGCCTCCGTCCAAAATTGGGAAGATAGTCTCCAAGGGACCACATGTGTGGAAAGTCCCTGGACAAGAGACTTCGGTTGGATACAACCGTGCTCCGTCTTTCAAATGCCTGATATTTATGGTGTTTTCCATTTACATATCCTGCTGGATTTCTCCCTCCTTGGCTGGGAGACAGTCTCCGCCCCTAGCCTGTGTCCCCAGGAGAGGCTGCTGTCTGGGGCTCTCGACAGAGCAAGTCCTCTGCTGTCTCTTTAAACCACACGTCAGGGTCTGACCTGCTGGGGCGATGGTGTGTGAGCAGGAACTGGATTTGAATCCATACTGGTTGCGTGACAACTTCGAGAAAAATCACTTCTCTGAGTTTGTTTCCGCTTTAAAGGATGATGTGGGGACAGAGCGGACACTCCATGAATTAAACAGAAAATAAGACGAGGCAGTTAGGGCCTGCTTGCCTGTGTTCCTAGGTCTGGTCATGTATTCGGTTAACGTGTAAGAGCCGGGAGGCCACAGAACGGGCTCTGTGCGAGGTGTGGACATACAGCCGGGGGGCAAACACATATGAAGTCCCTGTTGTCACGGAGCTTAATTTCTAGAAGTCATACACGTAAGTACAACAGCAGTGAGTCAGGTGGAAATACGAGTTCTGGGGAAAGAGAAGAGTATGGAGGTTGGGGAGGGCTTGTGTGTGTGTGTGCACAGGTTTGCACACGTGGAGTGCACGTATGTGTTTAGTGGGGCAGTGAGGGAGAGTCTCATGGAGCAGATGATGTTGGGAGGTTGCCTGAAGGAAGTGAGAAAGCCGGCCGTGTGCGTGTGTGTGCACGCACGTGTGCAAGAGCATTCCAGGCGAAGGCTCTGCAGTGGGAGAGTGCTGGGGTCGAAGAACTGCAGACAGGCCAGTGCACCTGCATTGTCCTGAGATGGGCTGGCGTTCCGAGCAGTATCGACGGACAGATCACTCCGGGCTTCCAAGGCCACTGTCATGTCTCGGGCTTTGCTCTAAGCCAGAAGGCAAGCTTGGAGGGTTTGGGCCGGTGGAATGAGGTGATGTGACTCGGCATTTTACGAAGGTCGCTCTACACCTCTTTGGGGGTATAAGACTGTCTCAAGGAGCCAAGGGCTGGGGACGCAGGGCCCGTGGCTACGTTTCCAAGGCCCACGCTGTTCAGGGTGATCCAACGGGATCACCATCCAAGCCAGGCTTTTGAGGAGAGACAGTCAAACAGTAGCAATGAGAGTAGGACCCAGGTCCCATTTCCAGAAGGGCCTCACTCTGTGCTGGCACGGTAAGCAGTAGGAAAGGAGAAGTCCTGAGGCTGAAGGGCCCCAGCAAGCCAGAGGAGCCGACAGGACAGTAGAAATAGTGTGGGCTTGCCCTTCACTCCCAACGATAGGGGATTCGTAATGGAAAGTATGTTAGTGAACCGACATCTCTACACTGGAGACTGAACATTCCAGAGAACGGTGGTGGTTCCTGCGGAATCTGGGTGGGGACTGGACTCATGGGCTCGAAGCCTTCCCTCCCTGTCCCCCATATTCCTATCCCCCCACCCCAGTGTACATTTGCAAGAGGCGAGAAGCAAGAGGGTTTGTGGCGGTTGACATAAGGTTTTGGGCAGCCGAGGGGGACACAGAAACAGAAGAGACAGCCTGCCATGTCCTGCTGCCCCTGGGCAGGATTTGAACCTTTTACGGAGCAGGGGATTGGAGTGAAGGTGGCAGTTTCCCTGGAGGCGTCTAGGAGCCTGGGTCTCCAGCCATGGGAACACATCCGCTAGGAACACCTCCTTGCGTGCCCTCCTAAAGCCGGGGGAGACTGCCACCTGCTGGCTGACATGAGTATTTTACCCTGAGGCTCAGCTTTGGACAACTATCAATTTGAGAGAAAGAAATGTGTGGTTGACATTTTCTCCAGGCTGGGTGCTGTCCATTTTTCTCTTTCAAAGCATCACAACTTCTCATCAGGTTGTATCTTCTTCATTCTAACACTTAGGGATACTCAGAAAAATAAAGCAGCTCGACCAAGATCGTTCAGTAGTTGGAAAACGGGATTCAAGCGCAGCTCTGCCTGCAAAGATGGTTACTTTAAAGAAGTTATGATCCCATTGGCTTTGCAAACTGGAAAGTGTTATGAGGGAACCAGCTTAAGGCGCGTGTCCTTGTGTACCGAATGGAAGAATGGATAAAGGAAGAAGTATGCCCATAGATGCTCCTCGAGGCACTTGGCCTAAGGGGTCAGAAGATCTAAGGTTGCAGTCCTAGCTCGGGCACTTGAAGGTCAAGTGAGCCTCAGAGAAGTCATTTCACTGCTCTGAAACAGTTCCTTACCTGAAGCTGCAAATGTACTGGGCTAACGTGGGAGCTGCTCATTTTGACTGTGTGTGTGGGTGGGTGTGTGTGTGTGTTTCTGAGACACACTGAAAGCTGTTTTCCAGTCTTGGTGAGGTTGGAGTGATTCTCAAGAGGAGACCCCTTTCCTGCTTCCTTCCTGAGCTTTATTTTTTTTTTATAATAATACTTTTTTATTATATTATGTTAGCCACCATACAGTACATCCTTAGTTTTTGATGTAACGTTTCATGATTCATTACTTGCATATAACACCCAGTGCACCAGGCAATACGTGCTCTCCTTAATAGAGCTTTAAATTCGCTTGTGGGACTGGCAGTGAAGGGAGGAGGACAAGGGGAGGGAGCCCTCTGCTGGCCATAAGTATACCACACCCGCCCAAATCCTGGTGGTTTTGCGGGGCAGGGCACCTGTGAGGCCATCCAGCACCCCACTGAGGCCAGAGGACAAGGTAGCAGGAGCAAATGCCTTTCTTGTATGGGAGGGGGCCTTCCAAAGAGCAACGCTGATTTCGTCACTCCTGCCCTAAACACCATCGGCAACTCTCAGCTGCACTCAGAGGACATAAAGCCTTTGGGGCAAGCCCCCGGCCCCCCACCACCTTCACCCTCTGCGTTCTGCCATAGCCTCGCCTTGGCATTAATTCTATTCTAATCACAGTAACCTCCAAGGAGCTTCCCTGATTGCCCCCCTCCCCCAATCCAAAGTCCGAGGAGCAACGCCTAGTCCTATGGGACCCTATAGCCCCCCGGGTTCCTGAGGCTTATGGGGCCTTGACTTCAGCTCCACACACCCCTACTGAGCCGCATCTAGAAGACACTCCCTGCAGGAACTGAGAGCAGTTCCGGAACTGGGGTGTGGACGTGGAGCAGCTCTCTGGGACCCCAAGTCCTATGGGTTTTCCTTCCAAACGTCTCTCAGAACCGTATGCCCCATCTCCATGACCCCATAGCCACTCAAACTCCATCACCTTGCCCTTGCGCCCCTGCAGCCCCTCCCGTCTTGCAGGCCGCAGCACAAAGATGGTTTAGAGAAAAGATATGATCATAATCGTCCCCTGCTTAAAATTCCTTAGTAGCTTCCCACTGCATTTAGGAAAAAAGATCGAAATCCTCATCCTGGACCAAAAGAACCTGCAAGATGGGATTCCTAGCTTGCTTTCTGCACAGTCTGGCCATCTCAGGGCCTCTAGAGATCCTGCCTTCTTCCCTGGTTAATGCCTGCTTATCGTTTAGGTCACGATTCAGATGTCCTTTCTCAGGGAGCCCTTCCCAGTCAGGGTCAGGTCCTCGTTAGATATTCTCGGAGTGTCTTGGCTTTGTTCCCCAAGCCTACCCTGTTTGCTTGTCTGCTGTGGTGGTTGTTGCCGGCCTGCCCTGGCATGGAAGCTGCTCGAGAGACCAGGGCCCGTGGTTATTTTGGTCATATAGTGCTGGGCCTGTGGGGGGTATTCAGTACTGACTTTTAAGCAGAAAGCGGAAAGAGAATCTTGGGGGAGAAGAGAGAGCCAATCAGCACAACCCACCAGGGGCCGCCACCCTGTACTTGGCGTTGGGAGCAAATGGCATGGGAGGGGCAGGCTGAGAGAGGGAGACGGTGGGATGGATTGTCTCAAAGGGCAGGGATGTGTGGGCAGACACTGTGGTGGCCGTGGGGCAGCCAGCCTCCTTGGCTCTTTGATTTGCATTCCTTGTTCAAGGCTAGAAGTCCCTCTGCAGGTGTCCAGTGGGCAGAGTTCAAGTTAGGTGCCCCCGCTCCCACAGGGAGGAGGAGAGAATATTTTCCCCTGTGGCTTCCACGGTCGGAGGCCTGAGTGCAGCGAAAACAGCGGTGCCCAGGATCCCGGAGAGCAGGCCTGTCTGTCAGGGTCCCCGGGAAAGGCAGGGGTAGGGGGACTGTTTCTGAAGGTGCAGGCAGGGTGGGGGAGAGCCACAAGGCCTCGCACGGCCCCGGGTCCGGCAGCAGCTGTGGTGCAGGGACCATCCTTGGGCCTGAAGGGGCTCGAGGGGGGACAGCTATCTGACACCTGGAGAGACCGCTGAGTGGGGTCGGTCAATGGACAGGTGCTGTGCCTCTCCTAGGAGGGAAACTGTCAGCCCCTTGGTGATGCTACAGTGGTGGGGCTGGAAAATAAGATCCCTGACCCCCACCCCCATCCCCCAGTCTCCTGCTTTCAGTGTCCCAGCACTTCCCATTCTGATAGCCAGCCAGAAACCTGAGGGCATGGGGTCCCCTGATAGAATTCATGCGGGGTGGCCTCGAAGGGTACAAGCAGGGAGAAGGGAGGGGAACAGTTGGAGGAAGGGCAAAGGGAAGGCCAGACTCCCTGGGAATTCATTCTTAGTGGATAGGTGGTAGTGGAGAATTGCGGGAGCCCTTTCAGGATGGAGGCGTTTGCTTGGACAAAGCCAGAGTCAGCCCCTGAAGGCCATGTTAGGACTGGTGAGCTCATGCTTGGACCGGGATGTGGGCAGCACTGAGCGTGTTGGCTCAGGCCCTCCGGCCTGCCCATCCCCACATGGGGGCGTCTGCAAGCTTCCCAGGGCCAAGGTTAAGGACTCCTGTGTGATGGGGAATTTGACTCCAGCGTGGCTTCTGGGAAGTACCTCACCCGCCTCATTACCTCTGTATTTGCGGGGAGGGGACAGCGGTGGGGCGCAGAGCCTCCCAAGGGAGCCGTCAGCAGAGGGTTAAGCCTCCCGCTCGAGGCTTGGTTGTTACAGGGAGCCCGTTTGTTCGGGTTTACACAGCCAGGCGAGTGTTGCTATGGCAGAACTGCGGGCGACGAGTCTTATGATCTGGGACAGCCGATTGTGTATATAACGTGACAGCATTTATTAAAGCAAGATAAACTCAGCAGCTGAGGATCTGGCCTGAGCCATAAATTCTTCTCGGCCTCATGTCTGAGCCATCACATTCCATTTGAATGAGGCCTATCAGCCCAAACATTTTCATTAAATAAGTCCCTTTGCTGAAAATCCCCTAGAGAACCAACTAGGAATTGCTCCCCACCCCCACCTTCCCCCAACGCACCCTGTGTTCAAAGACAAATGTGTAATGTGTGGTTCTAACTGGATATTCGACCTTCCCCGAGTACAAACAGATCTGCTGTGCTGGGCAGTGAGTTCCCTCCATCACTAGATGCATTCAGGCTGAGGCTGGGGGACACGGGGTGGGAGGGGGAGATCTTCCTAACAGACATTCCTTCTAGTTCTAAGATCTTGGGATTGTAGGAAAGATCCAGCTGGACTTCCCCGCACTCCATCATTCCCTAACTCACGGCACACAGGGCCCCAGGGAAGGAGGGATTTTCATCAGGGTCCCGAGGGAGAGCAAGAACACTGGGGCCGGAGACCTGAGTTGAAATCCCAGTTCTATGATTACTTGGGTGGGTGGCTGCGGGCAAGTCACTGCACTCCTGTGAACCCCGGCCTGCCATGTATAAAGCCACCGTAGAGACAGCTAGTCCTTACTGGCATTTACTCTACACCAAGAACCACGTTAAGGGCCTCGTCTGGATGACATTTATTTTTTCCGCAGAAATGCTATGCAGTTAAGAAGCGTGAGTAGCCCCCACTTTTTTGATTGGGAAACTGAGGCACAGAGAGGTTAGGGAACTAGGGGATGGTGGAGCCAAGATCTGAACTCAGGTAGTCTGCCTCTGGGCATGTTAATTCTTGCTGGATGACAACTATTTCCTCATCTACATCATGGAATTTCTAGAAGAGGGGTATAAAAGCATCTCTGAAACCATAAGCTCTTAGTCTTGAAAATACTGAGCAAGAAGCTGAATCTCAAGTGGTAACTTTTTCCAACCTCGTTCAACTTTGTTCAAAAAAGTGCTTTCTTTCCCAGCCTGTAGGCCCTCTTCCCTTCTTCCCTTCCTCCTCACTGTTCCTTCCGGGCCTTCTTCCTTCTGTTCAAATACATTGGCTTTGGTGGAATTCAGGCTCAACAATGAAAGGCAAAAACAACAGCCAAATTTAAAAGTACTTGTGCTTTTATTTAAAAAAAAAAATACAATCAGGTACTGTCCAGATGTGTTTTGGAAAGGAAGATCTCTTTAAAAATTCTTAGTTTTCATCGTCATTATAATTATATTAATAATATTAATCATATCCTTAAAATCGAAACAGTATTGCTTTTCTGGTTTTTGTTGCATGAAATGTAAAAAAAAAAAAAGGGGGGGGAGGGTGGGGACGGCCTCCCATGACAGACACCGAATCATCACGAACAAAAATAATGATACTTATACAGCTTTGTGTAAAATACAGCTGGTTCTACCACAAACTACCACTGTACAGCCTACCCCTCTCCCATTCCCAGAGCCACCCAAGAGAAGGACAACCACCGTGACGCCGTCCCTGGAAGATGTTTGCCAATTCAAACAACGAAACAGACACCTGTGGAGACTGTCGTCTTTGGTGCGAAGGAAGGACTCGCAGGGTCGGTGAGGCAGTGCTCCTGCCATCGGCCCGGTGATCCACGGTCAGCTTCATCTCCTGCCAGATACCCGGGTGTGGCTTGATGGTTGGACGGGTTGTATTGAGACTTTGGTAAAATCTGCTTCTTCCTCTGGGCCCTACTCCTCTCCCAGCCAGTTAGTTGGTCCCGGAATTTACGCCCGCTTGCGCCTGCCTTCGAGATTTCGGAAGTTGCTGGGTCTCAACTTCATCTCCGCAAACTGGATGGAATATTCGTGGCCCTTCCAGTGGAACCAGTTAACGCCCTGTGAAAAAGAGAAGACCTCCGGATTGGTTTCCACTAGGCAAGGTGTTCCCTGACCGCTGCTGCTTGGTCGACGGGAACAAAGGGAGTTCTGTTTCAACCCGACCATTTGGTAGCTCAGTAGCCCAGTCTATACTGATCTGGGTAGTGAGGGCTTGCAAAGCTGCTGGCTGAGTCTGACTCGATTTTTTAAATTTCAGTCAGAAGCCACCTGCGTTTGCATTGAGCTCTGAGGGGCCGTCGTGACACAAAATCGTGGTTCGTGAAACTTGCCGTCGGTAGGAGGAGGTGCTGAAGGAATTCAGGTCACGACTGGAGGTTACAGAACGGACGAGCTATATGCAGGGGAGTCTCTCATTGCCAGGATTCCCGTGGGGTGTTTTAATAAGGGTTTGTCCGGAATGGCAGGAGAACACAGGTGGAACAAAATCTTACAACCTGACCTAGAGGGTTAACTCTTCAGGCTCTTACTTGAGACATAAATGGTCTTAACCAGTCATCAGAGCTTTCTGGGCCTCAGTGTCGCCATCTCCCCCCCCCTTAGGGTCTGATAGTGCCAACCTCGAAAGGATGCTATAGGGGTTCAGTGGGTTTGTAAGGGAGCGATCAGAGTGCCGGGCACGTTGCAGGTGCGAAGTAAATACGACTTCCCTCATCTCCAACAGGGAAAAGTATCCTTGGAAATTGCGCCAAAGGTTTTTTTTTTTTTTTTGCCCGAGAAAAGATTATATTTGTGTCCAGACCCTCTTAAGGCCACGTTTGAATCTCCCACAGAGTCTACAGATAGTAGAGTCTGCCCGTCAAAACCCCCAGGGCCCCTTGCCCCAGCAGGGGAGGGGGGTCGGCTTCCAGCAGTGCTCCTAGGAGGCCATCACCTCATTTTCTGACCCCTCTTCTCTTTAAGCGGCATTGGGCTGTGAAGGGGGTTAATGGCTGGTGAAATGAGGCAAGAAAAGAGAGACCCTTTATAGGATTCTAATGGTTTGACATCCACCGAGCGCGGGCAGTCTCTGACTCTGACGGGCGGCTGGGACGTGAGAACGGCTGGCTCGGCCCGTGACCAAACGTGTCTGTGACTACTCAGTTCTGGGGAGCACTTGGTGCCGGGCTGGATGCAAGCCCTCCTCGTTCTACGCTGGGGACAGAGGCCGGAGCGGGAACGTGACCTCGCCGAGTCCACACAGCTACCGGGGCAGAGCCAGAGCTGGGACGGGGCTCCCAGAACTCCTTTGTGGCCTCTCACGTCAGCCCCCATTGGAGGGGAGGGGGATGGAAAAAGAAGCTTCCTTCTGGGCATGTGTTTTTGTTTTGTTTCTGTTTTTTTCCCAGGAGGACTTTGTGTCACTCTGCGGCAGGGGACGAGGAAACAAAGGTGGTACAATAATGCTAGAGTGAAATGCTAGTGTCCTGGGGGCAACATCATTAAGGTGAAAAGAACACCCCATTTTCGCCCCACGTCAGCTAGATGGCCTCCACTTTATCTACTTTCCTTCTGGAGTTCAGACGAAGGTTCGAGGATTTTACCTGACCTGCAGTGTCCCCGAGGTCCCTCCTTGCTGGGAACAGATGTGACACCATGTCCCGGAGGTCGCTGCCCCGGGGTCTCAGCGGGGACCGAGGGGCTCAGCTGCCCACCTGTCACCCGCGACCAGCTTCCCGAGCCCTGCTCCCAACCCTCGCAGTTGGCTCACCTGACTGTGGTTGTTGTCCCCGTACCTCCCCATCAGGTTGACGCGGTGACAGTTCTTGTACCAGAAAGCCCCCTTGTAGGACAGAGCACAGTTGGTGATGGCTGAGTCCGTGTCCTTGTCGAAGGTGGAGAAGGATCTGCCGTTGTGATAAGCCATGGAGTCGCCTGCGGAGAGGAAATACAGATCTGAGGAGTCCAGCCGGGGTTTTCTCGTGGGCTCGGAAGGGCAGACCCGGGGTGGTGACTGAAAGATCCTGGGGTGGGCTCCCTTGAACCCTGGCCCCAGAATTCGTATCGAACACAGGACTGGAGGGAACAGGAGAGTCCCCCGCCCCCAACCCAAGGGCTCATTTCTTTTAGAAGCAGCATAATGTGGTAGGAAGAGCCTTGTGGGTGGCTTTGGAGGGTCCAGCTCTCACTCCCTCGTGTGACCTGGCCCACGTCAAGCCTCTTGCTGAGCCTCAGTGTTCGAATCTTCTAGAAAATGGAATTAGCACATGGATTCCATCCACCTCAGCGTGCTGTTGGGACAATCAACGGATATGAAGGTAGAGGGGTTTGCAAATAGCTGCGATCCTTGTTACTTTTATCGGGTTTTGCGTTCCTTTACATGACGGAGCTCAGAGAGGGAAAGGCGGCACTGATATTTTGAAGCGAGGTACAAAGCGTCTCAGATGCCTCTTTAACGAGGAAGCGACCGAGAGCAGGGAGGTATGGGTGAAACAGGATGCCCCCCCATGGAAAGCAGGCAGCCACAGAGGATGCAGCTCTCCCAGGGCTACCCTAGTGAGGGGGCTTTGGAAATAAATGCAGAGAGAGGCGGGTGGAGACCGCATTCCTGATGCTCAGGGACACCCCCCTCCCTCCCGCCCGCTAACAGTATCCTTCTTGCCTCAAGTCACTTCACTCAAAGAGATATTTATTGCCAGGTAATGAAATGTCAGAATTCTCTGAGGGACACAAGAACGAAAACAGTTTTGGCCCCTGGCTCTCTCTCTTCACTACCGCCACACTGATCTCGAAAGAGCCTGGTCTCTCCTTAGACGGCCTATCTTTCTCTGGAGACTCTTCCCGTTATGGATGTTACCTCCCGGGGCTCAGAGAGGCTGGAAATGTACCACAGCTTCTGTCTTTTCTGTTTTCATGGACATAATTGGACGCCACCGCAAAGCTGGGAAGGATGGCTGTACTGTTAGACCTGATCCCTCCTCGTTACCAAGCACACCTGTCTGCCGCCAAGCCTGCCCCTTGGGTCCACATCAGGCAAATCACCCAACTTTTCTGGGTCTCAGTTTCCTCATCTGTGTCATAGCAACATTGTCCTGGAACAGCATCCATGAGAACTGGAAGGGCGTAATGCTTGCGGAATATCCGCAAAAGGGAGATGCTCCCTCATAGGCCTGAATGCGTGTGGCTTCCTTGTAATTCCTCCTCTCATGTCGAGCCAGAAAATCACCCAGAGGCCACTTTAAGGCCATGCCACCTGCAAGATCTGAGCTACGTTATGCACCAGACATGAACCGCAAAGCCACTTGGCAGGTGGTGAGCTTCTGGCCACGGGGGGGATGTGGGCTGTGGCTGGATGGCGGCATGGCGGGGATGTTCTTGGAAAAGTGCACGCAGCTGGGGGAAGGAGTGGATGGCCTGCTACTCAAATTGTGGTCCACAGACCAGCAACATCCGCGATAGTGGCACGGCCAGGGAAACCCGTAAGAAGCGCAGAATCTTGGTGTGTCCACCCCGGCCCATTAACGGGATCCCCGGGGGTCCTACACACACAAGAAATTTAAATAAACTTAGATGCACTGGATTAGGTGAGTCTTCAGGCCCCCAACAGACTGTCTATCCATCTAAAGTTGGTATCTAAAAATGGGCAAGAAAGAGACCGCTTTTTCTGATTCCCAGCCCTACTCTGTGTTTTGGTGACCAAAGTATCTACCCAGCTCCGCTCAGTTGCAGCTCGGGACTAGTACCAAGCAGGAGTCAGAGATGTGTTGATGTGGTAAGTGGATGGATTCATGAAGGAAGGAGCGAGCTGAACACCCAGGGAAGGCTTTCGAGGTCTCGGAGGCGGGGAGCGTGGCGGTCCCCTACCTGCGGTCCCGCTGTAGCCCTCCACCTTCAGCCTGTAGCGAGTCTTGGCATCCCCCACGCTGAACTTGTCGTAGACGGCGTACGCGGTCTTCCCGTGGTCGCGCAGGTCCACCCGGAGCTCGTACTGCCCTTGGGCTGTGATCTTGTGTAGGTTGTCCAGCCCTGCGGAGGAGAGGTGCGGGTTACAGACGCACGAGTGACTGAGGCCGTTGCTCCTACTCCCTCCCCCCGGGAGGAGCAGCGGTTGGGCTCCAGAAAGAGGTTCGCCTGGCAGAGACCGGGCCTTGCGGTTTGGTCCGCTCCTCGCCGGCACGATGCCAGGTGAGAGAGGACGCTTCCGAGCCTCAGGTAAACTCGGGGTGACGTCTTTGCCCCGCCCACCCCCTAGCGCACTGTGAAGATCAAAGGAGGTAAGGTGGGGAAAGCTCCTTTTAACCTCCAAAGCTCCTTGCAGGAGAGAAGCCGTGGATGCCAACTGGGTGGACATTCCCCAGCACAGGCACCGGAACACGGAACAGTGCCCCCTGCAGGGAGATGGTGGCAAAGTGCGAGCTGCACCGATGGACGGATGGGTGAACGGATGGATGGATGGTTGGATGGATGGACAGATGACGGCTTGGTGGTACTGTGTGGGGAGATTTCAAGGGACAGCTCCACTGCTTATTGGCTAGATTCCTGTGGACACGTGACTTCATCCCTCTTTTCCTACGTGTAAGACAGAATTTTGTACCTTGCCCAGGTGCTAGGAGGCTCAAGGTTATGGCTATAAGGCCCATCTCAGCACCCAGAGCCCAGGACGGAAATGGTTAATAATATCGGTGAGGACGAGTCTGTAAGAGGTTCAGTGAACGACTTCAGGTTACGCTCATCCTTCAGCTCTGGTCGTTGGCCCTCCCTGGATCAGATTTTTATTTTTAATGACCTAGAGAATTTAAAGTCTTTTCCATGGAAGGGTTGATAGGCCGTGTCTACTACCAGAGCTACTGTTTCCTCCTAGGCTCCCTCTCTCCCATGGGTTGCTGTAGCTTAGGAACAATGACAAGGAAGGCAGAAATGGGACACACACACACGCAGGGCTGCATTACCGAGCCAGAATTCTTCTCTGCGGTCCCCAAACCCAGCAGCATAGGCTTTCCAGTTGCGGTAGAAATCCTCACGTCCATTCTTGCGTCTCAGGAACACCTGGAATATAACCAATGAATCAGGGCATGCTTTAGCTATTGGAAGAAAGAGAAGGCATCCTTCTGGGAGGAAGAACATCGGAACTGTGGGAAAAGCGCCAGTCCCCAGCTCTGTCCATCACTAATTGGCTGTAACTCTGGGCAGGCCACCTCCACCTGAAAGACAGGGATTAAAAATACCACCCAGCTTTGGGTGATGGCGATGTGTCCAGGTGGGCTCATCACTTGTTCTAAATGCAACACTCTGGTGTAGGATGTTGATGGGGGAGAGGCCATGCGCGTGGGACAGGGGTCTGTGGGCACTCTCTGCACGTTACGCTCACTTGGGCTGTGAACCTAAAACTGATCTAAAAATAAAGTTTAGGGGCACCTGGGTGGCTCAGTCGGCTAAGCGTCTGCCGTCGGCTCAGGTCATGATCTCAGGGTCCTGGGATCCAGCCCCACGTCAGGCTCCCTGCTCAGCAGGGAGGCTGCTTCTCCCTCTCCCTCTGCCCTCCTCCCTGCTCTTGTTTTCTCTTTCTCTCTCTCTCTCAAATAAAAAAGAAATGGTTTATTAATTTAAAAAAATACTACCCAGCTCGAACAATACTTCACATAAAACTCTTAGTGGTAGATAGCAAATGCTAATTAATCCGCATAATGGGCTCCATGACCACCAACATATTTGTGCATCACAGAGTTGTTTGAGAATCAGATCAGATAAATTACAAGTAAATCATTTTCTCCTGGTTTTTATCCCTGGCTTCTTCCCCATTCCTTCGTTTCAGAGATGGTTCCTAAGCGTCTCTGGATGACAGGCACTATCTTGCAAAACCTCCAAACATTGGTGTCTGAGAACACGGGGAGGACCTGCCCTCCTCCCCGGACCCCACGCCTGAGAGGTCGGGATACTCACGATCCATCCACCCCCATCAGAGGTCATGTCACAGAAGACTTCCAGAGCCTGGGCCTTATCGCCATTCAGATAAATGGTGTAGAGGCCAGAGGTCGTGTCTCCATTCAGCATTGCTTGGGAGCAGTCCCTGGGGAATGGGTACAGGAGTCCAACTGCGGGATAAGANGGAAGAGCGGCCCTCTGAGAGCAGGCGGGTTGGGATAGGAGCATTCAGACTACGGCATATTGGCTAGATGCCTACGAGCACGCAGCTCAGCCTCTCTCCCACTCTGTTCTCCTGTGTGCGAGACGGGATTTCGCAGGGCTGCAACGAGCCTTTAGATATAAGCTCAGTCGCTTATATTCCTGGAAGATGCTAATGGTATCGGTGGGAGGAGAGCCGAGCCGCTGTGAGGAGCGAGTATCACGCTGACCTTGATCTACCTTGAGCGGCCAGGCGGCACCTGGTGAAGACCCAGGTACTGGCAGGATGGCCGGGTCTCTAGCACCAGTCGGTGGCTCGCCGTGGATCAGGGCACTCTACGGGGCATCTAATAACCGTGCTTCCCAACTTCTTCAGAGGATTTGGGAGCCAAAGCCAAGGATTCTAGTCTTGAACTTGCACTCCCTTGCCTCGGGACCCTGGAATGGTCATTTAACAGTTCGGAGCCTGGGAGAGACCAAACAAGAACGCCTGGGGAATCTCCACGTGCAATCATGTGCCGTAAAAACAATGTAAAACTTGATAGGGGTGCCTGGGTGGCACAGCAGTTAAGCATCTGCCTTGGCTCAGGGCGTGGTCCCAGCATTGTGGGATCGAGCCCCACGTCAGGCTCCTCTGCTGTGGGCCTGCTTCTTCCTCTCCTGCTCCCCCTGCGTGTGTTCCCTCTCTCGCTGGCTGTCTCTATCTCTGTCAGATAAATAAATAAAATCTTTAAAAAAAAAAATAAAAAATAAATAAATAACTTGATAGAAATGGACAATCTTGGGGCCGTGCTGAGCAGGTGGGACAGAGAACGGAGGGTTCTGATCTGGCTGCCTTCACCTGAGGCTGCATCATGAGCTGTGTCCTGGTTTATCTCCCGGCCCCGGTCTGGGAGCATCTTTAGGGCACGATCAGCACCGGGTGTGAGGTCTGGCCAAAGGGGCTTTGGCTTCTGCAGCTCCCTCAGTAGGGGTGCGCAGAGTGACCGGAGTGAAGTGTGAAGGGCAGGAGGCAGGGCGGGGCTGCACTCTGTGTATCCCACGGTCAGGGCTGTCCAGGGGCCCAGTCCTCCCTTCCTCAGGAATGCGTGTGTCCTCTTCATGCACCAGAGAAACGCCTTGCACATCTGTCATCTGCAGACGACCCCTGGTGGCAGGGCGCAGGGCTGCTCTCCGGGGCCTGGAAACCCTGAGCCCAGATCTGCCTCTCGCTCGTGCTAGACCCTGGAGTCATTGAGTCTCTGGGAGCCTCAGCTTCCCCGGCAGAGACCTGGGCCTGATGATCCTACCAGCTTGCCGGCAGGACTGGTTTTGATTTCAACCATAGACAGGCTTTGTGAAGGTTGACATGATGAAGGAGAAAAAAACGGGACCCGGCTTCCAATGAGCGCGGCCCACGGCCCCACACTGGGCTAGGAGTTCAGACACAGCACAGGGTTCTCGTGAGGAAGGGATGCTTGTGAATCCTACTGTATAGATGGAGACACCGAGGCTTGCAGAGTGGTGGTAACTTTCCTAAATCACCCAGAGCAAGTGGTGGAGATGGGGCTTGTATCCAGAGGTCTCCCTACTGGCCCTCCTTCCCTTTCACCACGAGGCCCTCAACCTCCTGCACCCACATTCCTCGGGCTCTCAGGGAGTAGCAGGCACTGATTCTTTTAAGAGATTTGATGGAAAAATTCTGTCAAAGTCAGAGAAGTGGAGGGTCGGTCTAGTCTCACAAAGTTCGATCTCAAGGCCCCACTGCACCCTGAGCCCCTTACTTGTGGTAAAGATGGTCTGGACCAGCTTGCTCCTCAGGGGCCCATTCAATGCCTGGATCTTGGCTGTGTAGTGGGTGGAGGGGCTCAGCTCCGCCAGGCTATAGGAGGTGGTTTCTGGACCCAGAATGACTTCCTAAGGGCAGAAGAAAGAATATAATAGTTATTTGCCACATAAGTCCTCAGGGTACAGATGAGACATTCATTCATTCACCCATCCATTCATTTCTTCATTCAAACGAATCCACTGAGTCTCACTCTGTGTCAGGCTCCATGTTCACTTTTGGGACATCAGAGATGGGGAAAGTGCAGCATGAGCAAAGGTCCTGAGGCCAGAAGGGGCAGAGTAGGAGGTAATGACCTACCTGAACCACACTTGGTTTTGGGTGCTGGACTGGGGGAAGAAGTGGACAAAGACCAGATTACAAAGGGCCTTGAGTGCCAAGCCTATGGAATCCGAAGTTTATCACGATGAGGAATGTGGATTCCCAGAAGGTTTTTGAACAAGTGAATGAAGTGAACCCAGCTTAACTTGGTTGCAACATGAATCACACAAAGGGCAAAAGGTTTAGATTTTGAGACCAGTGGTCCCTAATACGGCTCTTTTTCACAGTCCTCTGGGAAGCTTTAAAATAATACACCACCCAGGCTCCATCCCAGACTGGCTGCTTCACAAGAGCCAGAAGGGGGCTCTGCCAGGTGCGTATGTAAGAAGCTCCCCGAGTGATTCTGATGCAGTCAGTTTGGGGCTCTCCTGAGTCAGGGGATGACTGGAGTAGCTCAACAGGCATGGCACAGGGAAAGCCTGAGCCGACCCTGCATATCTCTTTCTAGAAGAGAGATGTCCAGGAGAGGCGTGTGTGTGCCTCTGCCGCCAGACCTCTTCTAACTCCCCCCGTAGTTTGGGACTGCTCACTGCGACTCTGTTCAGAGGACATTCGTTTCAGCTTTCAGGAGGTCTTCCTCCTTTTCAAATCCTCTTTCTAGCTTCCAGTGCCTGCGAATTCACCTTTTAGCAGATGACCTTGGTGTCTGGGATTGGAATTCACCGTCACCACTAGCAAACCCAACCCAACGGTGTCTGCAACCTGCAAACACGGTCGACGAGGTGCAGGCAATAATGAGCCAGTGTGGACGCCCCTGCAAGGTCTTCTCGCATCCTCACTCTGGGCAGGTGAGGTTACCCTGATTCTTGCATGAGGGCTGAGGGGCTGACTTCCAGAGCAGCTGACGGACTTGCTCTCAAGCCATTATTTGTTGGTGGCAGGGGCTGGTCTTACCTCCTGTCTCCCCACATCCTGTCCAGAACTCTCTCCTCCTACACCAGCTGATTTCTTGAGGGAAACATACAGAGTCGGGGACTGGACATGCAAGAAGGTAAGTCAGTAGGCTGACCCTGGCGACCCAGTGACCTTTATGTGGCCCCCAGGTCTGGTCCCTGGGGAAGGATCAGGTATAAAGCCGGGTTCATTCAATGACATGGGGATACAATTACCGCTCAGCTCTCTAGGCTGCTGTGCAAAGCCCTTTTCTAGGCCATCAGGGAAGACTGAAACGAGGCTCAGGACTCGAGGAACACTCAGTCCTAGAATGCTTGCTGGGAAG
Organism: Ursus maritimus; assembly: GCF_017311325.1. Taxonomy (NCBI): domain Eukaryota; kingdom Metazoa; phylum Chordata; class Mammalia; order Carnivora; family Ursidae; genus Ursus; species Ursus maritimus. Next base: position 41,650,935 of record NW_024424119.1, read on the forward strand.
GGACTTGCAAGGCTGGTGAGTCCAATGCACTCATTTTTCAGATGGGAACACGACACCCAGAGAAGGTAAGGGACTCGCCTCCATGCACACAGTGAGTTAGCTCGTTGTTATGCCAACTCAAAGAAGGGCCATGGTGGTAACCAGAGGTGTGTGTCCGCTTCTAGTGAAACATGGCGGACTGGAAATGCCAGTTTAGCTCTGCTTTCTTCTGAAAGCCCCCACAGTGAGAGTGAAGGGATACAAAGTACAGGCCCATGAGGATGAAGTGGAGGACAGACGAGACAGACAGAGGTGTGCGATGTCCACAGAATCCTGACGGGTGGGAAGGGGTGCGGTGGGGTGACAGCGAGGGGGTAGAGCCCAGCAGGCTGGGGGATAGCTGGCTGAGCTGGGTGGGGGGCGGCGGCCTGAAGCTGGTTCACAAATGCCACAGGGCCCAGCAAGTTCAGGAATGGAATGTGTACAAAAGCAAAGAGGCCTTTGAAGGCCAGTGTGGGGCATGGCTGAACAAAAGTTTGTTTAACAGCATAAATAAGGAACAGACTCCAGCTCTCCCCATCTCCCTCCCACCCCCAGTCTGGATGACTGTCCTTTCCAGTCCAGATGAAAGGCTGAGGTGTACTCTTTGGAGACACCGAGTCAGAGAGAAGACTCTGGATTCAAATCCACCAGGCCCAGCGGAGCTACGCGGGACACAGAAGTGAAGGTATGCACACAGTGGGGGCCCAGGCTCTTCCTCGGGCTATGCTCCTAGCGGCTTGGTTTGAAGGGGCTGGAGGACCCTCTAGAGAGGAGGACTAGCTCAAGAGAAAAGGCTTACAGAACTGCTACATGCGAGTCCCCCAACTAAATTGCTGGGCACCTGCTTACTCTACGGTGAGCCCCATTAGTTGACAAACCCCGTGTCTGCAACTGGAACTCCCACTAGGCTGTTTCATTCTCGGCTCAAGTACAAAAGGACCCTCAGACATTGGGCGGAAGTCTCCAACGTGAAAGATAAAGACCCAAACCAAACAACAGCAGTGAAACATAAAGAAAAAAAAAAGGAACTTTGAAGAAATACTATGTAGGTTGTAGAATAAAATGCCAGTAACGTATATTCTTAGAGATAAACAGAAGATGATACGTGGAAAACAAACAACACGCTAGAGAAAGATGGATGAGCAGGGAATCAGGAAAAGATCTTGGAAATGTAGAGTGCGATGACCAGTATGAAAAGTTCAATAACAAGTTTAGAAAATAAAGTTTTGAGATCAAGTTCACTTGCGTGAAAGGAAGGGCTAAAGTTATTTCAAGTTGGAAAGTAAAAGAAAAGATGTTAATGGGTAGAGAATATAAATAACCATTGCTGTAAATAGCATTAACAGTTGTCCTAAAAACACGGTGATGTATGTTTCAATATCTGAGGGAACGATGCCATCTGCGAGATTGTATATACGGCAAAGATGCCAAAGACGCCCTTGGCTTTTGCTCAGTAAAACATGAAAAGACCATGCATCCGGCTCCTAAAATGTCCTCGAGTCTTGTGAGCCCTGGTTCTTGACCTTGGCGGGCTATCAAAACTGGAGTCTGGTTAAAATGAGACAGGGGGCTGGAGCATATGATCCAGAAGGTCTGGCATGGCATCCAGTCCCTGTTAATTTTTTTTTTTTTTTCCAGCTCCCTAGCTGCACGGAGATGGAGAAACAGCCCGGGGTGATTCTTCTCTCCCCTAAGGATCATGTACAAGTTTCAAACAGCAGCGGGGAGTTTATCTACTTCAAGATACCTTGACTGTACCATCGACGGATTCATACACCAACAGATAACCGGTGACAGGTGCCCGGGGGGGTCTCCAAGTGAGGAGGGCAGTTTCTGACTGAACCTCAGTAGCAGTGAAGTCTCTTGGAGAATCGACATCTGCAGAAGATAAGTCACTTGTTAGCAAATACGTCAGCAACTCTAGGACAAAAACCCCTTGGCTGGGTTATCAGGAAGCCTGGCTTCAAGTCCTTTCCCTACAGTTGATCTATATGACCTTGGGCAGACCTCCCCCATCTGTAAACGAGGAGGCTGAGTCAGAAGACAGAATTCTCTGTGGCTCGTTTCATCCGAAGGGCCAGATTTTCCTGAGCCCAACACACTCTTGATTGGCCTTGGGTGGATTTGGGGAGAAACACACAGCTGTGAACATGATTCCCAACCCCTCTTGCTCTTCAGTAAGGGGACAGATGAATGCTGATATTGGCGTTCATCCCTACCGAGAGGACGCTTCTTCTCTTTCCCTGCTTGCTACAGTTTGTAAAAAGATCCCAATGTATAAAAACCCAATGCACATCTAGGAAAAAGTGCCTGAAAAATCCTTCTCTTAAAAATATTTCCCTGCCTAGAACAGCCGTCATTAAATACTGGGTTGAGGGCCAATGGGGACTGGTTTTCCACTTAAAAAAGCCCTCCTCTTAAAACCGTTTCCTAGTCCGTGGGGAGAACAAGGTCACTTCAGTTCAAAAGGAAATGGTGTGTTTCTCAAGGTCCCGATTGAGTGGGCACTGGTGAACTTAGCTGATGCTGATGTCATCACATTGCAAGGATCTGACTTAAGAAAGAAGGGGTTGGAAAGCATGACCGTTCGAGATGGAGGCTGTGGGTGGGCTTCTTCCAGCTCCTGGCGTCTCTGTACCTGTTGTGAACTTGGTAGTGATGATTGAGCTCTTCTGGGGCCCTTTCTCTGCAAAGATCCTCAGCGTGTACTCCGTGGCAGGCTCGAGGTCGGTCAGAGCGTACTCCACTGTGTTCCCGGACACCGTGCGCGTAATTTCTGGCACTGAACATGAAATACGCACACTGAGACGGTTACCGCTTCCCGTGTGAGCCATCAGCACACTTGGCACACTGCGCACACACCTACTTCTAGCAGAAACTTTCAGTGACCCTGCAGAAAAGCAGGTCTGATTTCTGAAATGACTCACACCCTGTTCTCTCTCTTGAGCGCTCACCTCATATACAAAGGCTTTATCATATGGAGACTAGATTTTTCCAGGCACCAAATTGGGAGGAAGGGGCCTGGGGGTCAGGAGGTGTTTCCACATGGTGCTGGCTGCAGGAGCTCCCAGCTGAGATGGAGGAAGAGCTGGAGGAGAGCTGCAGCTAATGTCTCCAAGCCTCGGGCTCCCAGATTGAACGTGTCCCGTTACTGGCTTCCCCCTCTCTCTCACTTACTCTCATGTCCTTTTATAATCTGGCAAATGTTGTTAAATCACGAGACTGGAGAACCATAAAACTCGGGCAGCTGCAGACACTCTAGAGCCTGGTTAGTGCCTCTCAGACCCACTGGGTCAAGGCCATGGTGGAAACCAAAGCATGGTGCCAGGTGCGTGTGTTTATTTCCTGATCACAGGTGACCGACCACCTTGGCTGGCCAGGGACTGAGAGGTTTGCCAGGGTGTGGGACTTCAGTGTTAGAACTGGGGAAGTCCCGGGCAACCTGGGATGAGTTGATCGTTCTGTTTAGCATCCATGAAGCTCCCTCTCCTGGACCAGGCCCTTTTCTAGGTCTGCGCACTCATCTCGTAACCCCTGCGAACTGTGCTCTGGTTTCCTGTAGGTACGACACCACCAGCTTCCCTGACTCAGAGGAGCTCGCTCATCAGGGATATTTAAGAACTGAAGAGATGAATGAACGAGTGAATGAATGAATGAATGAATGAATAGAAGAGTAAAAAGAATAACCCCCCAAATCTCTCTTCCCTCACTCTCCAACTTGTGCCATGCTCCTAAAGATCTCTCTTAGCTAGTGGCCCAGGGCTGACCGAAGATTTTCAGAGGCCCCAGGCACGGTTACAGTGCCCCTTCATGTTGTCACTGCAAGTCAAACAATTCTGAACCGTAAAACAGGAAACTTACATATGCTTTGGGATTCAGACAGTAGAGTCTTTTTCTAGGGTAACACATGACAGAGGCATGAATTCATTCACTCAAAGACAATCTCTTTCTCCCCTCTCTTACTTGTATTTGACCTTATGTTTGGGTGGCCACGGTGTGTTGTGCCCCAAACATGTGTTCAGTCGGCCAACTAAGTAAATTAATTAGCACAGATGTCTGCAAAGACGAGGAGCAATAATTTCTGATTTCTCCATCACATCTGTTACAACTGGCCTCCTCCGTAGCCTCCAAGAGGCCCAGTGGCTCCTGAAATAGCTTGTTTAAGACTCCAGATTCCAAACTCCTTCTTCCTAAGAGACGGGAGCTGCTGCCGGAGAGGGAGGCTCATGGTGACAGGCAGGGAGACTAGCAGGAGGCGGGGGACAGGCTGGGGGAACGCATGCAGGCTGCAGACGTGCCCTTTGTTTTCCTTTAAATGGCCTACCGGCCTTCCTTGGTATGAACACGACATGGATGCTCTTCGCTTGTAACAAGCACAAGAGGATGGGGAAGGCCTCCCTTGCCACCCTCTGGCCAGGCCCTCTGCAACGACCTATCCAGCCCTGGCCTTCAGCCCATGAGTCTATTCTGGGAGCCGCAAGGACATCACTGGCCCTTCCAAGCTACCCAGGTATTTTTGCCATCCTGGGCCAAACGTGGCAGGGAAGACGAGATCAGCACGACAGACACTCCTCCTGGTGGGGAGGGTCTTAGACATGGCCTTACCTCTCTCCCCTGTGTAGGAGATGACGTAACTATCCACAGGGGCGATGGCTGGCTGCCACATGGCCAAGGCTTCCGTGTCGGTGATGTTGGCTGTCACCAGGCCAGATGGGCCATCCAGAGCTGCAAAGAAAGATGATGAAATGTTGGAGAGCTAGGCAGTCGTGGGGTCAGACATCAGACCACAGCTGCTCTCTCACTGCTCCTGGACTCCTGGTGTTGGGACACGGCACCTGGTGTTGGGACACGGCTCCTGGTGTTGGGACATGGCGCCCGGTGCACGGACAGTTCTATGTCCTGAGTCTGGCACCAGGACGCCCTGGGTTTGAGTCATGATTCCTTCCTTGCTGGCTGGGTTCTCTCGGGTCTCTCTCTCCCCACTTGTACAATGGGGATCCTCATTCTGTCCGGCTTTATCCTCAGTGTTATCCTGATGCTCACGTGATGGTATAGGTGGGAAGGAGCTATCTAAACCGGAAAGGGCTGAACACATGATGAGGGTTATTCTTATTGTTCATATCACTGTTCCCAGGGAAAGAGCTTAGAAAAACAGGGAGCCCCCCAGAGTCAAGGCTGCAGGAGGCTCTTCTGGGCTTTGAACGATAGCTCCAGTTAGGTGGCTGGTGGGCAACATGCAGCCAGGCCCCAGAGGCTGGCGGTCCCCGGTTCTACTGTGGCTTCTCTGCCTGGCGTCTGTGTGCCCTTCTCCAAACCTCATTTCTTCAGGTGTCAGAGAGAGGCTGCTAGAAGGATGAACTAGACATTGCGTGTGTGAAATGTGCTGGGGCAGCGCTCGCTCATGGCGGCTGCTATTACTAACATGACTATTAACATTACTGGAGTCTTCAACATGATTCCCAAATGACTTGTACTGACAAAGGGCGCTGGCCCGTTTAACAAACCCCTGCGATGACCCGGCATCCCTTTCTCAGAAACGAACCTAAATAGGACTATTATCCTCTTGCATTTGCATTTATGACTCAATTATTCCAAGACAACGGCCCTGGGAGGCTGGAGGACAGCTGCCATCAGCTCATTTCAAAGACGAGGCTCCTGAGCCCCAAGAGATGTGAAGACCGGCCTGAGAAGCAGGAGGAGGCAGAGTACTTTTGGGAGCCCCCATGGTCTACTCCCAGCTCCTTCCTGCTTCAGCCTGTCTGTACAGAGTTTCCTTTAAATGCCCAGGACAATGGGCCTCGGGAGGGAGTGCATCTAGCCTTTGCAACTGGAGAGTCCCTGAATGAAAGGTTTCTATGGGGGAAATAAGGGCCTGTGTGGCAGGGCGGACAGGACTCTGGGTTCAGATGGGATGTTATAATTGCATATAATCAACTTTTTTCGACTATCAGGATATTTTTAAAATTTCCTATGAGGCCCATTCTTTGGATCCCTTAATGGATTAGACTGGATAATTGCTGGACTATCAAAGGGTAAATTGTTCAGAGACATGGCTGCCCGAACAGAAATTTTCCACTTCATTCTCCTTCAATGCAATTCATTATTTCCCCCTCCTGACAGTATGCTGTACAAATCAGGTTATAATAGGAAAATAATCCTCTGTTTTAGAAGAACACAGGGCTTGGAGTGAGACTGACCTAAGGTCAAATTTGCTTCAGCATTTACTAGTTAGGTGGCCTTGGCCAAGGTGTTTCATGTCCCTGGATCTCAGTTGTTTCCTCTGTAAAATGGGAACGATAGTAGCCATTTTCATGGTTTAAATGTGAAGGGTTTAGTAACAGTGCCTGGAACACAGTAGCTGCCCAATCAGGAGTGGTTATTTTATAGCTGTCACCATTACCCGACTGGGATGCACCTGCTTGAAAGGGTTCCCTCAAGGGGCAGGGAGGGAAGGGGGGGATTAATGCCCACAGTCATTTACATTTCAGATGTTTTACATAAATCATGTCATGCGATTCTATGGCCCCCTGCAAAGGAAGCAGAATTGTACCCATGTGACAGAGAAGGAAATTAGGTCCTAGAGAAATTCACTGACAGCTCATGTATCTAGAAGTGGTAGACTTGGCATTTCAGTTCAGGTCAGTATGACTCCCCAGCATGTGTTCTTTCTTCCACACTAACCCAAGAAATGAAGGCCCAGGGCGGTTAAAGATGAAATCAAGGTTACCCTGCCTATAAGAGGCCAGGGATGGGCCAGAAATGAGGTCTTTGGCACTCCAAATTCACTCCATTTTCCACTAGGATTTCCCAAATAAAAGAAATTTTTCCAGCTGCTGAGTCATGAGCTATAATGCAGAGGGTGAGAAAAGCACCTGTGGCGAACGATCCTGAGACGGGTTCGCTTTCCTCGAAGCCCTTCATGGCGATGACGTTGACAAGGTATTCGGCTCCAGGTAAGAGCCTCACCAGCCTGGTCTGAGTCTTGGTTCCATCCACGGTTACCACTGACGGCGTCCCTGGAACATGGCAAAAGCAAGATCGGGAATGGTGAACCTCACTGCAACTTACTGTTGCCCCAAGAACGGCTGCATCTGATTTGGAAACGAAACTAGATCTTGATCCAATACCATTTTCTTGACTTCCTCTCATTTGCTCCTACCCTCTGGCATAAGAGAAGAGGTCTTACTTATTGTATAATGCTTTTTTTCCATCCGTACAGATGCCAAAAACTGAGCCAGGAGGGGAAAAAACATGAAGTCACAATGTGCTAAAAATGGCAAGTTTCCGTTCAGTAGAGGGCTGGCATGTTTTTATTTATTTATTTTCCCCACAAAGAATATGAAAAGCTCACTATGTAATGTATATCTGATCTATTTAACCCATCGTCTTAGCTTTGGAATATACAGACTCCCTTCCTAGCAGAGATCCTACTCTTTAAGGAAAGAAGATGGTCATAGTCAAGAGCGTACTCTTATATTTATTAAAAAAGGCTGCAATTTATATTTCTTAGAATTTCAGGGCTGGTGAGGAGCTTACATACCAGCTGGCCAAACTTCCATAGAGCTGCTACAGCACCTCTCTAAAGAGCGTCAGCCATCCTTTCTGGACACACTTCTACTCGCCAGACTGTCTTTGGGCAGATCTGATGGTGCACCCCCCCTTCCCCCACCGTGGTCTTTGTTGTGGCCCCTGCGCTCTGAACTAAAACTCCCACTGCTAGCAGCAAAGCCACAACTCCCCATCTATCCTGAGACAGACAGATTTGAGGACTGAAGGGTAAAACCTCACATATATCCAGGTCAGGATCTGCTTTTCAGATGAGCGTGCCCAAAGAGAAAAGGACCAGTGTATTTAGAGTCTCTGCCGCTGTTGCCAAGCAACACTGGGGTCCGTTTCTCATAGGAGCTGAGGGTTTCAAGGCTGGAGAGGGTCTTCATCAAATGACCCTTTACAAGGGAGCTCTTCCAAGGATCTTACAGCACTTTACAAATGAAATCCACAGAGATGGTCTCCAATAGACGGAAATAATTTTCTTTGGTCATATGTGGGAGGATGGGAATTACCTGAGTCTCTTCACTATCCCACCTGAACCCTCCAGTTGCTCCCCAACCCCCAAAGCACTGCACCCCCTCCACCGCCCTACCTCCTGCAATGGGCACGTAGGTAATCCGGAAGCTCTCCACCTGGGCAGAGGGCGCCATCCAGCGGACAGTGGCCGAATCTTCGGTGATATCTGAGAAACTGATCTCCTTCGGAGAGCCCATGGCTGTCAAGGAGAAAGCACAGGAGAAACCCAGAAACAGTCAACTATCTTGCTGGTCAAAGATTCCTCCTGGATTCCTTACCCAGGAAAACTCGGCCTCTAGAGTTCGTGTCTGAGCCAAGCCTTTAGGATGGAGAATGTGGGGATCTGTGGTCAAGTTGTGACTTGATAGAGACAAGTGTTCTCTCATTCAGGTACAAGGCCCAGGGCCGCAGAGTTGCCATTAGGTTTCATTCAAGTAGAATGTGAACACCACAGCTGATGTCTGAGGAAGTGAGGCTGGGCGGTTTCACGGCTGGGAAGATGCCATCCTATAATTTCTCAGTTTTAGCATTTTTTTCCCCCAAACCTTTGCTTTCTAGTTCCTTTTATTAAATGATAACCAGGACTTGATAAATGTGCGGTTCTTTGTAACTGATAGGGATCAATCCTCATTTAGAAACCCCTGAGAAGAAGGTGCGGTTATAGCCAATTTACAGAGGAGGAAACTGAGGGTTGGTTCTCCAACGCACATTGTTGTGGTGTGACCTTTCTGGGCCCAGGACTGGGCAGCAAAGCCAGCACGGCCCGGGGATCCTGGAGATAACATTGACATGGAAACTGACCTCGACAAACCCATTCCCAGACCTGGATCGAGGTCCAGAGTCGGGACAGAAAGCGAAGTAAACAGCTCCTGAGCACTGGGTCTACCTGCGGGGACAGCCATGCCCATGGGACCGTTTCTGCTACATAAATACCTTCCCCTAAAACCCAGTTTCCGTTGGCTTTTCTCTGTGTATTTTTTGGCTTAGCTCTTTGCCCTCTTCAGCTGACCATGTTTAACCAGAGAGATCAGGAAACAATTTTCAGGTCTCCAGGGAGCTCATTTCCTCATCTTTTCCCTCTCCAACCCACGTTGATCATTAAGTTTTAAAACCCACAGCCCACTTGGGGGGATGTTTCTCCCCCTCTCCATTTTTGTTTCTTCTTTTTGGCTTTCTCCTGTGACCTTTTCTCCTGGTAGTCAGGCTCTGCGGCTGACTGGGGTTTTGCCCTCTCCTTGGAACCAAGCTTTGGAAACCACAAGGGCTCTGGAGCCTGGAAGATCTTGATTGCGCAAATACCGCGGAGGGCCCTGGCAACCTGGGGCGGTTCCCTTCACTTCTGTGAGCCCCAGTGGCTCCATCTGTCCGGTGGGAAAAGTCATGCCCACCTACAGGCGTATTTTCAGGATTAGCAGAGCTAATGGGTGGAAAACCCTTAACAGAATCTGGCAGATAGTAAGAATTCAGTAAACGTGATTCTTGTCTATTTCCTTCCCCATCTAACTCTTTTCCCCAGGGGCTACCCTGGGTTTTGAAGTAACTCCCAAGAAAGAACTAGATAAGGTTGGATGAAGATAAAACCCAGTGAGGTGTGTAAATGCAGGCACCGTGACTCTCCTGTGGCTAGCCTGGTCCACGCCGCCCTTCACTCTGACTGCAAACCTCAGCACATTTTAGATGTATCTTTGTGGCCACAGCCCTTTTTCTCGAGGTGCCAGGTTTTCTCATCTACAAAATGGCAATATTATCTGCCCTGTCTTAGAAGCCGTAAGAATTAGTAGCGTCATACATCCTGTGCACCGGAGGGCCATGCTTGATCAGAATGGCAGCAGGAAAATATTATGCCCAATAACCTGACGGAATGGCACAGTAGTGATGGGAGTCCAGGCTCAAAAGTGTGATATTTTTGGAAGATAGGCCTTCCTTGGTGTGGAAGATTATTTGTTATTTTAGCGTATCTCATTCGGTCATAAATAGTGCCCATAAGTCTCCAGCACCGCAGTAGAGGAGATGGTCAACGGGAACCCGAAGATAGAGCCTCACACAGCAACTAAATCATACTATTGAAAACTCAGGGGATGCCTGGGTGGCTCAGTCATTTAAGCGTCTGCCTTCGGCTCAGCTCATGATCCCACGGTCCTGGGATCGAGCCCGCATTGGACTCCCTGCTCAGTGGGGAGCCTGCTTCTCCCTCTGCCTGCTGTTCCCTCTGCTTGTGCTCTCTCTCTCTCTGTGTCTCTGTGTCTCACTCAATCTCTGGCAAATACATAAAATCTTAAAAAGAAAAAGAAAACTTGAGAGACACAAGCAAGGCAATGCTTCTGTCTCTCTTTCCAAGTGGACGCTTGGTTTTCAATAAAAACCCCATTAGGGAAACATTTGGAATTGCTAAAAACTCCCAAGGAGGGTGAGGAGGGCCTCTATCTGCAATTTGCATAAAAAGTTGCCTCCCCAAATCTGGAGCAAATGCCCATTGCTTTAATTATGTGGCCATGGACAATCATTTTAAAAATTATTCTCCCTTCAACATGTTTTTATGGAATACTTCCTATGTGCCAGCTCCCGTATTAAGCTCCGGGGACAGCTACTGGAGCCAGTATGGTTTAAGAGCAAGGATTTGGGGCTTAGGTGGACCTGAGTTTGAATTCCATTCTGGCCTTCCTAGCTAAAAACACCTTACTCCGTTAGGTCTCAGCTTCCACATCTGTGAAGTGGGGCTGAATGAGGGGCTCCCTGGGTCTGGCTGTGTTATGGTGATTCACAGAGATAAAAGTGTGTCAGTTGTCCTGCTCGTGTGGCAAGGAGTGCATGCTTTATAATTGGTGGCTACCGACTTTATGCTTCATGGGAGTCAGAGCCAGAGGCACGGAGCATCAAGAGCCTGTTCATATGGAAGGGAAGATTGCCCAGCAAGGGTGTCTGCAGACCTTCTGGGTCAGGCCCCCGCACACAATGCCACGGCAACTCAGTGGTGTGCGGTTTCAAGTGCATCTGAACTGGAACTCAGCAGAGGGGTTGCTAGGTTGTCTGGCTGGGAAAGGAACAGTGGGATGGAAGGGGGCACATCCTGGGAGACGGGAGACTACCCCCACTGGCCTCCAGGGTGGAAGGGAGTACCGAGGGTATGTGTCTGGGGGCGGTGATGGGAACAGCTTAAGGAAGCATCTCAGGCTCCTCGCTAAGCACTATAAACTCCAGAAGAGAAAGACAAAGTCAGCATACTTTGTGGTTGGATTTTTAACTGTTTTCTGTCTATTCCAGGGCCCCTCCATTTGGTGCCCAGAGGCACATTGGCCTTTAGCTCCGCAGAGGCAAAGCTGGTCCTGGCAATTCTGGGCTTTCCAAAGAGGGACCACGGCTGTGGGGAAGAAGTGGCTCAAACCATGGAAGGGAAGAGGAGCCACTGCAAATCCAGGGATCGACCTAAGTGTCCATCAGTAGGGGGCTGGTGAAGTAAATAAGCATACGGGACTCACTCTCAGATCTAATAAGCAAGGAACACACATACACCAGAGTGTGGAAGGGTGCTCCCTGCAAAAAAATTTTTAAAAAAGTATAGGTTTTTGTCTAATTTTGTCTATTTGTACAGACAAGAAACTGGTAGTATTGACTGTCTCTATATAGACCAACTAGGGAGCAGGGACAGAGTTGAATAGAGACTTTGGTATATGTCCTTTTTGAATTTTTGAATTTTGAATCAAGCGGCCCATTAAAAAAATAAAATTTACATGAAAACACCCAAACATCATAACATCCTGTTATTATGGGCAAAGAAATTAAATACTTGACATTCATGATCTTATTTAAACCTCACGGCTGAATTCTGAGTTAAATGCTGTTTGCCAGATGAGGGGACCGAGGCTCAGAGAGGAAAGGAGACTTGCCCAAGGCCACACAGCTGGCAGAGCAAGGATGAGACTCCAGGGACTCTGCCCAGAGACTTGAGGCCAGACCGCTACGTGCGCTGCCCCTAACAGCCCTCTCTGCTGCTGGGCACTCGGGGCCAGCAGCCTGCGCTCTGGGAGTGAGAGGAGAACCTGCAGCAGTTTTTATGAAGCTGAAGAGGAACAGAACATCTCAGGGAAGGATTTACAACTGTGCAGGGGAGGAAAGAGGAGGAAGGATGGAAAAACAAAAGAGAAAGTTTACAAAACCGACGAGGTGATGGTGGAATTAGACATATGCTGTCTAAAGGAGTCACTGGTCCTGTCCTCTCCTAGTACCGGAGGAAGCAGGCCATGCGCACACACACGCACACACCCACACCCACACACGCACGCACGCACACACACACACACACGCTTCTCTCTGGCTGTGAAATACAAAGCCCCAAAATAAGAAATCAAAGAAAAGGCTTTCTGAAAGAGCAGGGTCTTTCTTTTTTTTTGTTCTTACAAAAAAAAAAAAAAAAAAAAAACCCCCAAAACCCTCAAAAAACCACCAAAAAACCCTCTTGATTATTCATTCTTTTTTTTTTTTTTTGCTTTAGAACTGTAGGGCCTCTAGCAAAAAGATTGGCAAAACAAAATCAGTGATCAGAAGTAAACTCTGAAAGGCAGTGTTTATAAACCAAGGTCAAAATCAGGCTCTGTCTGGGATCTGAAGTTGTTTTATGGCCAGCCACAGGGAGGAGGAGACAAGGACCCGCATCCCAGGGATAGGGTGTCCAAGTTAATAAGAAACAGGGTTTTTCCTCTGGCTGGGCTGCTGTCTGCACTTCAGCGTTTCCTCTGCGCCCACAGATACTGATTACGGTTTCTGTAGGTGGCTTCTCAGAGCCCAGTGGGTCCTGCAACTTGACATGAAAATACACCCATCTCTGTGCAAAGAGAAGGTGTCGGCTATTGTGTTCTATGCCCGTCGGAGGGGGGAGGTATGTACACTCATTGGTTATCCGTCACCCAGGCTGCTTACATTTAATAGTATTAAAATAAGTATTAAAATAGAATAATAAAATAGTATTAAAATAAGTATTAAAATAACTGCGTCTGGGTTCTATCCCCAACCTGGCCATTGTGACATGAGGCAAATCACATCTTTCTGGGCCTCAGCTTCTTCAGGCACGACCAGAAGAGGCTGGGCTACTCCCTTTCTTAGTCCCTTTTACCTCTCCCTGAGATTTTGTGATTCTTTCTTCTGATCCCTCTTCGAAGCACTCTGTCTCTAGGGAATGCTATGTTTCTCCTTGTCCCTTCCTTTCAGGAACAAATTCAGCGCACCTGTTATAGGTCTTGGCCTCTCAAGAGTCCTGTTACCAATCAATCCTTTCTTTTTTCTCCTTGAAACAATCATATGGAAAAGGGTTTTGCACTTCCCCCTCCAGTGCTTTTCAGAGTTGTTATGAGTATCTATCGTATAAAATCATGAGCTTCATGAAGAGCAGTCTGTTGACCTTGCCAGCTCCCTCCTTTGATCCTTCCTGAGCATGGTACTGATTATTCACACATTGCATCTGATAAATATTCATCTTTATGGGTGGAGGGACCACTTCTCCATTATCCCCTGCATACTGTAAGGTCAAACATTTGCCCAGAGGTACTTCTGCATTAAAAAAAAAATGATGAGCTAATAGGCTGAAAGAAGGGTCTTTCGAATTTAAAAATTGCAATAATTGTAATGATGATGATGTATTAATGAAAAGAATGTAACTCCAAACAGCTTTAATTTGCCGAGCCCTTGCTATGCACCAGATCCTCCGCTATGGGCTCGCCATGAATTATCTCATTCAATCCTCCCAACCCCATTAAATAAATGGCATCCCGGTCTCCTTGCATAAAAGCTCAGCCACACTGTCCACATTCACACAGTCTATAACTGAAAGAGCCTGGCTGCATTCAAAGCTCTTGCAGTGTCCCAGCCCTGTGAAAGAAGACCCCTGCATCACGACTGTTCTCGGTTCTCTCCTGTTTACGTACGGTACCTGTGGTTGCTAGGGCACGGACTGGTTGGGATCGCCTTCCATTGCTTATTCCATACAGTTCAATTTCATACTCAGTGGCCTCTCTGAGACCAGTTATGTCCCTGGTTCGTTCGGGGGCAAGTAGGGTTATTTCCAGTGGCTCAGACTGCTTTTTGGTATCTCTGATTTTGAGAACAAAACTGTCGAAGACCCCTTCATCAGCTGTCCAGGACAGACGGAAACCATCTGGGGTGGCATCTGAAACCAGAAGGTTGTCCACCTCTGGCTCGGCTTCTAGAGGAGAACATGGTGGGAGGAGGAGAGAGAACATCATTTACCAGCTCGTGCGGTCTTCCTCTGCAGGGGCGGGGGGGGAGGGTATCAATAGGCCGTGGCCCTGGCTCTCAGGGACAGAAGTGTCCTGAGATCCCGAAAATAAACTCATTCAACACAAACAAGTAGGTCTAGGAGAAGGGAAAGATGGAGTTACACATCCAATACAAGCCAAATGGATGCTTGCATATGTGAGTTTTGTCTAAAAGCAATTCTATCAACACATCTGGACTCAGCTTTGGCCCCTCCCACGCATTATTAAACAAGTTCAAAGCCAGTAACTTGTTTACACTTGCTCTCTGTCTTCCAATGGCTGAGTGCCCATCCTCTGTGAGACCTTTTTCTTTTCTTTTTGAAAAGACAAATAAACCAGTATTAGCGATCTGTAGAGTTGCCCATGATGATACTGCTGATTATATTTCCCTTGATCCTGAGCAAAATGGCTTTTAAAATGTTATAAATGTTACGGTCTTTTTGCTTTTTTCTTGGAACTCTTGGACTCAAGAAGGCTCCCACTCTTGACTTTGCTGCTTGCTTTTTAAACCATTAGACAAGCGTTCAGAGGGTAGAACTGAGGCTTGGAACCTCTTGTGCTCCGTACTTTGGACTCAAGGTATTATTTTGGATTGCCTTCACTAGACAAAACTCATTGTCAGGGAAAATTTAGAGCTGAGTTTCCCAAAGTGTACTCACAGCAAACTATTCCTGTTTGTTCCTCTTCCTAAAAAGGCATCCAATGTCAAATAAGTTTGGGAAATACTGCCTGGGGTAAGTCTCTCTTGGAAGAGACACATGCATATTGGGATATTCTGTAAAGCCTTGTTGTCAAGGATCCTATTAAACTGTTTCCAAAACTTATCTGAACATGAAATTTTTTCACCAAGCAGGACCTTTGAATATCCTATGGAACTAGTAAAATCTGGAAAGACTTTGGGAAACACAGATTTTTAACTGTTAAAGTTGTTAATGTTATATGTCTCTAGGAATTATTATTAGTCTTGAGAAAATTATGGATTTAGTCTGTGTCAAAGAATCTCTATGACATTAGTGTTTCATAGGTTCGCAGTTGGGTTTCCAGTAACGAGCCCACCTGCTGAGTTTATCAAGATCACAGTTGAGAGGTTGAGATGGCAAATGTTGTAAATAAGTTTTTGAAATATTCTCGTTGGTATATTTCTTTTGAGAAGGCTGAAACATAGCTGTGGACCAGCCACGATGGACACAGAACAGGGTGATGTGGAGTAAGCACACAAGAACTATGGACAAGACATGGTCTAAAAGATTTGGGATGCCAAGTGGCAAACATTTTGAACTTCTCATTTCTGGAGTAGGAGAAGAGGAGTGCTCAGTTGAGACACAAGACAAGGGAGAGTGTGGGGGGAAACACAAAAGAGCAGGCCACATCTATGGATTACGTAGAGAAAATGGACACGGATGTTAAAACCATGGTGATGTGGTAGATGGATTACACGGAAGAGAACCAAGGAGGGGAGAAAATGGCTCACTTGAATCCAAATACCTGTGATAATCTCAGCCCTCAAGGGCTTGGTTTGGTGCCCTTGGGTGAAGCCAGAGACCATAACCTCATAGCCAATGCCAGTTATGAGGCCTCTAAGCTCCAGCTTCCTCTGGGTTCCTGAAAGTGTGAATTCCTGGGGGTCCAGCAGCTTCCCAGAATCCACCACCGTTACTAGGAAGCTGTCAAAGGCATTCTCCGATGCCATCCAGGAAACTGTGAACCCGTAGGGATTAATGTCGGAAATGGTTAGGTTTTCCAGAAGGGGCAGGGCCTCTGAAAGAAGGGAGGAGTGAAAATAACTTAGGTTAGCAGCACTCACCTTGCGGGGATAGCACACGTCTCCACGAATACCGACAGATACCCAATCACTAAATGTGTTAAATTCTCAGAAAATGAATATTTAGTAAGAGCTTACTAGGGGCCAGATGATGTTAGCTCGTGTAAATCTCTCCACAGGCCTACGAGACAGACACTATTCCCATTATGCAGGCAAAAAACCCTGAGTTTCAAAGAGGTTGATTGGCTTGGCCAAAGTCACAGAGCTAATACGGGTTACAGGAAGGCTTTTAGCTGGGTCTCACTCCAAAGGCCATGATTTCTTTTCNCCCTACAAAATTGGATAGCTTTTGTTAGGTTTGGATCCCTTTCTCTGCTTCTGAAGGTCTTGAAGAAAATCAACTCCCCCTGTCCCCCAGATATACTTTATACTTCCTTTTTGGTATACTTCATATGTTTCTATTTCACTTCTAGTTTGCATTTTGAAACAAGCTGATGAGGCCCATTAGTGATACTCATCCTCATAATATATATGAAATAGAGGGAGGCGGTAAGATTTTTTCATGTGCCAGAATTAACAAATCATGGTTGCAGCCCAGGAAGGAATACTAGGATTCATTAACTCTTTGGCTGCTTGTTTTCCTGGATAAAGTTAGGAGATAAAGACATGTCTGGATCTTTAGTAAGTTCTGTTGTCATCTGTTCGTTCATTCATTCACCAAACCTGTGTCCCAGGCACTCTTATTTCTTAGGTGCCAATGGGTCTTCACACACTGGGATTTCCAAAAGGACTGAGCTTATATCACTTAAGTTTCTAAGTGCCATTATTTCCCAACTGACCAGGCTTCATGTCCCCTCTCCTATTTAAACCTCACAATGACACTGTGAAGTAGTTACTGCTACCTGTCCCCTCACCCTCATGACATCTAAGGAAACAGAGGTCAACGACTTATCCAGGATCACACATCTACTGGGTGGCTAAGCTGGCCTCCCTCCCATGCCATCTGATTCTAAGCTCAATGCTCTTTGCACATCCCGAGCCAACGTCTAATTGGTGGACCCCGTCAGGGCTGGCAAGTCTGGAAGCATAAGTAGGATTGGTGGGGAAGGTCCGGCATCTCTAGCAAAACAAAACATGGTATTGGTGAATGTGTTTGTCATCAGAGGGGGCATGGGGCTGGGAACTCCATGACCAAGCCCCACCTCATTTAGAAGCACCTTTTCCATTGCTTCTAAATAGAAACGTTCAAAGAGATAAATGACTTTACACTAATACCCAGAGTCTAATCCACGGGATGCAAAGAAAAATGTTTAAAAAAAAGATTTTTGGGGACTGAATGAACAAGTGAACGGATGCCCTCATTCCTGAAGCAGAGATTTAAATTTTATTGAGGCTTGGACCTGTATTTATTTAACACACTTGCTGTTTGCTTTGAGGCTTTTTTTTTTTTTTTTACCATGTAAGGATCTCCCCCAAATCATAACTCTTATCAAAGGCAGAGATGAAATTGCACATCCTGTGCAAACAGGCTTCTCTGTCTGCAAGACAAGGGTCTCAAGTTCTGTTGCTGAGTTTTGTTTAGATAAATGGCGCCTCATCCGATAGCTAGCCCCTTTGCACCTCTACCCCATCAAAGCAGCGGATTCCAGTGAAAAGGAGGGCGTTCAGGCTAATTAGTCAATCAAGGGCTTGTTATTTATAGCCATTCATGTTCAGCTTTTTTTTTTTTTCTTCCTTTTTCTTTTTAAAAAAAATATGCTTCTTTTACAACTCAGGGTCTTTTCACTTCAAGGATTAGCTGAGACAATGCTGTAACCAGATCTAGGATTCCCAAGACTAGCATTCCCAGCCTGCCTTTCTTCTCTCTGTTCTGTGGGAGGTCCGGTGCGAGGCAAGGCAACAAGTAAGGGCCTGACTGACTGGGATCGGTGGCTGGCCATTCCTCCTTTCCTGCTCACCTCATCACTTTGGGACCCGAGAGAATGGAAGTCCCCACCGCTCCCTCCCCCACCCCACTCAGAACGGAGCATGCTCTGTATTTGAAGACT
This sequence comes from Ursus maritimus, assembly GCF_017311325.1. Taxonomy (NCBI): domain Eukaryota; kingdom Metazoa; phylum Chordata; class Mammalia; order Carnivora; family Ursidae; genus Ursus; species Ursus maritimus. The sequence goes on from NW_024424119.1 coordinate 41,669,099, forward strand.
TGTCTGAACGACTGAATTCACAGTAGGCAACGGGACAGAAAATAGACCCACTGTTCTGATCTCCCATTAAAACACATTCTGCGTTCTCTTAAAAATCGTAAGAAAGTCATGATTTCATACAAATAATTGCTGAGTTTCTATCTAGACTTGTGGATTATTTTTCAGAACACTGCTCCCCCCTCCTATTGCTAGGAAATGGAAAGAACCCAGCATCTGTAAGACGCCTGCTGGATACCAGGCTGTTAAAGTTCATTGTATCCATTTAATTCCTGAGATGAGGGCTGTCCCAAGTAGCTGTCGGTGTCCCTTCTTCATTCATAAGGAAATCGGAATTCAGAGCAGTTAAACACCAACCAAGGTTATGCAGCTAAAAGGATGTGGGAGAAGATCAGAAACCACTCAGGCCTGATATCAAAACCCTCATGTGTCGAGGTCATCATGGCAGCCTCCAATTAAATATTTAATTGAACGTATTAACATATTTATTGGCAGCAATTTAGATGCTGGGAGAGGCCTGGTTTAATGTGAGAATCGGAAAGCAAAGTCAGTCTCCTGAAAATTATCATTAGTGGGAGGCAAGAGACTTCTAAATATTTCCTGAGGTTTGTCAAGCTAGAGATTTGGTAAATCGACACCATTTGCAGTCTTTGCCATTGAGTTGGGATAATCTCAGGCAAGAAAATGTAAAGCCATATCTTTACGAGATTCTTACGTGATTCAAAGAGACGTTGGAGGTCAAGTTCAATAAATGGGTAAACTTTAATTAAGTTTGGATTGATCTACTATTCTAGGTCAAACCTTCAGTAATCTGTTGTAGATGCTGATTTAAAGACAAAGCATTTTTTTAAAAAGAAAAAGATAAATTATTGCATTTCTGGGGCAGGTGGTTTATAAACTGCCTTATGTAGCATGATTTATGGACAAAATTCCTGCTCTTGGCTGTTACTAACTTAGAACTCACTCTACAGCCAGAATCACTAAAATACGGATCAGCTCATAAAGCTAGGCAGGGAAATCCCTGGAAAGTTTATGCAGCTGTCGAATACATGGTCTCCATTTCCCACAAATGGCTGCAAAACACCCGTCTTTGCCATGGGATCTGCGCTCTCTTCACTTAGACGTTTACATCTGGAGTGAAGACTGTATTTGGGGTTGAATTTAGAATGCCTGTCCCCTTTACCCTGTTCCCCATCTCGGAATTCTAAACAGACAAACAAGAACCTCTGAATGAGTACCTGTCATGACAAAGGCAGTGAGGGGCCTGGTGGGGTCCCCAGCCCAGGTGGTCCCTGCCACACTAACGTCATAGCCAGTATTCTCCACCAAGCCTGTGACGTGAGCGTGCTGTGTGTCTCCTGAGACCGTGAATTGCTGGGGCTCATACAGCGAGTGAGAATCGCTAACATTGACAACAATCTTTGCAAAAGGCCCGGCTCGAGTGGTCCAGGACACGTTGAAGCTGTCAGGAGTAATACTGCTAAGGGTTAGCGTGCCCAACTGTGGCTCTGGTTCTGAAGGGACAGGGACATGGGTGAAAGAGAAAGAGAGAGACATTATTAGAGGAAGCAGTGGATTTTTCCAGAATGTAGCCATAGGACATGAAAGTGCCAATCCCTCCAAAGACAGAACATCAGGTTGTGGCTACACAGGCATTGACTATAATCCTAGAGAATATACTGCTTTCTCTGCAGGCATGATGTGTGTTCTTCATAAGGACAGACATGACCATTTGCTGGCCATGTATAAAGAAAAGAACAAGCCATTAGAACGGTAGGTAGGAGTAATATAGAATAGTAAGGGTGAAGTTCTAAGGTTTGCAGTGGGGCACCAGCTCCGTAAGATGTTCTAGGAAAAACAGCTTTATAGTGAAGTATTTATTGATATTCTGTCTCACCCTAGAGATTCACAAAGCATGTTAGCATTTTATAGCCTCTGAAACGCTGGTTCTATAAAGAAACCTACTTAATTTTGTGTAGCCCAGAACTTCATAAACTTACTGATCAATGGATATACCCTTTCTGGGAAATATTCTTTGAACATCTCAAGGAGCAGGTGCTCCACTGAGCACATATTAGAAAATGCTACTTTGAAGATTCCTTATTTAGTCTTCTTTTGATCTGTTTGGATTGTACAAATTAAAGGCTAATATCCATACAAGAGAAATTCTCCACAGTGTTTAGAAATCTAAAGGTTTCCTATACACCATAGGGAAATCTGCTTCCTACCTTAAATACTGCAAAGGTAAAATGGCTTTCATGAAATCATTCCTGGTGTATGCAAAAGGTAAAAGAAAATCTAGCTAGGTGTTGCACTTTCTGCCTAGAAAATTCACTTATTGGATGATTTGCAAAGCTAGCTGGTTCCCCTGGAGGTTAACTTTCTCTTGTTCCTTAATGACTAGGCGATCAGTGATGAAGGGATTCATTTTTAATGTAGGGGGCCTGTACCGCTAGTTTTCAGCTGGGATGTAGACAGTCTGGCCTCTTCAATGCACACTTATCAAGTAATACTACCATTAAAATAAGTTCAACTCCAAATGTATTTTAGAAGGAGGCAGTAGTCCTGGAAGCTTGAGGTACCAGGGCCAGCTTGTAGGCTTAGGAAGAGAAGCAGACTATTTCCTCCAAGGACTTGGGAGTTGTGTGGCTGCAGGTCCAGTATTAGGAGGAAAGAAGGGGCTCACCTGGAGGAACTTTAACTGAACAATTGCACAGCATAACTCAATGCCATAAAGTCTCCAAGAGCAACAAGGATCTGGCTCAGAAGCAGAATATAGCCGTAAGAGACGGCATGGGATCTCCTCCTTAGCAGTTTGCCTGAGAAGCTAACGATGCTATACTTTTTAGCCACAATGTTGGCAAATTACCTCAACCGCACTAAAGGTAGAACCCTCCAAATAGGCCTCTGTGTGCTCTTTCCCTGTATTTTGCTGTGGAAGCAATCTCTCCAAGTAAGGATGCATGTTAGGACTCTTCTCATGCCACCAGACAGAGACTGGCAGTGGGAACACGTTCACCATGCAGAGTAAGACCTAAGTTCTCATGGCCAGCTTGACCTCCAGTTGTCTCCCAAAGGGTGCGGCCAAGCTGAAAATCGAGGAGCGAGAAGAATGTCTTGGGGGGGTGCGGAGAAGGTAGGCGCAGTGTTCCATGCAAGCTGGGACAGCTTTCCCTCCCCGCTTCTGACCCTTCAAAACAATTCCTGGACATGCCGTCTGCTTCCAGGAAACAGATCTTTTCAGAAATTTAATGCTCTGAATGTTTACCACATGCACCAAGATTTGGACAAATGACAGATGAAAGAAGACTGACATTTCATGACAGGTGTCAGTAGATGACAAAGCATGCTTTGTAGGGAAAAGAGAACAGTCTGTTTTTGTAGGGAAGGCAAGCAAATAGAAGTCTCAAGAACACGATGAGATCAATGAGTCCTCTCACATGTGTTAGGGTCTCTTCTCTGCATGCTACTGGCGCTGCTGTTTAGAATCGTGGGCGAGAGAAAGAGGATGTAGAACATTCTATCAGGGGACCGAAACTGGCATGCACGCACCTCTTTGAAGAGGACACAGGCAAACTTTGATTAGACCACAGGCAGATGATAATGGGTGGAACTGGAAACGATTATTCAAGATCAGATGGAAGGATGATTTAGAAATTCAACCAAAGCAAGTCAGGTTAACTCTATATACACACACAGAGCAACTCCAGATGTGAGTGCCTATTTAGGAAAAAGAGGTTGAAATAAAAGTTCCTTAATTTGGGGTGGGTGGTCTTTTTTTTTTTTTTAATTTTAAAGCTCTGATTTGGGTAGCCCTATCAAATTTGAGAACGATCTGGAGGAACTAGGAAGATGAAAAATAGGTAGCGAGTGATTTTTTTTTTTGGAATGATCCTCAGAGGAAGTTCAATGGAGAGAGAAGAAGCCGTCGTAGAAAATACCTGTGGTTGCCTGGGCCATCAGAGTCTGAACACGGTGCCCGCCAATCAGCCCATGAAGGTGGGCAGTGTAATTAGAAGAAGCTTTGAGGTTGGTGATGACAGAGCTGCGAGACGCTGCAGGCACAGAGTGGACCACCGTCTCCTGGAGGTGGTCAGAATGCCTAACTTCTACAAGAAAGCTATCAAAGGTGGCCTCTTGGGCTTTCCACGAGAGGGACACACTGGCCCAGGTCACATTTGAGATAGTGAGGTGGCTAAGGAGAGGTTCGGCTACTAAAGCAAGCAGAAAAAAAAATATATATGAAAGCGTGTCAGTTTAAAACACAGTTACAGAGTCAAAAAGCAAAACACATAAGACTAAATCCATAAAGTTTTAGACTTCACCCTTCAATAAAGGCATTGATCCTTTGTTGAAACCCAGATTGAGCCATGAGAAACGAATAGATGGGGTTGGGTAGTTTTCTCCCCTAGGTTTTGGTGTACTTGAATCTGGGGATGGTGGGGGGGGAAGGGGCGACAGCTCCACCACCCTGCTGTAGTCTCACATAGAACGAGGACAGACCCTCCCTCAGCCATGGGTGACTTAAGCGACAGATGATTTTGATGTTATGATGTGAACGCTTTTCTTGGATTTCCTGATTCACAGTCCAAAATGTGCTAAGAATGCTATTTAGAATGGATAAGCCTCTCCTTTCTAAATTCAGATAGAGAATTCTCTTTTGCTGCATGCCAGAGAGCATCTCATGCAGTATGTATATCACAGACACCACAAATTTAAGTAAGAGCGGCTTATGCTTTGGTTGACCAAGTTCCTTATTTAAACATGACTACTTCTGTTTTTGAAATCAACCATTCACTCTCTGGGGGCAAGACAGCATGCTCAGGTCTTTGCTCCTAGAGGTTGTGATGAATCGGGGCGTTCTGGATTGCACAGCTTCCTTGTGCTCCCAACTGATCAGTAACTGCTCTTTTTCTTTTTTCTCCTAACATTTTCCCAGTTGGACAAAAAAAATAGCACCAACACAATTTCATTAAATCACTGGGATACTTGGCAGACAACTTTCCAAATCAAGGACAACTCTGGCTTTTGGTATGGAAGGGCAGAATTCTTTTCTCCAGGTTCCATATGGCAATCAGGACCAGACTACATTTAAGGCTGCACATGTCCTGGTCAGTAACAGGTCAGGCAAGGGGCTTCATGGAAACCCACCATTTGGGCTGCTGCTGGAAGAGAGTTAGGTTAAGTAGTGCTCCAGCCTCGCATCCTGGAAGAGTTAAATGCTCTATGGCTTGTGCCTCAGCAGGCCAGAAGGAGCGGCTTCACCTTGCAAAGAAGACTCTGGAGACCTGGAGAGAGGGTGTCAGACATGGGAGAAAGCAGATGTACCTGTCGTGGCTGTGGTACTGATGATTTGGGTCCGGAGGCTGGGAGCGAGTCCCGAGAGGTAGATAGTAAAATGATTATTAGGGTGTAGCCCTGAGATGTGGGCAGTTCGCTCAGCACCAGAGATATTATATTCCATTGTCTCCAAGAACCTATTGGAATCAACAATTTCAATGGTAAAGGTCTCGAAGGCCCCATCGGTGGCTGTCCAGGAGAGATTGAAGCTCTCAGGAGTTATGTCAGAAACAGTTAAGTTTCCAATTTCAGGTCCTGTGGCTGAAAAAGGGGGCAGGAGAGAAGAAAAAAAAAATCGGGGGTTAATGATTTGGCTTGTGTTTTAAGACTGAGGCTGTTAATAGAACCATGGATGCTTAGAAGGCTCTGCTAGTTCAGGGTTATGGTGAAATGCAGCAGGTGTTACCCAGCGGTGCCGATGGGAGAGAAAGAGAGGATCTGTTAACAGGAGAAGACCAAGAGGAAGGTTGGGCAGTGAGATTTCCCTGCTCCGGAGCTGCCATACATGATCGGCTGGCTGAGCTTCCGTGCGTGAGAAGCCATCTAAATGACGTCAGCAGGAACTGTGCTGCCTAAGCTCAGATGCTTCAGGGAGCCCCGCCGCAGGGATGCCGGCCATCGGTCAAAAGATAGGCACGCTGGGGCGCCTGGGTGGCTCAGCCATTAAGCGTCTGCCTTCGGCTCAGGTCATGATCCCAGGGTCCTGGAATCGAGCCCCGCATCGGGCTCTCTGCTCGGTAGGGAGCCTGCTTCTCCCTCTCCCACTCCACCTTGCTTGTGTTCCCTCTCTTGCTGTCTCTGTCAGATAAATAATAAAATCTTCAACAAAAAAAAAAAAAAGAAAAAAGAAAAAAGAAAAAAGATAAGCGAGTTGGCAGCTCCCAGTCTCTTGAATTGCACTCAGGAGACCGCAAGTTACTTGGCTCCCTCCTGGGGGCATCCTTTGCTTTGAGGGAGCTCCCATCTATTTAAATGAAGACTGAGTAACGCTGCCATTAGCCTCCCAAGGCGGTACCCTGAGGCTTCTGCTTTTGTGACTTAGAGGGAACTGCCAACTTGTCAGTGTGGTTCTGGGTATGGTCTTCATACCCTGACAAGGACCGGCTGTTTTCATATTCCGTTGGAACAGCTCATCCTCTCTTAACTGCTTCTACATGGGCCAAGAAAGCTACTACTGCATTGCCAACCAGGAGAGCTGAGCTGAGGCAAGGCACTCAGGCCACCCTGTTTGGCCAAGAAATAGCATTTTGTCTGGGAGATGGGCCTACCAGTGCTTTATCATGCAACAGGAATGAAACAGGCAGAGGGCAGGCAGAAGCAGGGTAGGGAGAGCTCGTATTGCTTCTCTAGCAGGGAAGAAGGCCTTCCCATCCCAGCGGATGTGGGAGACACAGATCAGATGGAATTATGACCCTTCTCCCCTCCCACCAATTCATCAGAAACAAGAGTGTTGCTATCATTAAAAAGGAAAAAAAAAACAAAAACAAACCACACACATAAAAGTACTAAGGGCACCCAAACCACAAGATCTGAAGGAAAGACCAGAAATGGAGGTGATTTCTCTTGCCTTCTGGGAAGGGATGATTTATGATCCCTATGTCAGATCAAAGGGCCCTGGGTCCATCCTGGGCAGCCTCAGTTGCAATTCCTGGGCATTTCAAGGTCATCATTCAGACAGTGGCTGTCTGCATTATGTTTATCTCGGCGAGAATTATTGAAATGATTGAGGCTAAAATGCAGAGCTAGCTTTTGCTAGGATCGAGGAGGTGGATGGGTTTGCATGGAAGTTTAGTTGTAATAATTATCTAAAAATGGGGCAGGCACTTGCAGACCCAAGCAAGACAGCCTCTGCTGAGCTTCCAGCCAATGGAGGCACATAGGAAGAGGAGCGACGGAAGACAGTGCGGGGAAGGCCACGCACTGCAGTCGGCTCCCGGGGAGCACTGAAGGCCTTGCCGCTGGGGCAGAATGATGAGTCAAGCTCAACGCATGCTCCTGGGTCGGCACTGGGAGTGCGTCACACCAAGGCCAACACTCCAGGGAGCACCTCTTGATTAAAAGAGCAAAAAAGGGCATCAGATGTTTGACATTCATAGCCTGGGACATTCCTTGCTTCAAATGCTGCTGTGTGGACTTCTCCTAATGAATGGCTTTTTCTTTGGTGCTGTCTCCAGTCATAATTGTGTGATTTTTTTTTTTTTTTCCTTTTTGGTCTAGCTATTTGCTAATTTGGTGTTCTAACAATGACTCAGTATCTGAGAGAATTGCCCAGAGGAGAGTACTTCAGTTCTCTTATTATACTCAGTGCATTTTAAAGAAACATTTAAATTAAAACATTTCTTTTAAATGTTAGAACAGCAGTGCCCATGCCCTTGAGGGATCTGGGATAGTAAAGAACCGTTTCCAACTAGCAAAAGGACTCTCTAAAGTAAATAATCTGTGCTCGTACAGGGCAAGGGGCGGCCTTTAGTTCTACTCCAGCCCTGGAGAGAATTAAAACCACCAGGCTGTCTCCCGAAACAGAAAGCCATCATTCAGAAAGAGAGGGACTGGCAGGACTAGGTAAAGGCTAGGAGAGGCTGGAGACTGGAGGTCAGAAAAGGCAATGTCTCTATCATTCATTCTCGAAATGGCAGGGGCTTGTAGACCGAGGCACAGCTCACAGGGACGGCTCCAAGCATGTGTGGCCAGCCACGAAGAGGCAGAAGGGAAGGACTCAGACATGGAGAGAGGCTGACTTTCTGCACAGTCTCTTGGAGAGGAAGCAGGGTGGCTTGGGGAGGGGCATCGGCAGTGGGAGGAAGGTACCTGTGGAGGCCTCGGCAGAGAGCACCGGTGTCCTATAGCCCCGGATCACCCCGTAGATGGTGACTCTATAAGGGGTGGCGGCCTTGAGGCCCGGGACGGCCACAGCCCGCAGGCTGCCGGGCACCGTGAGGTTCTGAGCTGTCTCCACCCAGTTGGCCTCCTGCACTTGAATGACAAAGTGCTCATAAGCCTGGTCAGCTGCGGTCCAGTTGAGTTTGAGGCCATCCCAGCCAGCCTCGGTCACGGCTAAGTCTCCCAGCTGGGGGAGCTCCTCTGAAGAAGGACAGAGAGGTATTTGTCAGTTCTGCAAACCACAAAAGGAGGAAACCAAACGTCCCACAGCCCGGCTCTAGGGAAGACGGAAAGAGGCATGAGAATTTTCGTGGGCATGTGTGGTCCTTCTTGGTCCCTGGGCATTTATTTCCTGCTTGAGCGGCCGTAACCTGGCCACAGCTTTCTTCAGGATTGAAAATGGTCAGAAAGGGGAAGATCCGCATGGCTGATCCTTGAGATGGCAATGCCATCCGGTGGGCCACTCCACAGCCCACTGGGAGGTCTCTGGGCATGTGTGGCCAGAACCTATAGGGCAGCTGGGAAAGAGGGCTCACGGGTCAGGGTAAGGGGGGTAGGGATGGTTAAAAGTGCAGGCTTTGCAAGCAGCTGGGCCCTGGCTGGAATTCCAACAATGATATTTACCAGCTGGGTGGTCTCGGACCTATCACCCAGCTCGTCCCTGAGTCTTACTCTCCACACCTATAAAGGGAGCTGACAGTGACTGTGTGATGGCTCAATACCATTTATAAACCCGAGTGTCATACCCGACCCACAAACTGTGCCCAGTAAGTGGCAGCTCAACAAATACATCATTGTTTAGATGTTTCCCCTTGGAACTTCTCAGCGGTATCGGAGACAATTATTTGCCTCATTTCGTGACTTCACGTTGGAGAGACCGTCTTATTGCTGGCCACCTGCTATCGGACTGGCTTCATAAAGTGTATGCTGTCTCGGTCTGGACAAGTCTGATGTTTTATCTCTGGACTTGACTCGGCTTTCAGGGATCAAATGTTCTGTGCTGGATTCTTGGCTTGGTTCTTTCCCTCCCACCCTTCTGCAAGTACTTTGTGCCTGAATGAAGAATGTCGGCACCACGAAGCAAAGCCATTTGTGCGAAATGAGTGCCCACTTTTAATTAAAAGTGATTATGTTTTGCTTGGTAAACGGTGCAGAGCAGGGTCCACTATTTATCTTTCTACCACGTAGGAGGGAAATTTAATGTAGTTCTTTTTGCTGATTTAGGAAGTCTGGATTCTGGACATGGCAAAACCCACTGCTTAGTGGAACACCTCTGAGGATTAAATGCAATCTCTCAGACTCCTTTTAAAGGCTAAAGGGGCATGGATTCGAAGTTAGAAAAGAAAATATCTGTAGGGATTTCAGCCAAAAAAGTGCACCCGAGGTACTTATTCCCAGGTATTTTAGGACTCCGTGTACTGTGAGGGTCTGAGCAGACTCGGCCTGTTAGAGGGGCTGATTCAAGCTGTACCACGTGACTGTGGTGCTTTTTTTTGGGGGGGGGGATCAGAGCACGAAGTCCCCTCTGCCTCCCTAGCTCACGGAGAAGAGCTGTCCATTTATCTGTCATGGAGTGGGGTTCCTTGTGAGATTTCACGAGCAAAAGGAGTTCTGTTGCTCAAAACAAAAGTTTGCATACTACAGATAGAGACTGTTAGCATCCCGGATCCAGACCACACGGGCCTCAAAGCCCCTTTTGCTCATTTGGTCTGAAGATATTTCAAGCAGCACAGGACAATATAACCTGGCCAGCTTACGTGGATTGCGACATCGCCTTTCTCATTATTGGAATTGTGTGTCGTTTCTAGCAAGGACCAAATTTCCTTGGTATACGTGAGCAAGAAGAACAATTTATTTGAATTAGGTTATTTGGGTGCTATTATCGAAACACAGGACTTATAGAGAAGGGCAAGGACTGAGGGCCCAGCATAAATACCCTACCAAAAATTTGGCCCATTTGCCCCTTTTAAGGCTGTTTCTAAAAACCTCACGAACAGTAGAGTTTCCTATAACAGATGGAACAGCATATTTCCAGGGGACAAATTGAGATAAATTGTTTTTCCTCCCCCAACTGAATGAAAAACATTGAAGTCACATGTGGCTGTTCTTTATGGAAATGTGCCTGCTGCCCTGAATGTCTTTTAAGGGGAGAGAGAGACTCGGACGGTTTCGGCTGAAGATGGCCAGATCATTTCAAAGGTTATTCCATAGAGATGTGCCCACAAGATGGACGGCAGTCAGGGACTCGGAGGCCACTCACGATAAGATTTCTCTAGAAAGTTTTGACCTTGTTCTTGTGCCAGAGCCCGACTGTTTCTGCTATTTTCATTATGATATGTTGCTACCTGATATATTTACCTATTTGCTGTTCAGTATTTACTACAGGGTGGGAGCTTTGCTAAGCACTTTCCGTCATGGTTTCATTCAGTGCTCAGGACAATGCTCTCAGGTGGGGTATTATCTCTGAACTGGAGGTGAGAAAAGAAGGCTCAGAAACGTCGAATGATAGATCCAAGAACATCCAGCCAGGAAAGTGGAATTCCAACCCAGACCTTCCTGAGTTAGAACTTGCATTTGCGCTGCCTGTCAGGAACATTGGCATAAAACTCTGACGCGTGGGGAATGTTCTCTGAGCCAAAGAGAGGCTGGCTCAGTCACGTCCCTGGTGTGGGAGGAGGGTCCTATACCTGTGACGGCCTCCACAGCAAGGGGTGGAGTGCTGTGGCCTCTGACCTCGCCGTGCAGGGTGACCGTGTAAGGAGTCCCGGCCCGGAGGCCCGGGACTTCCACAGAGCGCAGGCTGCCCGGAACCGTGAGACTGTGAGCTTCCTTGGCCTGGCCAGCCTCCTGGATCTCAATGACAAACTGCTCATAGATCCCATCGGGGGCGGTCCAGTCCAGAGTGAGGCCATTCCAGCGAACCTCGGTCACTGTGAGGTTTCCCAGATCCGGACGCCCCTCTGCATGAGGACATAGAGTTGCTGGGTTACTAAAAAAGGTAATTGCAGGCCGGGATCAGGTGAGAGGACACTTTGGCTGAGGCTGGGATGAGTTGTCTGCTGAGTGTTGATTACAGATGCGTGATTTACCTCAGGTGTTGAGCACTCTGCCTGTTGGCACCAAAGCCAGGGTTTTTCTCTTTGGTCTCTGGGAGTGAAAGATAGTTCTAGGAATTGTTCATAACTTCCATTCTTAACATTTAAATGGGGCTTTGGGGAATCTCTTAGTGTGTTCTTAAAATGAGCTCAGACCACTTTTTTTTTTTTCCACTTGCAAACTGCTTTCCAATTTCTTAGCTATTATGACTGCAACTTGCTTCGAAAGAAAAGTCACCTCTCACTTTTGTAAGGGAAGAGTAGGTGGAATTTTCCATGGAATTGGCTACCATGCTAGACTAGACAAATAAGGGATATGACATTTGGAGGGAAGTGGGGATGATTCACCGGTGTTCCCCAATGTGGCCGAGGCTGAGTCCAGCTTACAGCAGGAAGAGCTCTGATCCTTCCTGAGCAGAGACAAGGGGAGGAAGCAGATTAATGAACTAGTCTACAATACCTGTCAAGACTTCAACAGAGAGAGGAGTCGTGCTGAAGTCCTGCGTGACCCCACGGATGGTGATGGTATAATGAGTGGCTGCTTTGAGCCCGGGCAGGTCCACGGACCTCAGTCCTCCCGGGACTGTGAGGTTCTGGGCTGCCTCGACCGAGTCAGTCTCCTGTACCTGAATGAAAAACTGTTCATAGGCTCCTTCCGGAGCAGTCCAGTTGAGTCTGAGGGCATCCCAGCCCACCTCGGACACCGTGACCTCTCCCACATTGGGAGTTTCCCCTGGAGAAGGACAAAGAACGAGTTTAATGACCAAATCACACAGCAAGATCCAGGGAATCTTGAACACCAGAACAGGCTTTACATTACTTAAAAATATAGGACTTTCTTTAGATAAACATGCATCATGCAGCCTCCTGAATTTGAGAAATAGAGCAAAGAGCATGAGGTCTAGAAAAATATTTGTCATCTTATTTTATTCAAGAATGGCCCCAACCTTCCGTGGACAGGGAGATTAATTTCATGACTTTTTTTTTTTCCTTTTAAATACGATGCCTTCACATCCCTTCCCAGGAGGGAGTCTGTTTGTGAAGCTAAATATCCCCGCCACTGGGGCTGTGTGTATTGTCCCCAGGCAGGGCTCTGCACAACCCCAAAGGGTGTTGTTCACATAGGGTGCGGTGTCAAAGGAGCCCCTGGAGTCACACAGCCTGACGGCTCCCCTTTGTTAGACACCAGAGCGCTACAACTTGGGGCAGAACAAGTCCATTCAAAAGTGAGTTGCGTCCGATGATCCGTGGGTAGTTTCCTGTTAGGGACAAAAGAAGCTAGAAACGGAAGGGTGAGAGAGAGGTACCTGTGGAGGCCTCGGCAGAGAGCACCGGTGTCCTATAGCCCCGGATCACCCCGTAGATGGTGACTCTATAAGGGGTGGCGGCCTTGAGGCCCGGGACGGCCACAGCCCGCAGGCTGCCGGGCACCGTGAGGTTCTGAGCTGTCTCCATCCTGTTGGCCTCCTGCACCTGAATGACAAAGTGCTCATAGGCCTGGTCAGCTGCGGTCCAGTTGAGTTTGAGGCCATCCCAGCCAACCTCGGTCACGGTGAGGTTTTCCAGTTCAGGGGCATGGCCTGAATAATGACAGAGATGGGTCAGTTAAGCCATTCCTCAAACCCCTTTCCTTCTGGGAACCCAGAAATGGCAAACCCATTGCCAATGCTGCAAAGGCCTGTGGTGGGGGCTGGGGCGGGGCCGAGCGCCATGTTTCTCTCACTGTATCCATCCCCCAGTGCTGCTGTCGCCATCAAAACATCAACAGAAAACTCAATATAATACTTATTTGCCCTGTTGCCTCTTTGGGTGTGTCTTTTGGAAATGGTATTTTCCTACTGACCAGTGTCCGGTGGATCTAGAAAACTCTACATATCCATGTTAGTAGTGCTCTAGGCTTTGGTTTCCATTTTGGAATGTGTCTCTTATCATAAGGATGAGATCATAAGGAACAGCGTCTGGCTCTTCTCAGGGTTCTTGGTCTGAGCTGCTCAGCCTTCTGTATTTTGAGAAAATTGGCTCCTCTTAGATTCCCTTGCTTTTCATGCTTCCTCAATCTCGTCTAGGAGATCTGTTTTATAGTCTCTATGCTGGGATTTTAGTCAGTTTCCGGGGCTCAAGTCAGTTTACATAAAACCACTTCAGGAAGATCAGAGATAAATGAACACGATCCAAGGAAGGCCGTACTGAGGAAGGCGAGGAGTCTTTGCAAAACCGCCCCTTACTAGAGAGAAAGACTGAGGCTTTGGACAAACAGAGCTTATTAACCTCAGTTAAAACCGAAGGTGCCATCGTCATTCATCTCCTGAACACAGAAAGTACAGCAACAACACACCTGTCTGATTACCCCTTCCAGGTGATAATTTGCCCAGGGCTGAGCTTAAGTGGGCTTGGTGTGACCTAGAGGAAAGGATTTTCCCTGGAAATGGATCCTGTAAATAACAGAGCAAGAACTGCCTCCAGCTCACTGAAAGGAACAAATTGTTTCTCTATTCATGCCTCCCATTGGCTGCTGGTTTCAAAAGAGCCCAATGTGCCCATCAAAGCACGCTTCTAACTTAAAAATCCTAGCTTGATTGGATTGAAGATTTCCTTTCTGAGGGAAAAATATTTCTTTTCAGGAATCTATTTAATTCAGACTTTTCCAAGTTCTGGGAAAGGTTTTCCTTAATGTTTCATGTTGACAAAGCCTGCACTCCTGCAAATCTTGTTTGATCTGGAACAGGGGTCTGCAGACTATGATCTGAGGGTCAAATCTGGCCTACTGCCTGTTTTTGGTAATGAACTGCTAACAACAGTTTTTTATATTTTTTAATGGTTGGGGCAAAATCCAAAAAGAAGACTATTTCATGATATATGAAAATACAAATGAAATTCAAATTTCGGTGTAATAAATAAAGTTTTATTGGAGCATACAGCCATGGTTGTTCATTCATGTATTGTTGATGGCTGCTTTGGTGCTAAAGGCCCCCTTGAAGAGTTGTGACAGAAACCTTACGGCCTGAGAACTCTAAAACATTTACTCTCTGGCCCTTACAGAAAATGTTGGCCATACCCGATCCTGCACTACATTCTATGGGCTCCTCATACAACCCAAATTCACGCCTTGAAGCTCACCCGAAGCCCTGTAGCAGTTCTTAACCACACAAACGTGACCCCGATGAGAAAGACAGCACCTAACACATCTCGTTTTGGGGGAAGAAAGGGAGAGTCAGCCATCCTTAAACCCCTTGGCCCTTGTGAGGCCAAGAGCAGTGCTCCAGATGTAACAGTCGTCTCCTTGACCTTGGGATTTAAGCACAACTAAAATCAGGAGTGTGTCCTTCTCAAATATTCTAGTAGTCTTCATGCATGAAGAGATACAGGACAAAAATCAGTCTAAGCAACTCTTTAAGGTTAGAAAAAATTAATCCTATCAACCACAAATGCCCCCTATGACTCATCCCACTTTCCTCTTTTTTTCTCCTCCTGCTGTCAAAACTGCTTGTCAGGAACTCGGATGGCACTGACAAGTTTCCTCTTTATGTGAATTAAGTCACTGTCTTTCCTTCTTGGCTAACCGCTTTTTAAGCTGTCTCTCTGATTCAGACATAAAGCTTTTTTTTTTCCCCCCATGAAAACCATGTTGCAGGAGAGGTGAGGAGAGTTACCTAACTGGGGCAGGGAGGAGGGCTTATGGATGGTCTATGAAAGCTCTTGCAGTAAAGATGGATGGAGAGAGGACAGGAGGGGATGTGCAGTGGGAACTCTCTCTTCCTGACAGAACCATCTTTTCTCTTTGGATCGGCTTTTTTTTAAATGCCACTGACTCTATTATATGACCACCCCTCTCGTCCTGTTTCATCCGTTCTTACAGGTGACAGAGTGACTTTCACGTAACGTCATGTTGCTCAATAAACAGTAATAATCAGGGTGATATTTCCACCAAAACGTTTGACTATTCTTCCACTTTTTTTTTGGATCATCAGTTTATCTTTAGTGAGCCGTGCTGTGACTGTTCCTGTTATGGGTGCTATTGGTCCCCTGCCCCCCACCCCATCCTTTCACTAAACACATGCTAGTCAGATAAGTAAAATGAATGGAATTGATAGATAAATTGAAGGGAGAGAGATAATTATGAAATTAGAGGGAAAAATACTAATAAAAATACAGTGGACAACAGCTGAGGTGGGGACTAAGAGGTTTCACATAAATGCAGATTCTACATTTCAACAGCAAATGACACACTGGTGGCCTTACTGTCCCAGAAGCCCAGTGTTTCCGCTGTATAGTTCCACGCTGGATTTCTTGGCATTTCTTTATGAAAAGGCTGTTGTCTTTTTCTTACAGCTGTGCACTGGCATCCACCCTCTGAACAATGTGAGTGGGCCTGGGAAATCAGAATTTCGAAATCCCATTTCTATGCTCATGGTGGGTTGACCAGCTGGCCTGGAGGAATTTCAGGCTGTGCCAACTTAAAACTTTCAGATGCGCCAACTTTAAATCTTCCACCATCTTGTAGATGGTAATTATCAAGTGCTAGCTGATTAGGAATTCACTTTCAGTGTTCACTGATGGGAGAGAGTGCTTCTCCCACAGCAGGTGGATGGCCAAATTCAAGCCTGAGGACCCCAAAGGGTAGATTTAATTGCCTTGATCTCATCTTATAAACTCAAGATTAATTAAAATTAAAAGCCTTGCCTGCCTTTAAACTTTTCAGTGACTCTTTATCACTGTCAAGAATGGAGACCAAGCCCACTAGCATGATACTGACTGCCCTCTGTAGACCGTCTCTGATGATGTCTCCAACCCCATACCTTGCTGTTCTCCTGCTCCATCATAGAGCAGGACTGGACAGCTTGTGTTTCACTACTATGAAGTTGCTCATGCCTGTGAGCTTCTCACATGCTGTTCCTCCTGCTGGAAATGTCATTACCCCCTTCTGCACTTCCTTTCTTCTTTTCCTCTTTGAGGACTCAGCCAAGTGTCATGTCTTCCAGAAAGCCTTCTCTGATATCCTTCCTTCCCCTCGCTCAGGTTTGGAATGGGTCCTTGTTTCTGCTCCCATAGCTTCCCACACTTCCCTCTAAACAGACTGGTTATATTCTTATAATTTTGGTTTTGATTCTCTCTTTCCCATTGCAAAGGGCTTCACTGTGTGCCTTTCTGTTCTACACAGACACCAGCATTCCCTAACCCATAGCAGTTAAGTAATAAATATTTGTTGGATGATTAAATATTTGAATACATTCAGGTTGCTCCATGAATAAATCAAAACGGCATCACAGCAGAATGTTCCCTATTACTTGCAGCTGTGACTGTAAGAAAAATCCCACTTTTCTGTTTCCCAAACCCATGAGAATCACTGGGGTATCACTGGTGAGTCTTCCGCTGGTATGGAAAGATGCTTTATTGGCCTTGTATTTTACGTAGTCTCTCTGCTTTATGTCCCTACTGCTCACCTACAAATTCATGGCCTCCGTTTTAAGCAGGGTTTCACTGAGTTTATCAAAATATAAATGCAGGGGGTGGGGCATGGGGGAGATGCCGGGCATGGGGGAGATGCCTGGCACACACTAATTTTCCTCAACATTAATGGGATTCTACCTTTCTCTCGCTTTCCTTCTCTCTCTCTNTCCCTCCCTCGCTCTTTTCATCACCCCTTTCCTTTCTCCCTCCCTCTTTTCCTTCCTTCCTTTTCTATCTAGAGTAAGCTTAATTGAAGGCAGCAGAATAACTTCCCTTCCCTTAATCCTAAATGGAGAGAATTTGGGTTGTTAATACAGAAGTAGAAGGAAAAGACCAGGAGAGTCAATGGAACACTACCAGTCTGGAGTAGCTGGGGTTCCCAAATGCTTGTGAAGCACATGTCTTGTGCTTGGCTGTGTCTAAGGCACTGGGGACGATGCAGCACTGGATAAAGGAGGTAGAGTCTTTACCTTCTGGGCGGTAGTAGGAGGCAGGTCCTAGGCAAGTAAGCCAACTACTGAATAATGTCGGGCCAGATAAGTGTCATGAGGAACTCTGCAGCACCCTGAAGGGGTAAATCAGGATGGGAACACCATTTCAGACTGGTGGCCAGAAAAGTCTACTGAGAGGACACTTGAGCTGAATAAAATGAGGGAGATGCCGATGAATAACTGGGAGAGGAGTGGTATTTAGGCAGCAGGAATAGCATGTGCAAATGCCCTGAGGTAGAAGCAGGCTTGGCATACTCAAGGAACAGCGGGAAGGCCAGGGTGACCAGGGTGAAATGAATAAGGGGACGAGTGGTGGGAGTGAGATCAGAGAGACTGGAAGGGACAGATTCTGTAGGGCCACGTAGGCTGTGGTAGGGTCTTTGGATTTTATTTCAGGTGTGATGGGCAGCTAGCTTACGCATACTTGTAATTTGGTTCTGTGTCAAGGACAAAGCTTGCCCTTTGGCTCAATTTCATGGCTAGAGCTCTGGAATTCCCTGGGAAAAAATGCTTTGGGGGCAGCCAATTCCGCATCTTCTCCATAAGATCCACAGAAAATGAGCAGCACTTTGCAGACTTCTGCTATTAAGAATCTGGTGATGGGGGCGCCTGGCAGGCACCTGTCGGTTGAGCATCCAACTCTTGGTTTCAGCTCAGGTCATGATCTCAAGATTGTGGGATCCAGCCCCGCATCAGGCTCTGCGCTCAGCGTGGAGTCTGCTTGAGATTCTCTCTCCCTCTCTGTCTCCCTCTACCCCTCCTGCTCGTGCTCTCTCGCAAATAAATAAGTAAATCTTTCAAAAAAAGAGATAAAAAAAAAAGAATCTAGTGATGCAGAACAGGGAATCCCTTTCTTCTGAGGTTTGAACCTGTGGCCCTTTGACATCGTGGGACTCAAAACCACACAGTACCTTTGCCCAAGAGCTCCCACGTGATCTGTTTCTGTTTTCTTCCCATATGTGTTTTCTTCCCATATGTACAAGGCCAAGTGCCTCTACTTGTACTTATTTCCATAATCCACAACAGAGTCCTGTTTGCCTTTATGTGTCTGTGCAAAAGCTTCCTCCCATTTTAAGCCTATCCTGATGCCCAGAAATCATCCTGTGCTCCCGCTGCACCCTCTGTACCCCCAACTCTAGCAAGCGGAGTGTTGTGTTGTTGTCTGTCGGTCTGTGTACCAGCAATTTCCCTGGCAGCACAGATCTGTCCCAACTGATCTACTGTCCACAGAACTTAGCACATGGAGCTCATCTGTAAACATTATGGGTCAAGGAATGTAGAGGACTTGAAAGGATAGAATTCGAGAGAAGGAAAGAGATGTCTACCTCACTTTTAATGAAATAAAATTGTCCTATGGAGAAAGCCCTAGGGAAAAATATTCTGCAGACTGTGGGGGAAGAGCCAATAAAAGGGACTCTGAACATTTTTCCTGTAATGAAAGATGTCTTTAAATAGACAACATGATTTTTTGGAAACCGTATTAAGGATGTGTGGCTGGGGAAATGAAACCACTGAGTCTCTGGGATGCCAAAACTGGGCTCTTAGTCAGAGACCAAGTAATCCAGCCTGTGGTTCATTTGAAAGCTTTCATCTTCCTGAGCTGCTGAGGCCTGGGGGCTTCCCCACTGGAGACCGGGGATAACCTAGCTGCAGCCAGAGGGTAAAATGATTGAGTAGAGACAGGAAACTCTTTGATAAAGTATTTGTCGAACTCAGGGAAAGATGAAGAGAGAGACAGGGCAAGTGAGAGAAGGAAGAGGAGGAGGAGAGGAAGTAGAAAGAAAGAAGAGAAAGAAATTTCTTTCTCTGTTTTCCAGATTCATTTGCTGTCCGTCCCTTGACACCTTATGACAAGCTCATGTTTATAAAGCTGACACATTCAAATCTCTACCCTGGATTTATTTCTTCTGGATTCTATTTTGCCCCTCCCTTATCTGATTGAACTGCCCCTCCAGAGCACCCTTGATGATCATATCATAGCTGGCTGGGAAGCAGTGCGCGCACAGAGCACACTTTAGACTCTCTGAAGAGGCTGCTCTTTGTCCACCAAATATCCATTCTCTCTCCCTTATAAACAACCACAATTTTATGTGGGCAGCAACAAGCTGAGCCAGACTGCCTTTCCCAGACTTGCTTATAGTGTGGAGTGGCCCGTAAAATATGAGGAGAAATCAACGGTGAGGTTTCTAGAAAGACTCATCTAAGAGGTGCTCCTTCTTGGTTTTGGTTCTTCCTCCTTCAAGCTGCCTAGTACACAGATGTGAAGGCTGTACTGTGGCAGCCATATTGTGACATGAAAGTGACTTTGGGAATGGAGCCAAGGACTAAGAATGGTGGAACAGAAAAAGAGAAGGAGCCCAAGCCCCTGATACCTTGGAACTGCTATGCCAGACCTGAACCACCTAGCCTCAGATTTACCTTATGAGAAGAAATCAACTTCCATTTTGTTGAAGTGACTGTTTTTTGAGTTCTCTGTTATTTGCAGGGGAAGGTACTCATACATGACAAAGACTCTTCAAGGCATTTCCAGATTTGCCCATCATTATGACCCCTTTTCTGCTTATTGAGATTGAGTTGGACTAAAATCTCTGCCATGACAGTTTCTCCAGCTGCCCCTGATTCTCCCAATCACCCCCTTTCCTTGATGGTGTTCCATCTAACATCTGATAACATATCTGATATCTGATAGTCTTCCCCACGGACAGAGAGCAAGAGCACATGAGTGAAAATAACAATGCTAAGTACATGACCCACTTTCCCCTCAAATGTCAGCACACTACAATGTATTCAGTGGGTTCTCAGTAAAGACTAATTAAATTGAGACTAAAGACTATTACTTGTCAAGCCCTGTAGAATTAACATTTTCCACCTAGACCTCTTGAATAGTTTGGGGCCACAACTCTATGCATATATTTTTTATATAGGAAGAATGGACTTTTTTTCTGATTATTTTTTCAACTTAGCTACCGAGGAACTGTGGCAGCTGGTACGAGGAACAGGATATTTGGGCTAGAAGGAACACCAGAGATCAGGATTTAGCCGTCATGGAAAAACCAAGTTCGCCTCTTGAAGACTAGGAGAAAAGAGAAAATGAGGAGGGCGCTGTGCAAGCCTCAAAGGATCATACACAACTTTTCAGGTAACCTTAGAGGGAAGTAAAAGACCTGGAATAAAAACATTTAGTGGGATGGGTGCCTGGCTGGCTCAGTCGGTGGAACGCGTGACTCTTGATCTTGGGGTCATGAGTTCGAGCCTCATGTTAGGTGTAGAGCTTACTAAAATAAACAAACAAACTTAAAAACATTTAGTGGGAAGTAACCAAAGAATTATTACCAATATCTTGGTCATCTTGAAAAAAAATAAAGTAAAAAGTAAATTAATTGTTAGGCTAAAGAGGGAGGACAAAAAATAAACAATTTAAAATACTCTGTAAAATGCACAAAATTAATTAAAAAAAAAAGAACCAAAGACAAACACAAACCCTGATGCTTTTAAGTTCTCCCAGGAAGAAATATTTAAAAAACGCTAGTGAGTCCCCAGCAAGAAGACTCTGCTGAATCAGTTAACAGAGTTTGAAAAGAGAAGTCAGTCGCTCCCTCAAAGTGCTATGTAGAGAAAGTTGTGCATTTTCTCACCTTCCCTTATGGAGACAGCCTGACTTATGGGTCTGCAAACCTCAGAATCAACAGAGCCTCTGGAGGGAGTTCAGAGGCTGACCTCACCTGTGGATGACTTCACTCGTGCGGGTTTGCTCTTGTGCCTGCCCTTCTCCGCGGTAAGGAGGATGCTGTATTCCTTCCCGGGTTCCAGGCCTCTCAGGACATAGGAAGTGGTGTCTCTTGGAAGTTTCACCTCCACTGGCTGGCCTGAGGGCAGGCTGTAGTTGAGGCGGTAATGGTCAAACTTGGCCGAAGGCCTCCTCCAGAGCAGGGTCAGGTTGGTCTCTGTGGTTTCAGAAACCCGCAGGTCCTTGGGTGCGTCTATGTCTGGGAGGAAAGCAGAGAGATGAACAGGCCTCAGGCTGGGAGGCAGGGCTGCTCCTGGGGCTGAAAGGCAGCTCTGGGCTAGGATCCTAACTCTGCCCTACAGGGGGCTGTGTGCCTGCAGGTGACTGTCCCATCTGGGTCTATTTTCCCCTCTCTAAGATGCCACAGTACAGTGCCTTGTTGAGTTTTGGAAGATTAAAAAGAATATTCTGGTATATATTCATACCATGAAATACTACTTAATTAAAAGCATCTAAAAAGAACTGACCGTTGACACAAGAAACAATTTGAATGGACCTCGAGAGAATTAGACTGAGTGAAAAAGCCTATCGCGGCAGAATACATTCTCTGTATGATTCCTTACATGTAGCATTCTTGAAATAACAACAATACAGAGATGAAGACTAGGGATTGCCCAGGGTTAGGGAGAGGGGGCTGGGAGGGAGGTGCCTGTGGCTATAAAAAAGGGGACAAAAGCGACCCTAGTGATGGAATTATTCTGTGTCTTAACTGTACCAGTGGATGAAAAAAGTTTTGTGGGATAAAATTGCGTAAGACTAAATACGCACACACATAAAAATGAGTTGCATGCACCACTGGTGAAATGTGCATAAGGTTGATAGATTGTATCAATATCAGTTTCCTGGCTGTGATATCGTTCAGTGGCTACACAGTTGTGAACCATTGGAGGAAACTGGGCAAAGGGTTTAGGGGGATCTCTCTGTATTGTTTCTCGCAACAGCATGTGAATTGACAATTACCTCAAAATAAAAAGATAAAAAAGAGTGTGAGTGTGTGTGCTCAGCACGGCGCCGGCATAATGAGGAAGTTCCAGGAGCATGGTGTACATCCTCTTTGCACACCAGACCCCTTTTCTTCACAGTGCCTGGGGCAAGTAAGGAGGAGGCTGGTGGAGAAGCAGAGGGAAGAGTTTTCTTTAACAAATTTTCCGGTGGGTGGGTGGGGGGTGGGACTTGAGGAAAGAATCAATAATGGCTTTAAGTCATACAGCTCCTCACCACCCTCCTCCAAAGGCTGGAGCTTCAGGATGTAATGGGTAAGAGCAAAGTCTGTCTGAAACTATGTTCCTGCTCCTTATGGTCTGTAGGACAATGGTATGCTATAAAAGTCAGGTGTTTTCTAAGAGAAAACCTCCCAGATGTGTTTGGATTAGTCCATGGTTTATTAAAAAAAAAAAAAAAAAAGGAACTGATTACCAACTTAAAAATAATTTGCAGGTTTCTTATAGAATCTGGTTCCAATTTCTCCTAAAAAAAATCTCATTTCCCTTCAGGATCATTTAGATGCAGTGTGCTTATGTTACTTCTGAATTAGACAGCTGGGTTAGATGATCCTAGGGGCCCCTTTCTCTTCTGTGCATCCACTGTTTCTTTCAAAATAGGTTTTCTGCCTCCTGGGCCCCAGCGCGTCTGCCAGCGCCAGCCCAGCGGTGGTGAGGATCCAGGGGTGGCTCACCTGTGGCCGCGTTGATGGTGGCCGGATCGCTCTCCTTGTCTGCCTTCACAGCGGACACTCCGATCCCATATTCGGTTCCCGGCCTCAGACCTAAGGGAGAATGGGCAGGTGGATATTCAGACCCAAACTGGAAAGACTTTCAGAGGGTCATCAAAATAGCCCTGAGCTGCCCGTCGCTGGAGGCTATGATTTCTGTGTCTGGTATGTTCTACAGACTGCCTCGCTCAAGTCCAAGTGAGAGGAATTGCTGGGAACCGCACTTTTTTCTGTATGTGGAGGGCTGCAAAATAGGGACATGCCCCCCGCGGGCGGGCTGGGTCTGGGATGCAGAGCTCACCTGTGAGCGTGGTTCTGGTGGTGGCTTGCTGGCTCCTTGGGACTTCGACCTCGGCATGGTCACCTCCGGAGATGGGGGCGTACTTAATTCTATAACTGTCAACGGCCGCCTTGCCATTCTTCCATTCCAGGGTGATGCTGTTGTCCGTCTGGGAGACGCGGCGGAGATTTCTAGGAGCATCCAGGCCTGTTTGGAAGAGGAAAGGACATTTGCATCGAAAAGACCGGCACAAGGAGCGTGGGAGTCTGACAATACAAGCTGAGACATGACAGGCACCTGCCATTGGAGAAAAATGACAACATCTCCCCCCACCCACCTCAATACCTGATCTAAATAAATACTGCATATTGAGCACCTTTCCTCATTATTTTATTTCATTTTATTTTATATTATTTTATTTTTTTTACCTTTCCCCATTAATAATGTGTGTGATATTCTAGTCATTCACATGCTCCTCAGATTTTATGCTTAAAAAAACTATACAGAAACTTACAAATAAGGTCTGTGAGTATAAGAACTGATCTGTTGTGCCCATCACTGTATTTCTAGTAATTCATGCGGTGCTTACTGAGCTCTGAAAAAATATTTATTGACTCAATGATTGATGGACACATTGGGACTTCTAAGAAAATGCCACAGGGTCACCAGGGTGGCTCAGTCAGTTAAGCCTCCGTTTTCAGCTCAGTAGGGCTCTGCGCTCAGCAGGGAGTCAGCTTGAGGGTTCTCTCTCCCTCCCTCTCCCTCTGCCCCTACCCTCGCTCATGCTCTCTCTCTCTCTCAAGTAAGTAAATAAAATCTTTAAAAGAACAATAAAAGAATGCCACAGGCTCAGAGGTTACAGGCATCTTTCTCATTCATGCTTTCCATAAACTGTATTTTATTATGAAAATATTTATTTGAATCTTATTTTAATCAAAACTTCTTTTGTCTGAGATTATCAGACCAGCACCTTCTGGTTTTGTTTTTTTTAGAAAGTTATTTGGATATTGTTTTTTTTTTCTTTAAAAAGCTAATCAATTGCTACAATATTTTAAAATAAACATTTAAAGGAATAATTTCCCTTTCTATTTTCCTACTGTCAAAGGAGCCTGGAAGACTCTGCAGCAGATTGGGACACAAGTCTCACAACCCTTCTCTCCTGGCTGTTCACCGGGGAAGGTCTGCTACCTGTCGTGAAGGTCTCCTTGGCCGGGTTGCTGGACATGTCACCCCTGCGGGAGATGAGGGACACCTCATACTCGGTGTCCGGCTTCAGGTTCCCAATGGAGTACTGGTTCTCATCGTGAGTGAGATCGATGGTGGTGCGGTCGCCAGGCACATCTTTGATTCCGTAGGAGAGCTCAACGCCATCAATCTCGGCCAGGGGTTTGAACCAAGTGATCAGGGCTGTGGTGTCCATGACATCTTTCACCTCAATCTGGCTGGGGGCGTCCAAGCCTGTGATGGGCAGACAGCAGGGTGGTTTCAGAGATTGGGGCTGGGGCCAGGGGCTTAGCAGAGAGGGGCTTGCAGCCATCCAGCTCCATGCATGCAGCTCAGTGTCTCCTGACCCTCTGATCTTCTTTTGTCTTTCTGAGTCCCCACTTCCCATCCGACAAGCTCTAGGTAAGGATGATCAGAACCGCCCTGCTGGGTTTCTTGTTTTTTCCAACATGAAAGGAGACCATGCTTGTAAAGCACCTAGCACAGAGCCTGGAGCATGGCAGCTACATGAGAAATGATCGTGGCCCTCTTATTATTATCATTATGGTTCTCATGAATTGGAGAAACATGCTTAGGGCCTTTTTTCATTTAAAAAACATTGATTTACATCTGAAACTAATGATGTAGTATAAGTTGGCTAATTGAATTTAAATACAAAAATACAAAATAAAAAGCATTGATTTCGTCTCTCTGGCTTTTTATTAGGCAAAACTCCCTGAATGGTCGATAACTTCTCCATCACAATTATGGAGCCCAAAAGCGAGGCCACCCCTGACTTGGCCAGGTATGGAGAGTTACTTGTGAGGAAAGAATTCAGGCAGGAAGTCACGGCTTGTCCCAAGCCCCGCCATCCTTGTGCCTTCATCTCAGCCCTCCTCCCTTCCCACCCACCCCTGTGTTGTCGTGCTGTGCTGTGTGCTGTTGTGCTGTGATGGCAGGTGTGGCATGCTATTTCTCAACTCCGGCCTCTGCACTTGCTCTTCTTTTGTGTCTTCTTCCTGCGATTGCCCCTCCTTCTCTAAAAAATCTCCTATTCATCCTTCAAAACCCCACTTAAATGTCACTTCCTAACGAGAGTCCTCTTTGACCCTTGTTGTAATCAGGTGAACACATGCGCCCTCCCCAACAAGTATAAAGCTTCAGTTTTTGTAAGATGAGTAAGTTCTTAGAGATGTGCCAGACAGCACAGTGCCTGTGGGTAACAGTACTCATTGAAAGAGTACATCTCGTTCTAAGTGGTCTTTGCACAATTAAAAATAAGAGAATCCTAATGCACTTTTTTCACTGTTCTGTAAAATATTTCTCTATAATTTATTCAAACTGTATTATTCAACTTAGGGTCTAAATTCATTTATTTAGAGAGTGGATCTTTGACCCCTTTTAATCCCTGGCATAGCATCAGACTTTGTCATTTATGTCTGAATTCTTTTTTTCTAATTATATAAACAATTTTAATGCAAACATTAAAACAGACGGAGAATTTGGCAAATGCCTAAAATTAAGATTTTAAGGCATTTAGTCAATGTTTCTTTATTTCTACAATTTAAAAATAGCTACGTTTGTGTTTTCAGCATTGGTTGAGGAAACAATATCAAATGAAAGGAACTTCAGTGTTATCTAGAGAATGAGAAGGAGGAATAAGTCCTATCTATGAGAAACCTGCAGAGTCTATTTTTTGAATTCTAAGTGTTGATCCATCCATCAGTCTCAGCTAATGGACAACAAACCCACAGAATGCAATGAAAACAAAGCTACAATTCAACAGTGAAGCTGCCTGTCCCCTGTTCTTACAGGTGCTAGCAAGCACCCAAACCACACCTGCTACTGTCCTCAGCAGCCCTTTCGTAAGAAGCTGGGATTGAGTCAAGCTCACTGACCCCTCCCACCCCCCAGATTTGGGACCCTTGAATAGCGGAGACTAGCACTGCTGTGGCTTCCTACACGCCAAGCATAGTGCCCTGTCACGTATGTCTGAACTCTCATGACAACCCTGCAAGGACACTATAAACCCATGTTCCTCATGGTAGGTCATAGGCTTATAAGAAGTAAAACTTCACAAGGTGATGGTGAGTGGTGAAGCTGGAATTCATACTCAGGTCTGTTTGGGTCCAAAGCCCACGCTCTTGCTCCTTTAAATGTGAATGCCTCTCGGGATGCCTGGGTGGCTCAGTCAGTTAAGCATCTGCCTTCGGCTCAGGTCATGATCCCAGGTTCCTGGGATCGAGTCCCGCACTGGGCTCCTTACTCAGTGGGGAGCCTGCATCTCCCTCTGCCTGCCGTTCCTCCTGTTTGTGGGCTCTTTCTGTCTCTCATGAATAAATAAAATCTTGAAAAAAAAAATGTGAACGCTTCTCAAAAGCATCCAGAAATGGTTGTAATACAGCCTTATATTGATACGAGCAGGAAGGAGCCACTTTGTCACCCAAAATTTAAGGTCCTTTAAACCTGGATAAAGTTCAGCTATCAGCAAAATGAACATGTAAGTGTCTGCCTCTCAGTGTTGATATTTATGTGATTAGGGAACTTTAGCTGCTGGGATGTTTGTCCTTTGAGAAGAACAAAGCAGCTAATCCCCAGAATTAGATTAAAAAGCAAGGGGCAGGTAAATGGTTTTTTGCAGTTTTGGTGTGCCCTCTCTATAGCAGGCAAGCATTTGCTGGATCTTTTCTACGCCCTTCTGGTGATCTAATGATTTTTTCCTGTCGATACCTGTTCTCTACCTACCACAGAGGGATGGTGTCAGAATGACGGAAAACACTTGCCTATAAAGGAGACAACGTAGGAGTTGGCTCTGAGCTAGGCAAAATGTGCAAATATTTAAATGCAAGATGTTCTTTCTTGTCATTAGTCAACAGATTTAACTTTTCCAACAACCTCCTGCCAAAAAGAATCAATTGCTTAAACAGTTGGCACAGATGCTATCTTGAAGAAGATAAAGAGGTTTTCCCAAATGGCAATGCAAAATAATTTTATTTATTTATTGATGTTTAAAATTTTGCTTCTTGGTAGGACAACTCCAAATCCAGATTTTCTTTCCCCCCCTCAGCAAACGATCTAGTAGTGCTAAATTCTATTCTACCCCCAAGAAGTTCTGACATCTTTATTATTGAGTGACATTTAGTTTACGTTCCTATTGGAGATATGGGATGAACATTCTACATAGATGGGTGCCTTGTCAATGCTAGTGGTAAAGGGGTGAAAGTTCTAACACTGGATCCTCACTGACAACTGTGGCCCCATGGTGGCCCAGTTGTTCACCATGTGGCATTTGTATAACTGATTTCGATTCCCTAAGCCTCAGTTTCTACTCTTGAGAAATAATAACAATAATATTTGCCCTAGTTCTTTCATAAGACCAGTGTATCAGGTTGGACGATACGGTAGGTTATTTATAATGGTCTCTCTTATTGATCTTCCTATACCTGTGCCCTCTTTGAGATGTCACTTTGAGGCTCCTCTCATCAAGGGACAGATCTGTCCCCACCCCTTAAATGTGGACTCGCCTTGAGATGTGCTTTGACAGAGTGACACAGTGCTCAGCTGCCGTGTGAGCAGGCCCAGGTTAGCATACACTGGAGGCTGAGAGACCATGGGAAGCAGAAAGGCACGTCCTGGTTGAGGCCACCCGAGGCCCCCCAGCCCCCAGCCCACACAGATGCAAAAGCGAGCCCGCTCAAAACCAGAATTGCCCAGCTGAGCCCAACCCCAAATCACCAATGTGCAGAACTAGTGTTTTAAGCCACTAAGTTTGGGGCTTGTTTCTCATGTAGCAACATCCAGTTGATGCAGAGCTACGTAAGAGGAGACGTCCTCAAGCAGAGGCGCTCTGGGGAACAGTCAGCTTCATCACGGGTCTGTGCTAGTAAAGGTGATACTCACGGGTGGTGGTCACCCTCTTCAGGCCCGGGCCCCGGGTATTGTTTTTCACGATGTGCAGAGAGATCTCATATTCTTGCCCCGGGGCTAGGCCAGTCTGCCGGTATGTGGTCTCTGGCCTCCTCAGGCTTTTGGTGATCTCTCCCTCATCTTCTTTATTCTGAAAGATAGGAGCACCTTGGTAAGACCTAAAGAAGGTTCCGGCCTCTTCTTCTCTGTGACTCGCTCCTTCCGCATCCACTCCTTCACTAAGCTCTCCCCAGGCAGCAGATCAGCATGGCAGGGGCTGAGGACACACAGAGGATAAGGACATTCCTCGAGGTGGCTTCTCCCTCTTGTAAACCTCTCTACTCGCTCCTTTGACGCTCAAGTCAAGTGCCAGGATGTGAGAGCCAAAGCAGTCTAGAGCCACAGATTCAGTTCTTCCTTTGATAGACTGAGGAGCGAGCATCAGAGAAGTTGTGTGGCTGTCCCACTGACACCCAGCTAGCTAGTGGCAGAGCCTGGGCTCGGACTCAGGAACCTGCTTTCCTGCCTCTCATGTGCTCTAAGGCCCAGAGAGAAGGGATACTCAATCTCAGATATGCCTGGAGGCATTTGGAGACAGAGCTCATTTGTTCCCTTCCGAGTAGAGATTTGCCAGACTGAGGAGCAAGGGGACGGCTCAGCATCTATTTGAGCTCACAGCCCTAAAGGGCTATGCTTACTGACCCATTAAAGTCACTTAGAATATATATGCACACATGTAGGGGCTAACTAACTACAGCCCCGTCTCCCACCAGAAGCTAAGGAAATAAAAGTCTGTAGAGCGCTCGGACTGTCTTTCAGATCCTTGAGGTCACATACGCCCGCTCCTCTGTGCTCCTTACCATATTCCGGAAGATGATCTCCCACGTTTCAAAAGCAATGTCCAGGGGATCCCATTCCACTTCCACAGATGTCTCCTTGATGGACTTGAACTTTAGGCCTTCAGGTGCAGGCAAGTCTGTCAGGAAGAACAGAGGGAAGGATGGCTCCGTGTTGGGGGTGGGGAGGAGTGGACGCAGAGGTGATTCCCCTAAACCCACCCCCGTCAGAGCTGGATTCTATTTTTGACTACTTCTGGGATGCTGTTTACGACGAGGCAGTGTGACAATTAGCATTAGGGTCCACCATACGATTAAATCCTGGCAGTTTCATATGGTGAAGCCATATGAACCCCGGATGTAGAATCAGACAGACTTGGGCTCGAATCTAAGCTCCACATTACAAGCTTTGTGTGCATGGGCAAGTTGCACAAAGGGCACCAAGCCTCAGCTTCTCCACTCGGGAGGAAGAGGTAAGTATGCCTGTTCTTGGGAATGTTTTGAGGACTGAGCGGTAAGTTGCATGTTGACCGCTGGGCACGGTTCCTGGTGCATGGCACATTTCAATACGTGGCAGCCAATGTTATGTTTACTAAGCAAAAATAAGGACCAATTTCTAGCCACAACTTGCTTTTTAGGTATGAGGGGAATTATACTGATGTTGGATTCTTAAAGGAACAATTGAACCCTAATGTTTCTACTTTTTTTTTTTTTTTTAAATATGTAGACAATGAGCTTCTTAGATAGGTAGTAGTAGAATAGAGTGGGTAAGAGCATAAACCCGCAACCAGACTGCCAGGGTTTAAATCCCATCTTATTAAGAGTACGATTGGGGAGGAGCTGCTGACCATTTACTCTCAGTTTTCTCATCTGTAAAATGGGTTAATAATTGTCCCTATCTCACAGGGTTATGGTAAGTTAAATGAATTACTAGATTAGGGGTTTCTTTAAAAAAAATTCAGTGCAACGATGAAAGGACAGCAATGCATACGGGGCAAAGGTGCAGCAGTGACCCATGGGGGTGGGCCATGCACTGGGCAAGCCGAGGGCAGTAGAGGCTGCGGGGGTGGGGGTGGGTTCTGCGCACTCACACGTGGCCACCCTGGCGCTGACAGGAATGCTCTTCTTGTTCTCCAGGATGGCGAAGACACGGATAAAGTACTCCACGCCGGGCTCCAGCTCCCGGATGGTGGTGGACGTCTGGTCCCCGGGCACGCGGAACTGCATTTCCAGGCCGTCCTCGTGGGTGGGTGTGTACATGACCAGGTACTCTGTGACCCGCATCTCATTGTCCCAGGCCAGGTTTACGGTCTCTTCCGTCACTTCTGTCACGATGAGGTCTTTGGGAGGGGACACTGGCAGGAAGACGAAAGGACAGCTTGGGTCAGGTGGTGTCAGTAAGGTCCTCCATAAACTCTCTCTAGGTTTGTTTCTTTTCACTTGTCCCCTCCACTGCCAATCACAGAGTTCTAAAATCCAGCTTCCATTAAAATGAAAAACCTGTCAAGGACATCCTGCTGTGATTCAACCTGAAAACCTTTGGTGACCTTCGGGTTAAAGTGCTGGGTCTGCAGTGTGGCCTTCAGGCTTCTTTGTGACCTGGCCCCTCCGACTTCTCTACTCTCTGGACCTTAGCTCATATTCAGGCCATTTGCATGGGAACAGGCAGCCTGAGCTTGGCTCCCTGCTCTGAACTCGAGGTCCTACATCGTCAGTGCTGGAAGGGTATCTGGGGCTCATCTGGTCCAATTTTTTCATTTTCTAGATGTGAGTGAAGCAGAGGGACTGGCCTAACTTTGCTTATCTCATCAAATTTGGGACTCACACCTCCTCCCTGCCAGTCTGGTGTTCTTTCCAACCAGGCTTCCCTGCCTTGGGCCCATTAAATACATTTATTTATGCATATCAATGATACCTTTAATCAGGGCAGAAATTCTGTATTACAACAGGTATAGTCTGGGTGGATGCGAGGAGTACAAAGAAGAGCCTCAACAAACATGAGCATTATCATTCTTGTATTTTCACTCAATCCAAGTTTATTGAGCACTTACTGTATACTGTGCCTAGTGTTTTCAGGATAGCGCTCCTTGAAGGAGCTCATAATCCTTGGGATTGAAAACAGTTATGAAAAAATGAGTTAAGAAATGGGTCTACCTCGTAAGTGATTAATTAGCATTTACTCTCTTGCTGAGAGTAAAAATTCAGCTCAATTGAATGGACAGTGAGATTACATAAAATAAACTATAATCTCACTGTCCATTCAATTGAGCTGAAACTTGCTTCCCTCCAAATAAAGGGATTTAGGTTATTTTTAGTTTGGTGTCAGTAGAGGTAGGAGAGAAGGTTCATATTTAGCAAAAAAGGCTGTTTTCATTTCATCTACCTCACCACGGGTGTTACTGGGTGTTACACTCGGTGTAGACCAGATAGGTAGACTCAAATAACAGCTCTGAGACGTATTAGCTAGGGGTCCTTAGGACAATTCTATGACCCTGCTGAGCCTCTGAGCCTACTAATAGGCAGCCCTGTGACAGGTGAATAATCAGGGCCCCTGCAAAGGTGTGTGTGCAAGCTGGGGCGCAGGTGTAATACAACGTGTAGCTCTCCAACCCGCACCAGGGGCCCGCTCAGGAACCAAGGGCAGGTGGTTCAGCTCAGGGACTCACCGTCGGAGCAGTCCTCCCCAGCATGGCCCTCAATGCAGATGCAGCGGCCCTCCACGCACTGGCCCCAGCCGCTGCAGTCGTTGGGGCAGGAGCGCCTCCGGCAGTCGGGGCCCGCAAAGCCCTCCTGGCAGACGCACTGCCCGTCCTCGCAGCGGCCCCGGCCGTGACAGTCGCCAGGACACCTCCGCTCCTTGCACGCGGCACCCATGAAGCCCTCGTGGCACACGCACTGCCCGTTCACACAGCGGCCTTGGCCGTGGCAGTCCCCCGGGCACGCGAGTTCCACGCAGTCGGGGCCAGTGAAGCCGTGCTCACACTCGCACCGCCCGTCCACGCAGCGGCCACGGTTGCTGCAGTCCCTGGGGCAGCGCAGGTCCCTGCAGTCTTCCCCGGTGTAGCCGTCATCACAGACGCACATGCCGTTCACGCAGCGGCCGTGCTGGTGGCAGTCGTTGGGGCAGCTCATGTCACCGCAGTCGTAGCCCTGGAAGCCTGCCTCGCACACGCACTGGCCCTGGACGCAGCGGCCCCGGCTGTGACAGTCGTTGGGGCACCGCAGCTGGCCGCAGTCCTCCCCAGTGTGGCCCTCGTCGCACACGCACTGCCCGTTGACGCAGCGGCCGTGGCCGCTGCAGCCGTTGGGACACTGGAGCTCGCCGCAGTCAGCTCCCGTGAAGCCAGCGTCACACTCACACTGCCCGTCCACGCAGCGACCGTGGTGGTGGCAGTCGGAGGGACACCTCTTCTCGCTGCAGTCGGGCCCCGCGAAGCCTGGCTCGCACACGCACTGGCCCTGCTCGCAGCGGCCCCGGCCGGTGCAGGCGTTCGGGCAGCTGAGCTGGCCGCAGTCTTCGCCCGTGAAGCCCTGCTCACAGTAGCAGGTGCCGTTGACACAGCGGCCCCGGTCGAAGCAGTCGTTGGGGCAGATGAGCTCGCCGCAGTCCTCGCCCGTGAAGCCCTCGTCACACACGCACTCGTTCTCCACGCACCGCCCATGGCTGTGGCAGTTGTTGAGGCAGAGCGGCTCGTTGCAGTCCTCGCCCGCGAAGCCGTCCTGGCACACGCACCGGCCGTCCACGCACCTGCCGTGCTCCTCGCTGCACGCCACCGGGCACACCTCCTGGCTGCAGTCGGCGCCCGAGTAGCCTTCGAAACACACGCAGACCCCGCTCACGCACTTGCCCTGGTCGTTGCAGTCACCGGGGCAGGCGGGCTGGCCACAGTCCTCGCCTGTGAAGCCCTCATCGCAGATGCACTGCCCGTCCAGGCACTGGCCTCGCAGGTGGCAGTTGCCGGGACATTCCGGCTCTGAGCAGTTGGGGCCTTTCCAGCCGGGTTCGCACACGCAGCCGCATCCTTCCGTGCTGAAGTTGCCCCGGCCGCTGCAGAAGGGCCTGGTGTCCAGGCGGCCTGCAACGAGAGAGCAGAGGCCGGCCGCTGAGCATAGGGAGCTGCTTTCTCTGTTACCACCTGCCGGACCCAGCTTCCAGTGCAGCTGGAAGATGGTGGTACCCTCAGGTTCCATCTTGCTTGAAAACTAGTTGCTTTAAGTGTGAAATCAGAGGGAACGGACATCCCATTAGAGTAGGTGTGAATTCTTAACCTGTACTCTCTGAAACCGTAGACTCCTATGCAAAGATTGTGTACATATGTGTGTAGGGGTGTGTGTGTGTGTGTGTGTGTGTGTGTTTCCACCCCCGGGGAGAGGATCCATAGTTTTTATCAAATTTTCAAGTATTCCCATGACCCCGGTGATTACAAATCATTGCCTTCTGGAATGTATTATGCTGGGCTATGTAATTTCTCCTGCACCTAGCCAAGGTCAGGCACATAAGAGAATAATTGTTTCACACAAGAAATATTTGTTGAACTGAACTCAATTCTGATTCTGGCTCAGTAGCTGTGCTGCATTTGGAAAGGGAGAGAGATGCTCTGGAGATGAGTTTCTTTATCGGTCAAGTGGGACCAATTACCTACTTCCCTGGGGTGTATCAGGGTCAAGTGAGGACATTGCAGACCCACTGTTGTTCTCATTGTGATATTCTCCTGCAGAGTTTTTTGGGTTGACTCAAGTCGGTATGTGGGTTTACGGGACCGAACTTTCAAATTTTCCATTACTAAAATGAGGCAGCATACAAATGGCTTTCTAATTCTGTCACTACAGCTTATAATGTGGCTCTGCCCCCACAAGACTCATGTGCGTCTAGCTTTTTTTCCTCCCCATCCTGAAGGCTGCAGTGGTGGATGAATTGGTCAGGGCTGACATGACTCCAGCTCTTTGAAGGCGACATCACATCTTGGCTCAGCTTGCAGAAGTAACTGGTGTAGTCTCCATGGAGCCAAGGAGAAGAAACAAAGCTCACTCCATTTTCTCTGCACCCCAACACAATTGTATCAATATGTTTTATCTCTTTCCTAACAGCAGGGAAGAAGGCAATTGAAACAGTTTGAAAGATGAGGATCGTATATTTTCATGTATGGTAGCCACTGGACACATGTGGTTATTTAACAACCAGATTGTGGCTAGTCTGAATTGAGATTTGCTATAAATGTCAAATACATATGGGATTTCAAAGACTTAGTTTAAAGAAAGGAATATAAAATATCCATTAATAATTTTTGCATTGATCCCATGCTGAAAAGTGGACAATCTGGTTGCACTAATTAAATAAAATAGTTGATTAAAACTATTTTCACCTGTTCCTTTTTCATTTCTTTAATATGACTACTGGAAAAGTTAAGAATACATTCCTGGCTCATGTTGTATTTCTCCTGGACAGGATTGCATTAAACAATTATTTCAGCCCATTCTTTAGCATTAATCCTTATTGTGTAATTCCCATCTACATGTTGCCAGGGAGCTGATGGAAGTGGAAGATTAAGTAATTTGTACATAAAGAAAACGTCCCCCCCCACCCCCGGAAACCTAGAGCATGCCCTATAGTCCTCTCCACTTACAGTGATTAGGTCTACTCCTGAAATAACCCATCAAAGTGCTTTCTGGTCATTTTTTCGGGGTGGCAGAAATCAAGGTGTTCAGCTCCAATCTGAAGCTGCCCAAACTCCTGTAGCCCTGTCCAGTCTGGGCAGTGAAGATGAAGACAATTCTAAAGTGGCAAAATCCCTGGGAAAAGGATGCACTGGATATAGGCTATCTGGGGGAGGGGGGCGCGAGCTCCGGAGACGACAGGCGCACTCAGAGCTCCTTTCTCTTATTACTCTTGGTGTCGTTTTGTGCCAATTGGTTAACTTCTTTGAGTCTCAGCTGTTAGATCTGCAGAATGGGAGTATTAAACCTTATCTCAAAGGGTTGTTGGAAGGGTTCCATGAGGTAATGAACTACAGTGCCTGACGCACAGAAGAGGGCTCAATGTGTACTGTGATGATGATTGTTGCTGCCATTAAACTGGGACATTTTTTCCAGTTCCCACACTTTCTACCTCCACACGCAGCACTGTGTCTTTGTGAGAACACCAGGGCGTGGGATACCGTGGTTTAAGTCCTAACTCACCTGCTTGCGGCAGGACTGTGAGGAATCCCACCCTCCTTCTGGGCCTTAGTTTTCCTGCCTGGACAATGAGGTGATGGGGCCGTATCAGCACCTGTCACAGAGTGATCTTGGTCAGGGATTTCACAATATGTTCATAGGTTTTGGGGTAGAGAATGTGTAGGTCTCATGGTCAAATAAATGTTAGAAACTGGTCATTAAAGTGAAACAAGGTTTTTCCAAGCAAGACTTCTCAGAGGCCTAGAAACTCCTCTGAGAAACATTTGTCACCAAGACTCTCCAAGAGCAGAACAGAGATGGTTACATTCTCCACATTTATTTGACCATAAAATCTCTTCCCAATGAACACTTTGTGAGGCCAGTTCCCCAGGGAACCCGCTTTGGAAACAAAGTGACGGATCTGGCCATCCTCCTCCTTTCTCTGTCTGGACGGTGAGCGGCCGGGCGTACCTTCGGCAGGCTGGAGACAGCAGCCAGCTCCTGTGGTGCACTGCTCCCGCAGGGAAGACACCAGATTCTCCAGCTCCTCCAGTCTGCTCAGAAGCTCCTTGACGTCAGGAGCCGAGGCGCAACCACAGGCCCGACGGGGGATGTTGATGCGATGTGTGAAGACGATCTGGTTTTCCCCATCAACCGTGTGCTCCTGGAAGCTCTCGCTGGGCTCTGATGGCGGGGCCAGGTCTTTCTCCCCACTGGCTGATTCCAGATCCACCGAGCACTGGGAACCGACAGGCAGCTTAATGTTGTAGACATGATTAAACACCACTGGCTGGTGTTCCTCCGGCAGAGTGACATTCACCCCGCTCTGTCGCTTGTGCCGGATGACCTTCTTGAGGACACCACCTTCGGTAGTGAGGGTGAGCGAGGCTAGGAGGATGCCCGCCAACAGCCGGGTCATGGCCCCCATGGTGGAGGTGGGTTTGGCTGGGGGGTTTCCGCACTCCTGCTCCTAGGGCGTCTCAGTCTCAGGCAGAAGTGTGGACGTGGAAGCCCAGAGGAGAATCCAGATCAGTGCATTCCTGCTCTTCTTGAAGGAATTCTCTTCTGCAAGTACATGAGGGAAATCAACAAGCTCATTAGTAGCCATTGCTAATCGACTCTATCAAATAGCGTCATTCCAAGTGAATTTTGACGTTCTATCTCCTGTGTTTGAAGCTCTCCTGATACTCCTTCATTATACCCTGTAGTGTTGGTACAAACTGGTCTGTCTTGAAGGAATGATTTTCACTCACTTACCAACTTCTGGAAATACAGGGAGATGGCAGGGAATAGGGAAAAGGGCAAAACTTTGGAATAGCATAGACCAGACCGCCAGGCTGGATCTCAGCTCTGGGCCTGTGCCTTTGGGTAAGTCATGTAACTTTTCTTTGTCATGTTTCTCTTTCTGTATCGTGAATGGCTAATGTCGGGGTTAAGATAATGATATAAGTAAAAGCATAAGTAGAAAGCTTCCACAGATTTATGAATCCCTTCGATATTTACTTGATGAGCCCACTGAGCGAGTCATTGTAGTGCCATGAAGCCATAGTCGCAGCAGACATGCCGTAACTCCTGCCTCTTATTATTGTCCTCCGGTCTGCATTTAGTAGCACCTGCTGGTTCTCTTCTACTCTGGGAGGCAGAGGTTCCAATGATGAACATGCTAGAAGGCAAGGCGAGCTTTAATTCCAGCCCAGCTTCTTAACTGTTATGTGGCTGTTGGAACAGTGCTCTACATCTTTGAGCCTCCGTTTCTCTTCTCCTTGATTTATTTCTAAAACCTTAAAAAGTCAGGTTTTTTGGAGAATCTGACAGAATGTTTCTAACCCAGTTGTCCAAGCTATGATCGAGGGCAGGAGATGGCTCAGGAAGAATGTCGATGAGCCTCTGGTGTCTTCTCCAATCTACAAGTACTTATACTATTCTCACTGAGTGTTATGGACTAAATTCTGTCCTCTCCTCCCCCCAAATTCACATACTGAAGCCCTAACTTCTCATGGGACTATATTTGGTGATAGGGCCTTTAAAGAGGTAATTAAGTTAAAATGAGGTCAGAAGGGTGGGTTAGTGCTGGTGTCCTCAGAAGAAGAGGATCACCATGTGACAGAACTCTCCCTCTCCCTTTCCCTGTCCCTCTTTCTCCCTCTCTGCTTGTGCACAGAGGAGAGGTCATGTGAGGACACAGTGAGAAGGCAGCCATCTGCAACCAAGAAGAGAGGCCCCCCCAGAACTGAATTTTCCAGCACCTTGAACTGGAACTTCTACTCTGTAGAACACGTAAGAAAATAAATTTTTGTTGTTTAAACCAAAATAACAGTCTGTGATATGTTTCCATAATAGCCTGAACAGACTAATACATTGAGTTTTCCATAATAATCAGAGTTCTGTGGAGGTAGAAATAAACGTAAGACCAACTGTCTACCCTCAAGGCCTTAACAACAGAATTATAAATAAAATGGAATCACACGTTCAATACTTAAGGAACAAAGCAAGAAGGAATGCAATATACTGATTTTGTGGTATAGAGTATTACTGCTGACGGAATTGGAAAACAAATGAAAAGAATTGTCAAAGAGTGGTAGTTGGAAAGGACAGAATTTAAACTGAGCCTTAAAGAGTGAAAGGATTAGATAACCAACAGAGTATGGAGGAGATTATGCTATTGTGAGGCAGTTCTTACTTTGCTAAATTGTCTTATTAATCTGCCTTATGACTATTTATCAGTATGGACAATCAAGGTAGCAGAGGCAAGGGCTGTTGTCAAAGGTGGTTGAGAAATTTTTGAGTAGATAGGAAGACACGGCTAAACCATAGAGGGTTATACTATTGACCTAACTATGCTCTGGATGGATGTGGGAATGACATATATAAGGAATGAAGTCATTCATACTCCTCTTTAATTAGAAAATAAACCTGAATATAGTTCAAGAAAATAATTGAGAGGTATTCGGTTTTTAATCAGTCGCTTCACAAATTAGCATTTTTCGATGCCCCTGCTATTCTTACACTTGCTCATTCAGCGTTAGCTACATATGTCAAGCAGTATTTGGAATGCTTATCCTACAGAGGTTCTCTTAACTTTTTTTTTTCAGAAGGATTTTATCCCAGTGACAGAATGCATCAACATGATCCCAGTGATTGCCTTCTGCATGACAACAGAAAGTGTCTGTGAAATCTGGAGCGGGATTATGGCAGGGAAAACTGAACTGAGAAACATCTCTGTAGGACTGAGCAAGGGTCTGGGGACCGTGAAAGCACTGGCTATGCATTTAATCAACTTCCTATCTACACATCCCCATCACATCCTAATTATATTCGTACTTGGTATTTTACCAGCTATCCATGTAACAGCTACTTAGGGCATCTACTCCCTGGCTGGGCAAAAACAAACAAAACCCCAAAACTACAGCAACAAAAAAAGGAAACAAACACTTTTTTTGAGTATGCTTTCTTATTCAAATTACTTTCCTAAATAAGAATGTGTGGATCTGTGATGTAGGCCAGCCTGTTGAATAAAAATTATTATGAAGAAGAGAAACTTGGCAAGTTCTTTTTTTTTTTTTTTTTAAGCCAGCATAGCCCATCTTATTTGTTTACTGGACAAATATTCATTAATTGCACACTCTATTGCAATCACTTTAACTCTCTTTGCCTTCCACAAAGTCCTTCCTTCCACCCTCTTCCCATCAATTCTTAGCTTTTTCTTTCCTTTTTTTTTTTCTTTTCTTTTCTTTTTTTTTTTCTTTTTTTATGAGAAAGGGCCATGGGCCAAGCTTGAAATGCTTTTGGACTTTAATCCAACACTTTTTTGTGTGTTGCTAAATGACTTAAATTTCCATCTAAAAGGCCATTAGAGTTGCTGGTTGAGACTCCAAGGCAATGAGTCTAGGGTAATAATGACCAGAGTATGGGTTGAGTGAGGATTTTTCACTGCTGTATGTAAGAGACTTACATTGGCACAGCCAAATGCTGCATTGTTTGGAGGAAGGAAATGTGATTCTTGAGAGTTGTGTATTTCCCATTGGCTCATGGCTGTCTGAGGGCAGGTGGATATTTTTTGTACTTTGGAAAAGACCCATTACATCTTCAGTGTGGAGGAAAGTGCCCAGGTTTTATTTATTTTTTTTAATATTTATTTATTTATTTATTTATTTGTTTGTTTGTTTATGTTTTTATGTTTTTATTTTAATGTTTTTTTATTATATTCTGTTAGTCACCATACAGTACATCCCTGGTTTCTGATGTAAAGTTCGATGATTCATTAGTTGCATATAACACCCAGTACACCAGGTTTTAGAATTAGACATACCTGGGTTCAATGCCACTCATTAGCTCTGTGACTTTGACAATGACTTATCCTCTCTATCCATGACCTTATTTGTAAAATGTGAGTGCAAGTCTTTCCAAAGGGACTTATGGATTAGAAATCTGTATAGAAAGCAGCCAGCATGGTGACAGGCCCATAGTAGGCACACATTAAAAAGTAGCTGCTCTTTTGTTGTACTCCTAAGAACAAAATGTAGCCATGAGTTCAGGTCAATAGCTTCCCTTTGCTTAAGCCTGAGCTTGATCTCCGCATTGTATACTGTCTTAAACTCTGTAGCAACCTGGATCTAGATGAAAGAGGCACTGCAGAAACTGCTGATGGGGGGAGGAGGTAAACCTTACGAAGATCAATTTTCTAGAACTGGAAATGTTTACACCAGAGAGGAAAAAGACAGGGAGCAAATAATAACCTTTAAAAATGTAAAATATTCTCATATAGACAACTGGCTGGTTAATGTCTCCCTTGAGGATAGACCTCGGGATAATTATTTTAGATTGTAGTTTGTGATAACTTAGGTTAGACGTGAAGAAGGGTCATGTTCTGACAGCAGGGCTTTTAAAATTTCAGAATGGACGACTTATTCTATAGAGACTCTTTAAAAAGCACAAGCAGATTGTTATCTTTATAGGAAGTGATCAGGCAATGGAAGGTCTGGAAACTATCTTGTAGGAGGAATGAGTGTGGACTGTGTGTGTTTATCCTGTAGTTGAAAAAGCCAGGGTTGAGAAGGATAGGATGACCACGCATAAATCCTAGGGAAGCAGGAGCTGGCTAGTCCCTTGTGTCCTCAAAGGACAGAACAACGGCCGATGCGTGTTTATGTTGGGGAGGGGAGTTGGTTACAAGAAGGCAAATTTCAGCACAAGAGGAGAAATATTTTTCTACTTGGAACTCTCTAACAGAAAGGGCTTCTTTGAGAATATAGCACGATCCAAGGCACTGGAATGTAGGTTAGTGTTGAAGAATAGCTTCTGTAGACACACTGTCTTGGGTTTGAGTAACTGTTCAACTTTCTCTTTCTTGGGTAAAATGTTATCTACTACCCTAAACCAGAGTCACGTCGTCATTCAAATGTGATAAAGGGGTTCTCAGGAGATTCTTGTGAAAAGCGCATGAGATAACGTGGGTAGTAGGGACGGCAGAGCCTTAACAGCAGCAGTTCATCGAAGGGAAGCTTTTGTAGGGGAAAGCATGGCCTTCAATTAATATTTTTTCTAGAATTTTATTTCTCCCAACTCTTGCAATCTATGTTGGCATATGCAGATCTGTTTTTTAAGCAAGGATAAAAGTTCTGCAGTGACAGATTCCTCCTTCAGAGTTCCCAGACCAATACACTTTGGAAGATACGGATGTACATATAGACCCAGGTCTACCTATATTTTATGATAACATTAAAGGATCTAGTTGAGTATCAGTGTTTGCAAAAGAGAACAGCAGGAAGAGACACAGCCTTTGCATTAGCTCGACACATAAGCTGCCGGGGTTACACGTTTAGGACAAATGGGCTATTTCCAAACTTTGCATGTTGCCCTGCTCTTTATCAGCATAAATTCTGGGGAAAGAAAAGTAGTGCAGATCAGATTTTGCTTTGTATCTTTATCAAAAGCAATTTATAGATCCAAATAAACTGCTGTGCTTTTTTGGGGGGGGTGAGACTCTTTAGGTCCGTCCATTCCTGTTAATTTCTCAAAACATAATTAATCTGGAGAGAAAAAATACCATAAACATTTCCCCATGAGATAGAAGGTTCAAGAAGAGGTAGAAAACTTTGAATGCATTGGTTTAGAGCCGTGGTGTCCAATATGGCAGCCACTAGTCACAAGTGGTTGTTAAAATGAAAATGAATTAAGATTAAATATAATGAAAATCTCCATCCTCAGTGTAATACTCACAGTTCAAGTGTTTTATAGTGGCATGTGGCTAGTGACTATAACATCAGTGCAGCTACAGAACTGTTCCATTGCGGCAGGAAGTTCTGTTGAGCGGGATTGCTTTGGAGGACTGCTTAGTGATATTAAATCCGTGGTACAGACAAGGAAACTGAAGCTCAGAGAGGTCAAAGAGAATCTGTATGATGTTGCTAAGTGTCCTGTCTCATGAAAATGGGTGAGTACCTCAGGTACAGATGGCAGGAGGCTAGTGTGAGAAGATGGCGCCTGTGTGGTAACGGAGCTAAACATAAGCAAATACGTGTGTGCAGTATAATTTCCTTTATGTTTTTGGACCTTACATGTTCAAACATATCCAGGTACAAGTGAGAAATGACCTTTACGGCTATTGTCCTCCTCAAATCTGAAGGGACATCCACCTTGCCCCAGGCCAGCATCCTTCTCCTCTACTCCCTATCCTACCTTGGGATAGTAAACTTTTTCTTCTTCCTCTTCCTCCCTCCCTCCTCCCCTCCCTCCCTCCCTTCCTTCCTTTCATCATACTTTTGAGCCCCAAGTTTTCCATGAGTTTCTTCTCCTCAAATCAAACCAAAGATAAGCTACCTCAAGGATCACTCTGGCCATGCCTAACATCTTGTCCTGCTCTGCCTCACCCTTCTCTTGGAAGCTGGTAGAACTTGTCAGAGATAACTTATGGCTCTCCTTCTGTTGACCCATACGGTACTTTGTTCCAGAGTTTTTGAGAGGACTCAGTCCCTTCCCTTCAGCAATATAAACCATTCTGTTAAGCAGCTAGGTGTGGGAGAAAGAGCCTGATCTTTGGAAAGAAATAGACCTACGTCAGAATCCAGCTTTTCCACTTAGTAGCTGCTTCTTGGGGCCACTCACTCACCCCCTGGG
This sequence comes from Ursus maritimus, assembly GCF_017311325.1. Lineage (NCBI taxonomy): Eukaryota > Metazoa > Chordata > Mammalia > Carnivora > Ursidae > Ursus > Ursus maritimus. Next base: position 41,711,342 of record NW_024424119.1, read on the forward strand.
TCTCACGTGCCTGGATCCCCTCCATGGATATACCTACATCTATTTCATGGCGTTTCGGGAGAACGGAATGAAGTGAGAGGTGAGATATGTCAAGGTACTAGCATAGTGTCTAGCACACAGTAGGTGCTTTCTATATGGTGGCTAATAATAATAGAAGCGATCATAACACTAGTCAAGCAGAGAATGGGTCAGAAAGAAAACTTTGCATCTAGAAGGGATGGGAGAATCAGGGAGATACATCATGATTATAATAACAATATAACAGGTAACAGCAGAGACTGGTCAAAGTCTATGCCTGTTTAAAGTGGAGGGAGGCTGCATTCTTTCGAGGGGCTTAGGAAAAACACTTTGAGCCATCTGAGACAGACCCGAAGGAGGGGTGGCAGTTTCGAAAAGTGGGTGGATACAACCGCAGTAGGTGGGTAGGATTCGGAGCCTGTGGAAGTCTAGAAAGGGAACAGAGAAAAGGCAAGGGACTTGGAATGCATGGTTGATAAGGAGAATAAAGAAGATGACAAATGCCTCCCTTTGTGGCTCCCTGCTAGAGGCAGAGGTGGGGGTAATGTGGATGAAATACTGAAGGTTAGTCCTACTGGGGTGTCAAAGACATGCAGGGTAGTGGAAAGGAGCGAGCACACAGAGCTGGTAGAACCAGAGTAAGGAATAGGAGTACATGAAGGGTCAACGTGAAGAGCCGGCACTGAGCCCAGTAAGCAACGTTGTATCTGAGGATAGTGTCCTCTGCTGAGAGGACTAGGTAGAACATAAGCTTCTGTCTTTAGTCCCTGGCCTCCAAATACCCGGCATATTTAGGGTTCCCCCTCCAAATTTAAAGAGATTAAAATAATGGTCCTGAAGCCTTTTTTTTTTTTTTTTTTTTTTTTTTTAAGTTGGGGAGGGCATTAAACTGTTAGGACTTCATTACAGTTGCAAGATAAAAATTAGTTCTTGGTTCACCTTCTCCGGTATTGGATGTTGCCAGTGTAGGATCATTTTCCAGATCCTGGCAGTACAGATTTTTATTCAGAACATTACTCTGAGGTAACCCTTCCTTTAACAGGTGAGGACAGCATGGTCGGTATCATGGCAGCCATATTCCAAGGGCTTTCTAGTTAATAATTTTATACTTTAAGGTGCCTCTTGTCTGGTTATCAGATCTGCCCCCACCCCATCCCCGAGAAGAGCTGTTTGGTAGCTAACCTCTTGGAAGCAGCATGACAGAAACTATCCATTATTTATAGGCACCGCACCACAGGACAAAGACCACTGCTGGATGAAGCAGTCAACAATCTTTGAATTTTTTCCTGGTCACAGCTGGAGAATAAACAATTTCATTTTTAGATAAAGATAAAACTTCCAACTGGCTAGAATCATATTTCAGAATTAGTTACTTATGACTTCATTTTTAGTGGCTCCCAGAATATATCTATCTTGTTGACTTAGGCACGCACATGGAATACCCTAGGTTGGGGGCAGCAAGGAGGATTTTCCTACTGTTTAGAAATGCAGATGAATCTCTTTCCACCGCATTTTGGCAACACATGAGGCAGCTCACACCAAATTTTTCTTCTTGCTTACAGGCAAGAGAATTTTATCGTACACAGTCATTTGAGCATGGAGCTGCTTACATGGGCGTTCTTAAAGGTTCTAGAAATTCTTCACCCCTTGTCCTTCCCAACATCCATAAATTCCTTCTTGGAATGTGTCAGGAAGAGAGAGGAGCCAGGAAACAGCCTTAAGTGTGGATTTTTTCCGAGGACATCTGATCCTTATAGTTGAGTAAGGCCAGCACAACCTGTCCTAAAAGAATTAAGAGAACTCTGACTGCCAAACCAAAGCACCTCCAAGCCCTAGGTGTTTGAATTCCAGCACTGAAAAGCATTTATCCATTCATGTAGCATGGTGACTTAACTGGTGCCCAATTCGGACGCTATTGGAGCCAGCAATCATCCCAGAGGCCTGAGAATTATTTCATTTGAAAAACTACTCATTCTTGCATTCAACAGAGATGAACTGAATGAGTGCTAAGATAGCCCAAGGGATAGTGAGGTGTTTCAGAGACCCATGACGGATAATTCTTGCTCTCATTAAGTTCACGGTCCAGTAAAGGAAACAGACACATCGACAGATAATTACGGGGAAGAATGATAAACGCTAAAATTGGACAATTATCCAGGAAGAGTCTGTGCAGTGTTTGAGAATATCTGTTCTAGAATCAGTCAAATACTATTGAACCCTCGTTCTGCCACTTGCTCTCAGTTGGACCCTTATGGAATTTGCCGTTTTTGTAGGTCCAAAATGGTTGGACAGAAGGTAACTTCATATGGTTCCATCTAGTAGCTATGACCTTCGATAAGTAACATTGCCTCTCTGAGCCTCAACTTTCTTGTTTGTAAAACGGTAACACTAATATCAACCCCACAATAAAGTTCTTTCAACTGCAAGTGGGAGAAAATGAGATTAAATGAGGTAATATATGAACCCATTTAGGACAGTGCCTAACAGGGGAAGAGAGCTCAGTAACCTGTGTGTGTTGTTATTGTGTGATGGTTTGTGTCCTTGGTTTAGAGAAGGCAGTTAGGGGAAGGCTAGTCTCTGAAGGATGAGAGATTCGTAAGGGAATGCGGGGGAGCCCCCTCTTGCCCACTACTGCTTTTTCCTTGGCAGTGTATCGCTGTTAGTGCGTCAGTTTGTCAAGTGTCAGGGGTACTCTGAAATCCACAAGGGAGTGAGCAGGCTCAGGCTACAGCTCTGGTTTTCCTCCTGGTTTATCTATTCTCATTCAGTAGCAAGAAAAGCAAGTCTGTGAGCCTAGGGTGGGGCTCTTTTCTGGGAGGTCAGTACCCCGGCCAAGAGGCAGTGCTCCTACTGGGATGGTTGTCCATGCTGTTCCGCCAGGGATTTCTCCAGAAGAGGCTGCTTGCGGTTTAGTCTTTTAAGACACTGCTCCTGACGGGAAACGTTTGGCTCAGCTTCTCGGCACTTTCCACAGACACAGACAGGAGTTGATAGAGTGAAAATCAGAGTTGAGCAGGGCTTAAAAGCAATGGTAGAAGATCACTGAGTCTGGGGGTGGCAAATCTGTGGCACCAACACACATCCTTCTAGTATACGTGGCAGACATTGCTAATCAGCACCTATACTTTTCCGCAGATCCCCGCTTCAGCACTGGTATGAATACATCGCGCCAGGCAGCCACATCTGAATCAGGAGAGGCAGTACATGCCATGAAAGGGAATTACTGAACTGAAACATCAGAGAAGGTCGGTAGCTAATTAGTGGTAAAGCTGATATTAATACCCAGAGATCCTCCTTCTTAAGTCAATGAATTTGATTGAGGTTTATCTCTTCCCCCAGCTTATTGAAAGCCCTTCAAAAATAAGTCCATATGAGAGGCTTCTGGTAATTCTTAGTCTGAAGTCATTGTAAAGGTCCCCAGAAAGAAGTATCAGCGATAGGATCTTGGAGAGACTCTGTGTTAAGAGATTTCCAGGTTTCTTGGTCCTGTAAGGTTTCTTTGGTTTTCTATCCATCCAATCAACCATCCATCCATACATCCATCTGTCCATCTACCCATCCATCCACCCACCCACCTATCCATCCACCCACCCATCCATCTGTCCATCCGTCCATCCATCCATCCATCCATCCATCCATCCATCCATCCATCCACCCATCCATACATCCACCCACCCATCCATCTGTCCATCTATCCATCTATCCATCCATCCACCCATCCATCTGTCCATCTGTCCATCCATACATCCATCCACCCATCCATCTGTCCATCCATCCATCCATCCATCCATCCATCCATCCATCCATCCATCCAACTATCCATCTTTTCAGTACATATTTATTAAATACCTACCATCAGTCAAGCCTTGGGTTAACCATGAAGGATACCACAATGAAGAAGATCAACGTGTTCTAATCATAAAGCTTACAATTTTCTCCTAAAAGTTCACAAATGCAGTTGATTTTTAAAAAATTTTTATTGTTATTTTATATTTTTTAAGAGAGAGAGAGCGCACGCAGGGGGGTAGGGGCAGAGGGAGAGAGAATCTCAAGCAAGCTCCACGCCCACTGATAGACAGATGGGAGCCTGACGCGGGGCTCAGTCTCACAATCCTGAGATCATGACCTGAGCCAAAATCAAGAGTCGGATGCTCCACTGTCTGAGCCACCCAGGCACCCACAAATGTAGTTGATTTTAAGTCCATGTACTATGGATTTAATATTTGTGATATTCTTAAGAAGATACTGTGATAATGTTTGTGCAGATAGAGAACGTGGCACATACTCTCAGGCTGATAGCAAGAGTATAAGTGTTAAGATTCTTTTGAGGGCCGCTTGCTGTTTACTTAGTACGGGCTGCACAACATGATGAATGCTAGGGAGACTAGGCAGAAGAAGGACTTATTCTCTGTTTCCAGAAATATCAGAAACTAGAACATACACAGCAAGGTTCAGTAGCAGTGCTGGTCTGAATGAAGGAATTGAAGCAAGTGTCACCCTGAGCATGGAAGTTCCCAGAGGGCTTCCTGGAGGAAGAAATGCTTAGAACCACCAAATATTGATTGAAAAGGCCTTGGAAGATAAGGAAGAGGTTGAAATTATAACAATGATAATAAAAGTAATAAAAATGTCATCTACGACCATTCCGTGTGTGCTTATTTTGCCAGTAAGCATCTTAGGTTTCCAATTTTAAATTCTCACAAAATGGTATGAGGCAGTATCTTTATTCTCATTCTGAAGATGAGGAAACTGAGGCAGAGAATAATTATGCGGCTTCTGTAAGTTCAGACATGTATTAGGTAGTGGAGTCAGATGAACACAAGTCCATCCAAGTCCAGACAAGTGCCCTGAACCACGGTCTGCTACAACCTTTTGTGCTGGAGGGCCAAGGAAAAAAGTGATGGTTCAAGATCAGTCCCAAGCTCTTTCTCCATAACTTTCAAACACCCGGGTCAACAGGGAAAATCTTTGGACATGCTGTCATATCTCAGTTACCAATGAGAGAGGGTGCCAGATGCCTTGAAGGCTGCTCAAGAGCCCCTTTGCCATCTCTGAGTGGACAACTCTATGTGTCCTTCAAGATAGAGCTCAAAAAACTATCTATTATTAGAAGTTTCCTCGGGTAATTTTTTCCCTCTGAATTCTCCAGGTTCTTGATTTGATACGATTTCCATCACATGTCATTCTAAAATTGATTTTGGGTGACTTTATTATGTATGTATATCTCCTTCCAAGACACACTAGGCTCCTTCCCATGAGGTTCCAGGCAACACCTCAAGGGTTCTTGAGAGCCCGGTACTGTCCGCTTTGAGACAGACCTTCCATAGGATCAAAGTAAACTCAACTAGACCTTTGGCAGGAGGTGAACTGGACCAGGCCTGTGATAGAATCAGTGTAAAATTCTGGTTTCAACGTGAATGAAGCTTCCTGGCTTATTAGTCAGCAATTTTTCCCATTTCAATGCAGTATTTGTTGTTGTTTAAATTTAGGTCACTCTCTCTCCTTTTGAATTTTGACTTTTCACTACTTATTTTTCAGCTCCCAGAGATTTGAGGCTCTCCTGAGGCCGTGCAGTGGGGAGTACAGTAGATCAAAGGGCTAGAAGATGAGCTTTGAGGCACAGTCCTGCCAACCACTCACTACGGGACCTTGGGCAGGTCCCATCCACTCTCCTGTCAAATAAGCAACAGTGTGCATCACCAGTCCTTCACTTTCTGGTTGTGGGGACCTGTGATCCATCACTAATTTGGCAATATTTCTGCTGAACTTGAGTTGGATTTAATTTTAGATCCATGTCAAGTAGCCAATGTTAAGTACAGCCCCCGCCCCCCAGATACTGTTTCCTTCTTTAGTTTGGCTGAAGCGCTGGTGGGGCTCCATGGCTTCCTTCTTCCTATCCCCCAAACAGAAGTTTCCTTACCAACCCAATTAAGCTCACAAATCTTAATCCATAAAATATTTCCATCCAGACACAATAATGAGATTCATATTTGTGGTTTAGTATACCTAAGAAAAGCTCAGATGAAATATGACTAGATTCATTGATACATTCAGACCACAAACTGCCCTGGTGTGGTCTGGTTTCAATTTTTGAAATAAAAATTCTGCAGAGCACTTGCTTTCTCTCTCCTCTTTCTTGCCTAGACAGAAAGGAAAATAAAAAGTGGGTCCGACCAAGTGGTCACAATATAGGTTCTTGTAAAATTCTGGAAAATTGTTTCAAATGTAAATTTCAATTCCTTTCCTAATGGAACAAGGACCTCCTCTGGCCTTCATCCAGAATTTCAGGAAATCTAGTTGACGCCACCGGAAGTAGTTCTTGAGCTCTTGAGCCAAAGCAAGAGATTAGAGATTTGTCTAGGAAGGATGGGTTACAGACTGACTCAGACCTCAGCATTAAATAAGAGACCTAGAAAGGGCTCTGTGACATGGTGACCCCAATGCCAGAGATGTAGCCCTGGAAGACTTTGAAAATTGTTAAGGAGGCACTGTGATAGGATAGAGAAGAACATAGCCTTTAGAGCAGAAAGAATGGAGATCAAACTCTGCTTACCTGCTGGGGAACCTTGGACTAAATCCTATAGTTTTCCTGAATTGTGGCTTCTTAAGCTGTAAAGTCAGGATATTTCCAGGGTTGTTGGAGACAGTTAGATACGCTACCCAAATGTTAGTATCTGGTTTCCTTCTCTCTCCTCTTCCTCTGTGGCTTCCCTTATCAGGGAGCTCCACAACATCAGACATATTAAAAAAAAACAGACAGTAATATTGTAGAGGTGGTTCAAACATTGAGAGGTTGAACTGGTTTGGGACACAACTGAGTTTCAGCTTACGTGTCAACCCCAGTGAGCTGATATGGCCACCTGGCACCATGGCCTCATTTGGACTCAGGGGAGAAAGTGCTGTGACGGCTTAGCAATGAACGCCATGGGTACCGAAGTGAGGGAGTGTTGATATATGTGCCAAATAGTTGGCATAACAAGACTAGATGGCTTTGGCAATCTTTTCCAAGCCAATGTGCTGATATTCGAATGAATGGAATGCCGTTTGAGGCCTGAGTCAGAGGGAACCAGATGGAGTCTCTGACAATATAAAAAGCCTGTACGAATCAAGTACAATAAAATTTGATGCATTTTGATAGAAGCTGACTCCTGAAATGAAACCATGCCTCTAAGATTGGAAGCAGAAAAGCAGACTCTCAGGGAAAACTAACACTGCTCGGCAATTAATTTGTCTGATACCCACGCAAGGAAACATACTTTTGTTGTCTGCTCTCTCTTTCTCAAATGAGGCCATTCCAAGGCTTCAATAGAAGCTAGCATTAATTGAACACACTTGTGCCAGGAATTGTGCTACGTGTCTTACTTGGGTTATTTTGTTGAATCCTCTCCAAGACCTATGAAGTAGCCACCTTTATTCATTTACTCATCTGTCTATCTATCTATCTATCTATCTATCTATCTATCTATCTATCTATCTATCTTTATTTTTCAGTTCAGGGATAAGGAAAACTGAGGCCCCCACATCTCTAGCTCACATGACTAGAAAGGGGCAGTAGGGATTTAATTCAGATGGACTGACTCACGTGTCAGAGAGACCATTCCTAAGCCTTGGTTTTGCTGCCATCCTTGACTGATATCAAAGTGTGGTCTGCACAACGAAAGCAAAAGGGCAAACTTCAAAAGGACCCAGTGGTCAGGGTCCAGAGTAACTACTGACAATGAAAGACCTTCCTAACTTCCAGAAAGAGTAGGGGAAGCTGCACATGGAGCCTGAAGAACAGAGCTATTTCTCACCTCTGACTTGGGTTTAATTAGCTGTATAACGTTAGGCGGCATTTTGTAAAGTGTAATCTACAACCTGTTGGCAGGTATTAAGGCAAGGGGGAAAAAAAGATTTCCTAGTTAAACATGTTTGGAAAATGCTATTTTAAACCAAATGCTATTTTAAACCAAACAAATTATACAGCTTTGTTGACTTCAGGGTTTTCCAGAGTCTTTAATAGGTTTGTGTACCTCGGCTATCTCCAAGACGGGAAGAGGTTATAGTGTTTTCCAAACCTACTTGATTATTTTGTGTTTGAAATATGTCACGGGATTCAGTTTGGCGGCACACGATGGGGAAAGTGCAGGTTTAGAACAAATCTACACCCTCCTCCTTCCCTGTCTTTACACATTAGATGGGAGTAATGACTGCATTCGACCAGAGCCAGACTCTGAGTGCGAGGCTTGTGGGTGGAGTCTCTCTACCAATGTAAAGCATGAGTGAGACAGTATCACATGTATTCAGTGCCTGGAACTTTTAGGTGCCCCCCCCTGCTTTTTTTTTTTTTTTTAAGATTTATTTGTTTATTTGAGAGAGAGAGTACATGAGCAGGAGGGAAAGAAGGAGAGGGAGAGAGAATCTCAAGCAGACTCCATGCTCAGTCGGGCTCAATCTCATGACCCTGAGATCACAACCCGGGCCCAAACCAAGAGTGGGATGCTTAACTGACTGTGCCACCCAGGGGCCCCTGCAGATGCCCTTTAATTGTGATGGCAACCTTAGGAGTTAGGAAGTGCTGCTCGTATTTTACTGTTATGAGAGCTGAAGGCTTCAGAAGGTGAAATAACTTGCCCAGCCAGTAGTTATTGGATTCAGAATTAAGAACTCAGTCCTAGAATTCCAAATCCTATGGTCCTCCCGCGACACCAAGTTATCTTTTTAAGCAAGATTCATTTTTTTTTTCAGTTTAAACAATAAATATTTATGCAACAAATATCAGAGGGATACCCAATATCACTCATGCAAGTAGAATTGTCGGATCGCTAAAATGGGGCCCCTTAGTAGGGTGGAGCTGGAGGAGTGCAGATAGCCATTTTATGTACAGTTTTGAACTTGAGGGAGGCACAGAGCCAAACGCACTATAATATCTATGTCTAAGGCAAATCTTTAAAGCCCCTGGAAACAGCCTACTCTCTTTGAGTCTGGCCTGGAAAGAAAGTGAGTAAGTGAGAGGAAGATAAAGTGAGAAGTAGCAGACAGAGGAGCTTAACAAATCTCTCCTTTCTGGAAAACTGGCCCTCATGGTATGTACAACCAAAAAAAAAAAAAAAAAAAAGAGTATTGTTTCCAAGAAATCAGTCAAGGCGTGAGAGTGTTTCAGAGGGTCTAAAAATTACAACTTTCATTTTTGAAAGAATGGACTTATATGAATAAATAAACAAAATAAGGAAAAGCAGTGGGAATCCCTTCTGGACAACATTTAATTCAGCACATAGCAGGACAATCAAGAAATTTAGCCTGAGAGAGATAAAAGGCAGAAGCGGTTCCAGGGGAAATCGAGGATGAATCATACAAATGAATAAGTCTTCTGTCATTCTTCGAAGCTTCTTTCAGCATTATGTTTTTGGAGGGGGACTTACTAGATGAGCCTTTATTTCTGTTTCAATCTCTTTCTATGTATGGATATAATATACACCTTGCTAGGGTGTGGTGATTGGAAATTACGTATTTAAATTGAGCATATTGGCAGGAGTCCCTAAATTTATTTCTAAGTGACCAGACAGTAAATATTTTAGGTTTCACAGCTAGATGATCTATGTCACAAAGACTCAACTCTATAATTGCAGAGAAAGTAGCCACAGTCATGGCATAAAGGAATGAGCATGGCTGTGTTCCAATAAAACTTTATTTATAAAAATAGGCTGCCACCTGCTCGTTCCCTGACACTTGCTGGAATATAGTAGTAAAACCAAATACAGATTGAACTGGACAAGAAGGAAACTAACATTTTGTTGAGAGCCAATATATACCTGTTTTGTGCCATACCTTATGCTGGAAGCTTTTCATACATGCTGTCATTTATCTTGTCGTTTGTCATGACAACCTGGTGAGGTAGGCATTATGCATACCTGGAAGTTAAATGGAGACTCAGGGTGGTTCAGTGACAGCTCAGAGGGACCGCCAGCATTTGGACCCTAATTCTGAAATGCGTGCTCTCAACTAACTACCCTGGGCTGATTCATCAAGCCACTTCCTGTAGTTCATCCCAGGTGAAAATTTAAATTAGCGCTGCTCAATGAAGAGAGAGATCAGAGCCTGAGCAGACACCTTGACCTTCCATTTCCTAGATCTTTAGCAGCAATCTGGTGGCTGTCTATGTGTAACCACCAAAATATTTGACCTCTGTCGTTCTCCCAGAGCCTCTGGCTGGACCTCAAGTTTTATACGCTTCCCCTCTGGAGAATGCTTAAGCCAAGGTGTACTGTTTGCAAACACTTATTAGTTTTTAGGAAGATGTTGGCAAGTTTCCTTTGGCCTGAGATGGGATTCCTGAGTCTGCTGAAGCCTGGTTGTGCTCATCGATCATCTCAGCCAAAAAGAGTTGCTAATTAGGGTGACACCCTGACTCTCTTTACCTCTAGAGCTAGGTTTTCTTGCTCTGGGCATGCCTGTTTCAGCCTGAGTGGTTTGCTGGGCTTTTTACCACAGGCCTAGATGAGTGAGAGCTAATGTATAGTCCTTTTAAAAATGTATGAAGCCTTGTGCTCTAGTGCAGAATTTACCAGATTACATTCCAAGATGTTTTTAGGTACATGTCCTGTGGAAAATGGCATTTGTGGTCAAATAACTTGGGGGACACTGGGTTAAACAAAGCTGAATGGGTTAACTGCTACAGGATTTCTTAGCTCATGTACTTTTCTCTCCCAGATCTCCCATTGGCTTCTAATCACACACAGAATAAAATCTAAACTCTTAGCCACTACCTACAGAGCTCATTTCTCTGTTTTATTCAGATCTCTGCTTAAAAGTCATCTCCATGTCTCACCCTATTTAAAAGAGCACCCCACCCACCCCCATCTATCTCATTTGTCTGTTCCCTCACTGTGTTTTATGTTTCTTCTTAGCAAAAACCTGCCTGAAATTGTACTCACAAGTTTATTTGATTCCTTGCTATCATCTACTTTCTTCCACCATAATATAAGCTCCATGAGGAGCTTAAAAGGATCTTGCATGTCCTCTTATCTACTGTATCTCCACCCTTGGAATATGAGCTAAGAATTCCCAAGTACAGGACACAGTGCCAAGGGTCCCCTAAACCCCTTTTTCCACAGAACACTTTTACAGTTGTATCTCATGAGAATGCTGCTCCATAGGCCACAGTTCCAGGAACTGCTTGTCTAATGGAGCCTTAATACCCATGACCATTTCAACGACAGGTAGCAACAATGACAACAGAACATTAATACCCGAGTGTCAGTTCTGTGCTAAGCAATGCACTCATCCTTATGCCATTTAATCATCACAATAACCTTCTTGAGTAGGTGCTACTATTTTGCCTTTACTATGGATGAAAATGAGGTTAGAGAAGTTAAGCAACTTGGCCAAGATCACGTTGACAAGAAAGGAGCAAGCACTTGAACCTAGAACTAATGCCAAAGCCATACTCTGAACCATTAGAGGATCCTCCCCCTGCACTGTGAATTTCTCCATGTCCTAAGATAGAGAGCTCTTTGTCTCTATCCCTCTCTTGAGTCCTTCCCTTCCTCCCACTGGTTGTAGACTGATCCTTGTTATAATCTCCAGATACTAGGATCTCTTGTGACTCAGCTTCAAATCCCCAGACAGGCCTCCTCTGTCCTTGGTACTGGTTTTTCCAAATCCCAGGCAGGGAATGCTTTGATCCCAGAAGCCTCCTCTGAAAGCAAGGGCATTCCTTGAAGTCTGTGTCCTGAGATAGTTTCCTGTCCCAGAACAGGGCTGCCTTCCTCCTGTCGTATGTCATGACATCACTCTGCACAGTTGAAAGCCCAGAGGGCAAGGCATGAAAACAACTTCAAGTTCCGGGCTTTCTAAATAAACTCTAGTGAGGAAGGAGAAGTCAAAATCTGGGATACAGCAAGAACTCCTGTCTGTGGTTGAAGATTAATTTTATTCCAATTGTGCTTAATTTCAGATGAACCAGATATAAATTTTCCTTTCAAAAACATCATTGGCAGGAGGAGTTGATCTATGAGCAGACAGGCAGTTCCAGAATGATAAAGGTGATGACAGAAAAAGATACAGGATAGAATGGGATGACAAAAAAGGGACATCTCATCTACCCAGAGAAGGGAGATGGTTCCTGAACTGAATTTTTTTTTATTTTTATTTTTTATTTATTTATTTTTTAAGAAATTATTTATTTATTTGACAGAGAGAGACAGCCAGCCAAGAAAGGGAACACAAGCAGGGGGAGTGGGAGAGGAAGAAGCAGGCTCTTAGTGGAGGAGCCTGATGTGGGGCTCGAACCCAGAACACTGGGATCACGCCCTGAGCCGAAGGCAGATGCTTAACGACTGCGCTACCCAGGTGTCCCTGAATTTTTTTTTTTAAAGATTTTATTTATTTATTTGACAGAGATAGAGACAGCCAGCGAGAGAGGGAACACAAGCAGGGGGACTGGGAGAGGAAGAAGCAGGCTCATAGCAGAGGAGCCTGATGTGGGGCTCGATCCCACAACGCCGGGATCACGCCCTGAGCCGAAGGCAGACGCTTAACCGCTGTGCCACCCAGGCGCCCCCTGAACTGAATTTTAAAAGGAGATTATGAGTAGGTGAGAAACATAGGGAAGGATATTCTAGGAAAGAGGGAGAGGCATTTGCCAGGGCATAAAAAGCATGAAATAGTTGGTGTTGAGAGCATGGATTACAGCTGAAGTACAAGGTCTGTTTGGAGGCCGGAAGCCAGACCATGAAAGAAACTGAATGCCAGGTTAAAGATCTGAATTTTTCCTGTGGCCAGAAGAGAATTATTTGGAAATCTTTAGGCCTGGGAATGTTTACCTACAACCCAGGTTGAGGGATAGATTGAAAGGAAAGGCTCATGGGATGGGAGCCAATAGGGAAACTATTGCTGTGGTCCATCTGTGAGATGCATGACCTGAATTAGGATGATGAGGGAGGGGATGGGGAGGCAGTGAAATGATTTACCTGTTAAGGCAATAGAATCTCCAAGATTTGGAGTGTGGTGGCATAGTAAGGAAAAAGTGGAAAGGGAGAAAGAATTAATCCAAAATTTTAGTTTTCATTTTATCCGCTAAGAGAGGAATGGGTTGGGGAAGGGAGACAATGGATGAGTTTCAGATTTTGTCACTTTGCGTGTCTTGCCTTTGAATGAAATATATTTGAAGTCATTGCCTCGGACGATCTTGTCCTTCAAGAGTAATTATGGCTTCCCAATGCACTAGGACATCTAATGCAAAACACCTGGCCCCACCTTATAAATGGATGGGAAATTAAATAAGACACAGCCCACTCTAGTGGCTGCCATAATTGTTGACTGCCCATCAATAGAAGGGCAGGTGGGTTGGGTGAACTTGTTACTGATAAGAAGTTGTCAGAAATAGGTGACATTGGAGTGCTGGAATGGTAGAGAAGTTCTGAGATGGGCCCCAATGATACTGTCCCTGCTATTCACATCTTTGTGCAATTCTCTTCCCTTGAGTGTGGGATGGCCTAGTGGCTTCTTTCTAACCAACGAAATATGGCTAGGGTGATGGGTATCACTTCCACAATTAAGCTGTACAAGATTGTGATGTCTATTTGCTTGTAGGCTCTCTCTCTCTCAGATGAAACAAATGCCCATGTTGGAGAAGTCCATGTGGCAAGGAACTGAGGGTGGCCTTGGGCCAACAGACCTCAAGAAAGTGAATGTAGCCAACAACCATGTAAGTGAGCCTGGAAGCTAATAATTCCCCAGTTGAACCTTCGGATGAGACTCTAATTCTGGCCAACACTGTGAGTGTAGCCTCAAGAGAGACCATGAGGTAAAACATCCAGCTAAGCTATGCTCAGATTCCTGACCTACAGAAATTACAAGATAACAAATGGGTGTTATTTTAAACCACCAAATTTCATGGCAATTTGTTATACAGCAAGAGATAACAAATACAGTGGACTCTTGCCTCAACCCACATGTGCCAAAGCTGTTCAGAGAATAAGACTCTGCTGATTTTCCCTTCTTAAATAATATATTAACTCTGACATTTTTTTATATTGTCCCTGGCTTCCAAGAGCAAGAGTCAGAAGACCTCGGAGCGAGTCCTGACCCTGTTGCCAACTGGCATGAGATCTTAGAAGGACTTTTTCCCCCTCTGAGTCTCAGCTTCACCATCTTCCAAATAAGGGGAGTTAAACCAGGCCAGCAATTTACAAAAACCTTAATTTTTTTTTCTTTTGCCACACAACTCTTTCACCAAATGACATTTCATGAGGAAGCTCTGTGCACAAAACAGATAAAAGTGAAGGGGATTATGTTGAAATCAGATAGAATGGAACCCCTGCTTGGCCTCCCCATTTCTCCACGGCAGTCCCCAAATCATCTTGGAGGAGTCTTTTCAATCTAGTCTCCAAGCCCCTGGCTTAGAGGCTGTGGAAAGCCCTTTTAATTTCAACATTCTATAGGTTCTAAGGAAAAAAAAAATTTAACAAACTACCTACCAGATACAACACTTAAGTGAGAACACTCTACTGTGACATCTCGGCCTCAAGCCACCTCCATGTGACCATCCCAGGACCCAGGGCACAAGGGTGCCAGAGAGCAGCCTGCCTCCCCTGGGGGCAGCACCAAAGGCACAAGTGCCCAGCATGAGCTGACTTTTACTTCCCCGAGCTCCCCAGCAGGTGGGTTCTCTCCCGCTCCCTGCGGACTTGCCTCTCCCAGGCTGTTTCCTCCCTAAGTGGAAAGTCATGGCTTTCTGGTCCGGATGTATTCCCATGCTCCCATGAGTACTGCTGCTGCTGTTGCTGTCATTCTGTATCTTGGTGCCTACACCGCATGCAGTGTTTGGGAGAGGCTCTGGCTGGCAGAGAGTCCAGGGCTGCTTCAGGCTCTCTTGTTCTGGCTGTGGTGTGTCACTTCTGCAGAGAGGCCATGTGCGTTCCTGCTGGACCACACGCCTAGAAAGTTCCCCCGTGCACTGCTACGAGCCAGGAGTGCCTTATGCTGCATCTGTAGGCTTAGAGTTCTGAACAAAAATACACTGACTTGTGCTCAATATTCAGTCCCCGCCATCCTTCTTTTCTTCCAAGTATGGTTTTACCCCTGAACACATCCCTGGGCGATAAAATTTGAGTTCTACTCCTCCCAAGGATCCCCTTGCCTGATGTCCACCATTGGCAATTCTCTCCTCGGTTAAGCATTGCCCTCCCTACTGAACTACCCTTTAAAAATGTAAATATTCCTTTAGAAAGTAGCCTGCTGTCTTTAACCTCCTTCTTATCTGAAAAATGAGAAGGCCTGAGTGCTAAGTGGCACAGCGAAAGAAGTGTAGTTGCGGGAGTTGTGGGCACGCCATCACTTTCGACTTGGCGCAAGTGACCACCTTTCTAGGCCTCAGTTTACCCACCTGTCAGGTTATCTATAGCTGCTGGGACCATCTGAGAGCGAGGCAGGGAAAAGTCATTTTATACATTTATGCATTTATGTGCATCCTACTTTGTTACCACCTGACCCAGCATAGGAAAGGGCTTCATAAGCCCCAGAACGCAGGTCAGGGCCAGGCAGTGCTGTGCCACCGTTCCATTTCCTTTGGGAAGGCAGAGAGTATCTTCAACAGTCACTAACTGAGGGCCTGGTACCTGTCAGCAGGTGGCTAGGCCTTGGGGAACCTGAGCACCAGCATGACACAGCTGCTGCCTCTCTGAGGACCTTGACCTCACAGGTGTGCAGTCAGGTGGGGCGGGAGAGGTGATGATCAAAGTCTTTATGATACACAGAGGTCAGTGGGGGAAGCAGAGAGCTGTGCGGGAACTCGGGAGAGGGGTGTCTGAGCCAGCTGCAGGCCGGGCATGGCTTCATGACACAGCACTTACTTGGGTGTGCACCTGCCTCAGGTCTCTGGCTGCTGAGGGGCCTCGGGTGGGGATCAGGCTTCACCCTGGGCCGCTCAGAGTCCAGGAGTGGAAACACATTGCAGTAGGAATTATTTAATTACAGTTTGCACAGGAAGCGAAACCAGAAGGAGTTAAGTCAGAGATACCACCAGGGGCTGCCCTGCTGAAGAGAGGAACACTAGGGTCTGAGAGATGAGCTTTTGATTCCTTCTTAGCTTTGTGGTGTCCAGCCCCCTCTGTTGTCAGAAGACAAGAATTTACGGGGCCGAGCGTGACATGCGTATCCTAATGGGTATAACCACATGTTCGGGACTTGGAGCTGGGTTTGAGTTCGGGCTTAGACATTTGCTGTCTGTGTGGTCTTGGGGAAGACACTTAAACGTTTTCAGCTTCAGGTTCCCCAGATTTGGATGGGGGGCAGTTACACTGGCTGGATGGTTGAGGATTCAAAGGCAAAATGCCTGTAGAGTTGCTAGGAAGTGGGGGCTATTACAGTCTCCCCAACACCCGAGCTAGAAGACCTTTTTGGACCTGTTCATTCAGAAGTTTGTAGCAGCCAACTCACCTTCTCCAGGGAAAGAGTTACCCACTGGTTAGTTCTGAAGCAAAGCTGTCGACTTTCAGAGCTTACAAAATCTCTCTGGCTCTTGGGGGGTGGGGGTGGGTGTTAAAGGACCAACGAAAACCATGTTACCAGTTACCATGGCTACAAAATTACGAATCTGTGAATTTCAGGAAACTTAAAAAAATCTGAGACAACTTGGCCTTTCTTTTTCCGCTTCCATTCACAAGTAGACTAGTAATGCATGTGGAAGGGCTTTCCTCACACAGTTTGCTTTCAGTGTGGGCATTTTGTTTATATTCCTTGACGGAGCGTCAAAGGATGCAATGATAGTGTTGAATGCGGTTGTTACTAAATAGAGGCCAGACAGGAGACAAGGCAGAAGGAAACAGGAAAACAATTCTAGGCTTAAGGGCATTACTGAAAGAAAAGTCTGGTCACGAGGGTTAGAATCTGGTAGGCACACAGACTCTTCTCCTCTACCAAGAAGTCGCACGGCATGTGCAGCCCCTTTATGGTAAGGCCACTGCTGCCTTTTGTTTGGATGGAATTATTGCCTGGAGATGGCAGGAGTTTGATGGGGTTTTCCCCCCTTGGAAGGGAGCCTTCGTCTCCTGTTTCCCACATGCTGGAGATGTTCAGGTTGGCCGGGTTTAGATTCAGGGAATCCCCTGCAATCTTCTCAAAGCAAGAACCATCACCCTCCTCTCTAAGACTTCAGGGGAATTTGTGGCTTGGAACCTACAACCCTTTATTTTTTGATCGTCCTGAGATTCACTGCCCCAAGGCTGGGCACACTAATCTCACTCTGTCCCCCCTTCAGCCCTTTTACACCAGGTGCTCGGTTCACCTGGCTCTCGGAGAGGGTGTGGGTACAGATACAGTCCTGCTTCTCCAGGCAGAGCTCCAGACTTGCCAAGCACAGCAAGTATGTGCCTCCTTTCCTGGGGTGAAAACCAACAGTGATGACCTGACTGCTACCTTTAGTGTCATTCTCCTCTCTCTCTCTCTTTCTCTCTCTCGGCTGAAATTCGAACTTTTCTGTTTCCAGGCAGAGAATTGTTCCACTATAAGCTGACCTTTTCTGAGCACCATGAAAAATGATATATGCAGGGCTATTCTGTAAAGTCAACAGATATCAATGCCAGTTGGGGGCTTCTCTACTACCGTCTGGCCAATCATTGGAAGAGATCATTCAAGGTTCTCTACGGGGTCAGCCCGGCCTGACTTCACCAAGCAATGCAGCACAGTGGAAAGAAGAGTAGAGTTTTAGTCAGAACGTTTGGGTTCAAAGCCAACCCTGCCCCTCCTTTACGGACAGCCCTCATGTGAGCCGTTTAACTTCTCAGGGCTTTTGCTCTCTGTCCATAAAATGGAGTGAATGATTTATAACCTGCAGTGTTAGAGTGAGAATTAGATGAGGAATGACAGACAAACTCTATCACGTATGTGATACACAGTTAGCCTTCAGAGTTAATAATTGTGTGTCTGTGTTTTATCCTCACTGCAAGGAATTGTGTATTTGAGGTGAGCTAAATGTCTGGTACCTACTTTCTACTTTTCAAACTAAAGTGACTTCAGTGTGGAGGGACTTCTGCTTTACACCAGCTAGATAGTTTTTCCTGTGAGGGAACACGGCTGTATGTCTACAGAAGCCCAGGGGAAGGAGGCAGTAGGTGTTCTTAGTTCGCTGCGAGCATCAGAAAGGGTAGGATTAAGAGGGACATGTTTTTCATTCTGTCAGCTTGAATTCCCTTTCCAAATTCCATTCTGGTTATATGATCAGGCTACTGCTGTATTTATGGGTGGCCACAGTCTGGCTGGAGGGGTAGGTTTAGTCAGAAAGGAAGTTTTTTTTCCTTCTAAAGGCAGCGAGTGCAAGGAGCAGCAGCATTTAGAAGGAACACGGTGAAATGTGCTTCTGATTCGGGGATCACTGGGACCTGGGTCTGAAAACTGGCTCTATCACCCTGCGTTCTAGGACTCTGGAAAAATTATTCATTTCTCTCTACTCTTCAACCTGTTTTCATCCATTAGGCACGGTCCGTTTCTCAGAGACGTCTAATGGATGTTTAGTGAGATGATGTACACAAGGGGGCTACAGAATAGAGCAGGCTCTCAATAGATTTTGGTTATGGTATCATTAAAATTAATTAAAATCAGCGTCCTTTGTTAAGCATTTTATACGTCCCATACTCTTGTCTACTGTCCTGCTTGGGGAATCGTACTGATTCCCGTTCCAGGTGGGGACCCGGAGGGGCAAACATCCCCGCTGAAGTGCAAAATTGCAACCTGAACGTGCACTGCCTTGCTTCATGATTTTTAACTGCATTGGTGTCATTCAAGGTTCTGTGGAAATGTCCCAAAGGCTAAGAACAATGGGGCGAGTTTCAGACCCTCCACTCCCACTTCCACCAAAGCAGCCCCACATCTACCTGTCATGTGGGAGTTCTGCTGCCAATTTCATCTAATGAATATTTCCATGGCTAAATATAAGTTCGAAAACCACTGTCTGAAACATGAATTTCAGGTAAGTCCTTATAAATTGAGAAGCAAGAGAACTAAGAGAAACCCCCATTTATTGAGCCCTTACTATGTGTCAGGTGCTGGGTCTGCCGTATATTATCTCATTTGGACGTCACAAGAGTCCTGAGAGATAAAGACTGTCATCTGCTTTATATGGACAACAAAACTGAGGGCTGGGAGATCAGTAACTTCTTTGGGGGGAGGAGGCAAGCAGTTAGTAGAAGCTGAGATAGGGAAGCGAGGTTTTTCAAACAAAGCATAGACCAAAAAAAAAAATCTTTAAAGACTGTAGAGTTGGTAATACCCCTTTTAATCCCTACCCATTCACACTGTTCTGAGCAAACCAGAGAATATTCATGCCACGCATGCTTTTTCCTCCCCCAGACGCCGTCACCTACCTGGTCAGAGCACAATCACATCGACTGTAATGGACTCAGATACACATGATGCCAGCAAACTTGCCACAGGTTTCTTTAGCGCTGAACAACCCCCCGCCCCCCAGCCCTCAGCTGGGCTTAACCATATCGGAGGACAAGGAGGAAAGCTGCCTAGGGTGGGCAGCAGGGTTTCTTTCTAAAGTACATATGGGAAAGCTTCATAAAAAAAAGGGGAAAAGGTCCACAAAACATGAAAAAGAGGCATTCATTCTTCAAGTGGGGCTCCCTGCCCCGCTCTCACTCTGGACGGAAAGCATTTCCAAGGAGTCCCCTGGCAGCACCGTACTTTATAGCTGACAGCTTTAGACTCTCGCGAACACCCAAACTCCAAACCTTGTGCATTCTGGCGTCAGAACTCGACATTTACATCCGGCCCTGGGCTGCTCCCTTTCCCCTCACCTGTGCCGAAACAACCTCCTGCTTATAAAATACAGCCAAGTCTCCGAACTGCCAGCCCACCGAGACCCCCTCAGACCAGTGAGATAAAGAGAAGGGGGAGGGGGTGAGGAACACAGGAGAAAGAATCCAAGATCGCCTAAGTGCCTCTTTCAACTTCCAAAGTGATGGCAGTGTTTGACAAATGACAAGGATTATCCACACTTCTGGTTACTGAGCACTCACTCTCCCAAATGCTTTATGCCCCATTTCCTCCTCATCATGACAACAGCAGTTATTGTCCCCAT
This sequence comes from Ursus maritimus, assembly GCF_017311325.1. Classification (NCBI taxonomy): domain Eukaryota; kingdom Metazoa; phylum Chordata; class Mammalia; order Carnivora; family Ursidae; genus Ursus; species Ursus maritimus. Next base: position 41,731,422 of record NW_024424119.1, read on the forward strand.
TTTAGGTAAGTGGACACTGAGGCTCATACAGGTTGCGGATTCTCATCAGGGTAACATCTTTGATGGTGGCGGTGGGGACACCAAAATGACTGACCCCTGGCTTCAAAATCCGAGCTCTGAATCCCCTTACAACACTGATGAAAGAGGGGAGCCCCTGTGCCCTTCTCAGAGTCTGACAGGTAGAGCTTCCCAATCCTGGGGCAAGGGGTTTCTCAGGGCTTTCTGTGATGAGAGGCGAGGAGGGGGAGGTGATTCTAGAAAGAGTCAGGGTACTGCTGGCTCTAAGCACCCCCAGACATGCACAGGTATCCGGCCCAAGGATCAGTGAATCGGGAGATACCCAAGGCAAGTCCCCCTGCCCTTCAGAATGGAAGCTGGTGTCCACACCTTGTAGTGTGTAGTTACCCATCCGGCCCTAGGAGTCACCTCCTCCTTTCTGTCCTCCAGCCCTCATCCCTTCCTTCGTCTAACCACAGGGAGGATGTGGTGGAATGAGGGATGGAGACCACACTTTTGTAAACTGCAAGGTGAGCACTGTTAAGATATACAATTTTATTGTTCTCTCTATAATCCTCTATCAACCTTCTCTTAACCTATCCCAGATAAGGCCATGAATGACCTGGACACCTTCAAATTCTACCTCTCTCCCCCTCAAACAAAAATATTCACAGGTGAATCAGCCAGGCAGGGAGTTAAGAGAAGATTCTTACTTTTCCTCTGAAGAACGCAGAGATAAAAACTTTACAGAAAGTTCCTTCCACATGCGACTGTTCATAGAACTAAAACAAACCCCCCAAATCGACAAGGATGGAAGGGGTAAGCAGAAGACAGTCAAGGTGCATCTGATCATAACAAATACCCCATTTTGCCAGCAGCGAAGACAACAGCGAAAGTTTGACAACTATGAACCCACAACTCCTTTGGTACCAGGAATGCAAACGGTGTGCCATAATGATCTTTGGGGATGAGGGTGAAACACGCTTACCTTTCCGGAGTTGGGAAAGACCTAGATCCTTGAGTGAACCAGCTCCACGCAGTCCGTCGTCCCTGGGTGTGAGCGGCGGGGCTCCCACGTGCGCTGCCCCCAGTGTCACCCCCCGCCGCACAGTCTTTGTGCGGAAGAGAGGCCGGTGTGTGTCTGCGCTCGCGGGAGAGCCTGTGACAGTAGGCAGGCTGTGGCCAGCGCAGACAGCTTTGGCTGGTTTATATAGCGGCTCCTGCCTCTGTAATGGGACGCCTCGCCTCCAGACATCCTTTCCTACTTTTTCAGTTGGTGAATTAAAGGAACAGCCCTCCCAGCGGAACAGGGTTAGCTCATGAAAGACGCACTCACTCCCTGCTCCCTGCCAGGAAAGGAACCCATTTGCATACAATTTATGGCGAAAGTAGGAATTCCAGCTTCCCTCGTCTGCCTCCTCCCCTTCTCCACCCCCGACCCAGACCCAGAGCAGCTGTTAGCTAGGTGTGATTTTTGCTTTGCTCCCCAAACGGATTTTCTAATTGTGAGACAGAAGCCCAGGGAGCGAGAGGGGGCAGGATCGGCAGCTCTTGGCTCTGCTACTCAGGCGGGCTGGAAACGCGACCCGGGGCTCGCCTGGGCTCTGGGCGGCAGCTGCTCAGTGGCACCTCCGAAAGGAAAGGGGCCGAGCCCAGTTCCTGGAAAGAGGAGATTGAGCCCTTCAGAAGCCTGGGGCGTTTGGGTTCCCCTGGGCGGGCAGAGAGATAACCCAGGATTAGTTCTCAGCAGGTGGGGCAGCGGGGCAGCGCAGATCAGCCCGGCTTGGTCTTCTGGGGGAGGGAGCCATGCCCAGCTGCCCAGAGGCTTCACCGTCCCAGCCCCAGGGCCCTCGCAGGGGCAGCTTTTTGGACAATGCCCATGCCCCACGAGTGGGCCTATCTTCTAAGTAGCACCCCCTGGGGAAAGCTCCCTGAAGTTTTCTTCTCAGTGCGGAAAGGTGTCCAGCACAAAGAAAAAAAAAGGTAACAACTTAATCTTGGAGACATAAGCTGCGCCTTTGCTCTCCAGCCTGCTGTGGACTCTTTCCAAGCTCTGAGTCATCCATTCGTTTGGTGGTTAGCATGCACCGAGGATCCGCAGGGCACACACAGGCATCCGGGGCAGTGGCGAAGCAGCTAGGGCAGGGCAGCCACGCTCCGGCGTGTCACAACACACAGTAGTTTTGTGACAGTGGAGGGAAACGAGGCATCATGTAACCTGTGGCTCTCGTTGGACCCACCCTTATTAAGTCTAGAGTAGGTGCTCCGCGAGGTACTTTATGGATATTATTTCATTACAGACTTACTCGCACCAAGCAGCTGCTGACCCCTTTTGACAGACGAAGAAACGGAGGTTCAGAGAAGTAATGGAAGTCTACTTAGGGACTGCACCTGGGAAGTGTTTAGATGACAACACCGGACTCCATAGTTCTTTCTACTGTGCACCACTGCCCAGGAACATTGTTAGATGATATTTAAATGTTTTATGGCCTCTTGAATTATAACACTGCTTGTACAAAAATCACTGCCATATTTAAATAGGGAAAATATATTTCTTTGTTCCATAAGAGCTAAAGGGGAGATCCTTGTGGGGGTTTTTTTTTTTTTTTTGATTCATTACTAATAACGGAGGCTGCAATCATCTGCCTATTTTTAATAATGAATGATATAATTCCCAGAGTTGTTATTATTATTGCTGTGGGCCTCAGTTTCTCCGCCTGGGAAAAGCAGGACGAGGTTAGGTCATCCCCATCATTGTTACGGCTTTGGCGTTCTAGGATTCTCTGCTTAAGTGACCCTCCCAGACAGCAAGAAAGCCCATAAATAGTCATGTCATAAAACAGCTCATTTGAACTTTTGAACATTTTGGCTGATTCAAATGTTGGTTGTTTTGGAAGTTTTTAATTCTCTGTTTTAGCCCAAGTATGTTGCAGTAGCACGAGACTGTGTCTTTCAACTCCTACTGAATGCTTCCTTAGCTCTTGGTTTCCCAGACTCGACCAAGTTTATCTCCCAGGGTTAGGGAATAAAACATTAGAACAGTATATAATACATTTCATATGGCATATAGGCTATATTTACACATAGCATGTAATCAATACACGTTTGCGATTATGTGTGTATTTAACTGCAATAAGAAGGCATGCTAGAAAACTGGGTAATAAATATGACTTCTGGGAATGTCCCAAACCTGACCCTCCCACTATTCCACAGCCATTGACTGGGGTCAGCTACAGGTGGCTTAGACAATCAGAGGGAAAACAAAGCCAAATATCACCAGGCTGGCCCTCAAGGCAGGAATAGGCCCGTGGGGCAAACACACAAGAGTATGACTAAGCAATAAGTTACTTTCATGGAAGTATATTCTGACAACATAGAAAAGAGATGGCTAGCTTTATTCATGTATATTTAGAAGGGACAGTAATTTTAGGAATTTTCTCCAAAACCCATGTGGCATCTTGAGCCACACCCTGGCTTTTCAGTAAGGGGGACCCAGACAAGGACTCCTTTCCATCCATCCCTAGGCCTTTTGCCGCCTCTGTTGCAGGCGAAGGGGTCTGCATATGCTCTCCAATAGCTGAACCTTGGTTAATGCTGTACTCTACCCAGAATCCTCACCTCCGTCTCTTCACGTTGGCTTATCATCCACTTCTGATCCAGCTTCACCACAAAGCTTCCTAAATTTCGTCCACAAGAAGTGCTTCCAGGCACCGCAGCATGTGGGAGCTCTGTTGGGACATACATTATTTGAACATGGTAGACATATGTCTAGTTTTTCCCCTTACGTTCTAGGCTTCCAGAGGACATGAGTCACACCTGCTTTTTCTGCACCTAGCACAGAGCCTTGGGCATTCCAGACACTCAGGAAATGTTTACTGAATGAATACAGTAATGGAGGAACAAGTTGAATGTTTGACATACTGTGCATTATCATTAAAAATCGTCCTTTTTCATTCATAGAACATGAGAGGGTAACTAGATTATCGTGTCCAACACACCCACTGCACAGATGAGGAAAGGGGACTCACAGAGGAGAAATGACTTGCCCAAGGCCACCATGGCTGCTTTCCACCCTAGACATTACAGCCGATGAGGTTTCTAGAATTAATAACCATTCATCCTCCTCTTTGGCAGAGCCATACCTTTTGGCATCCAATCTCTTATAGTGTTATCCTTCTCGGTACCGTAAGCACTTTCTTCCACGTGAGAGGGTGGAGTGAGGGCTTGTAAACACCTCTGCATTGAGTTCTCCGCCAAAGACTGATGCTGTTGTTGCTTGTTTGTAATCCTCCCTCACCGGCTGCTGGTGGCGGCTGTGGTTTGGAGGCCAGAGGGAGCATGAGGGTTTGCCTCAGGTGAGATCATTCTCATTTCCTTGAAGGTCTGTGAAACGTAATGCTTTTTTTTTTTTTTTCCAGATAGATCAGCCAGTGAGCAAAATGTTGACCAGGACTAGCACTATCTGAGGCAGTCAGGCATCCATTTCCTTGAGAAGTCTGGCACCCCCTTCGCACAGGACCCCTTGCTTCCCACCTGCTTAGCCACTCCTTCACTGTTCCCAACCTCCTCCTCTTCTTGGGATTCATCTAGTGTGATAACTCCTGTCCAGAAGCCCCAGGTTACTCCACATATGCCAGAAATCTCTCCCAAAGCAACGAAGGAGCTCTGACCCAACACAGTGGGCCAGTCATTCAATTAGATGCATTTGTTTAGAGTCAAGGTTCCCCAACCTGCTGTCTGCAAGTCTTTGTTCAGTGCTCTTCGTCATCTCTTCTCATTTTTCCTGAGACAACAAAGGACGAAAAAAGCTCAAAGACACCATTGAATGAGTTAGAAGCTAGAGGAGGGCTTTCCTGCTTGATGGAATAGGGCAAATCAGCTGCATAATCAACCAATAGGTAGCTTGTCTGGTCAGCATAGCAGAGGGGATGGAGCTTTGGCTTGGAGTGGATTCGGGCAAATCCCTTCCTTGCCTTGGCTCTCAGTGTCCTGGTTACCAAACAAGCCACCCCTAAGGATCTTAGCAACTTAAGCATTTTAAGTAAAATAATCAAAGAAACAATTTGAAGGGCTCAGAGACTTTGCAATTCAATTCCCTGTCCCTAGAACAACCTTCCTCCTACTTTGTCCACATAGGGCAAATTCCTATATTATTTCTCAAGATTTACTTTATAGTACTTCCAAGAACATTTTCATGACCTTCCATGAAGAGAGAAGAGCTCCTCTTCTATTCTCATCCAGATTTTCATTTTTCATTTTTAGCACATTGTGTATTTTACCCCAGTAGACCATGAACACTTTGAGGGTAGGCACCATACTTTTCCTCTGCTTATTAACAGATCTGTTCATGGTTGGTTCTTATGCCATGCCACTTCCTAATTATTGTGAATATCATTCCTGCACATCATGGTTCTTAGAATGGCACAGACCCACAGTAGATTTAGGAGGTAAACAACAACAACAACAAAAAAAACCAGTTTCTTGGAATGATTTATTAGACGATTGGAGACTTTATTATCATCACTGATTTACTCACCTATTTCCCCACTGAGACTGTGAGAGCTGCTTCAGGACAAGAGCTCTTCTTTCTATCCCAAAGCACTGGGAAGTCAGTTAATGTTCCCATGAAATGACTGACTAACTGATTGACTAGATGATGGAAAAGGCATAAGACTGGTAGTTTGGTGTTTCATCAGCTTGACTATTTACAAGGTGAATTACATCTTGAGGAAATCATGTCCCTTCTTTGAAACTCAGATTCCCCATTAGTGAGACAGATAAAAATTCCTATCATAAGTACCTCCCAGCATTGGTTTAAAGATGAAGGAAGAGAGTGGAAGAGAAATTGTGATGATTTAGACAGATTTGGGGGAAAATGAATGATTCTCCCCCTAAAATCCCAGTCAAAAGCTCATACTTTGCATCAATGAATTGCACTTACGGAAGCAAGAATCCCAGGTTCTATCTTAAGTATTTCTCCAGGGCTAACAGGGGAGAGAAGGGAGTTGAAGCTACCTGGTGTTGTCTTGTCTTCTAACACTTTCTAAAGAGGGCTTCTTACCTGGAGGCCCAAGGGGAAGAGGGAGGGTTCAAAAGATTAGCATTGGCCCATGCTAAGCTGGAAGGTCTGAAGTTGTGGATTCTCTACAGATGGCTGGAGAAGTGGTTTTGGGCATGTTCCGTGGTCTGAGCCCAGGCTTCAAGAACAAATACAAGTGAGTCAAACCATCTTGGGGCTTCATGCAGGTCACAGAGGGAATACATAGCTTTGAAGGTAATGCAGATTGGGTATCTAGACTGAGTTGCCACAGCTGAGTTAGATACTTGTGAGGAAGTTAACTTGTCCCTCTTCCTTATTCATCTCCTTGGTTTTTCTGAGATTTTGTTTGTGGACGATAGACAACAGTAGCTGTCATTTCTTGAGTAGTCCCCATTATGTAGTTTATGTATTTTAAGTCATTCGCATGTATTCAGTTCCGTGATGTTTACAATGAGCCTATTAGACAGATACTGTCATCATTCGCCTTTTGCAGATGGGGATTGTGAGGTACAGAGATGTTAAGTACATCGTGCCAGACACATGAGTAATAAATGGCAGCAAGAAGAAGATCCAAACTCAGGCTGTAAGCTCTGTCCTCAGCTTTCTATTACTAGGGGTGCTTCCTTACGTATTTAACAATTACCCAAAGGCAAAGATGACATGCTTGGACTCAGATGGACCTCCCTGACTAATTATGGAGTTTGTGCATAAAAATCTAATGAGGCAAGAAGAGCTTTGGTGAGCGCACCTGGGTGGCTCAGTCGGTTAAGCATTGGACTCTTGATTTCGGCTCAGGTCATGATCTCAGGGTTGTGAGATGTAGTCCCGCATCAGGCTCCTTACAAAGCTTAGCGTCTATCTGTCCCTCTCCCTCTGCTCCTCCCCCAACCCTCACTCATATGCTCTCTCTCAAATGATATATAAAATCTTAAAAAAAGGGGGGGGGCTTTGGTTAAGTATCTCTGGGTGCTCTAGCAGCAGGGCTCAGTGAAAAGTCCCCACTGGTCTCTGCTAATACTGGAATTGTGAAAGGATCTGGCATGGATTTGGTTCCCGTCCTAATTCAACCACTAACCAGCTATGAAAAGTAGTGGGGCCTGGGCCATATTACTTGACTTGTGTGTTAAAGGTCCCTCGTTTGTAAAATGGGCACAGTAAGAACTGATACTTCTTAGAGTTGCTCTCGGGATGGAAGGAAATACGCTTAGTCAAATGCTCATGCTTGCTACACTCTGAGTAATCTCAAAATGGTGATCATCAGCTATTACAGACAAGTCATTTATTCTACTCTGGGCCTTTACTTTCTCATCTTTAAATGATAGAAAAGATCATCTCAGAGTCATGTTCTAAAACAAAAGTGTTGGGCCGCCTGGGTGGCGCAGTCGTTAAGCATCTGCCTTTGGCTCACGGCGTGATCCCAGAGTCCTGGGATCAAGCCCCACATCAGGCTCCTCTGCTGGGAGCCTGCTTCTTCCTCTCCCACTCCCCCTGCTTGTGTTCCCTCTCTCACTGGCTGTCTCTCTCTGTCAAATAAATAAATAAAATCTTTTAAAAAAATAAATAAATAAAACAAAATTGTTCACAAAAAGAATGTACAGAGATTGATAAATGCCTTGAAATTCCCAGGTTACCAAACTGAGTGCACTGGCTACTTTATTTACTCAAACAGCCTGCACAGATTCCCCCTCCAGCCTGCTATGCACATGCAAAACACACACACACACACACACACACACACAAGCTTACTGAATATTCTCCTGAAGGGATGAGAGACATTCATCTGGAAGAAACAGGGTTAACTTCCTTCGAGTAGTGGAACCACATTTGCCTATCCCTTCTGCAGTGGGCTTTAAGGCCCCTGTTCTGCCATGGTTTTCCAAGTCTTGGTGCATTCTGTTTCCTCAGTGATGCTGGAAAATTCTCCCCCATTTGGAGTCAGCTGGATGGTATCACTTGCCTCAGAACTGAAAGCTCCCTTGGCAGGGCCTAGAGGTTGATGGACTAGTACGGGGTATGGGGTCACTCTCCTCCTTGGGTAGCAGTCGTGGGCTGGCCTTTATCCTGACTGGGCAGTCTCACCGCGATCCTTCCCTATGCAGCAGCCTTCCAACAGCAGGAGGGGTGGCAAATACACCCACTTATATTTGCTAATAACATTACAAAGCATTAACATTACTTCTGTTCTCACACCTAGGTTCCCCCCACATTATGGGGGGGAAGAGTGAGGTGAGGAGAGGTTAAGAGACTTGCTTAAAGTCACATAACCAGTACGTGGGTTGACAGAGGGTCTCCCCATGCAAAATACTGGGCTCCTTGGTCGCCACTGTGGAAACTGTCTATATGGAGTATTATTTCATCAGTTTTATGAGGTACAGTGGCATCACAGAAGCCCATCACCTGAAACCGGATAGACTTGGGTTCAATCCCATTTCTGCCATTTATTAGTGTGTGAAGTGTTTCAAATTCCTTCTGTGAGCTGTGAGCCTCGTCTGTGTCGTTGCCTGTAAACTCCCCAGAACCTATAAATGTTACCCTATATGGCAAAAGGGACTTTGCAGATGTGATTTAATTAAGGATAGTGTCCCAAGGAGATTATCCTAGATGCAATCACAAGTGACCTTATAAAAGGGAGGCAGAGGGAGACTTGACTGCAGGAGAGGAGAAGGCAGAGTGACCAGGGAATAGAGATGGAAATGATGCGGCCACATGCCAAGGAATGCTGGTCCCTACCAGAAGTTGAAAGAAGCAAGGAACAGACTCTCCCCTGGAGCCTCCAGAAGGAACTGGCCCTGCGGACAATGTGACTTTAGCCCAATAAAACTCATTTTGGACTCTGCCCTCCAAAACTGTAAGAGAATGAATTCTTGCTTTTTTAAGCCACTAAATGGGTGCTGATTTGTTACAGTAGTGACAGGAAACAAATACAAGGACTCAATGGGATGATGTCTCTGCCTGGTGCACAGCAGGGCCTTCAAAATGGTCATTCCATATCACTGGATTTTCAAATATCTTCTTATTGCAGCTCCTTGAATATGACTTTTTAGGTACTGTCTGGAAGATGGGGAAAGGAATGGAAGCTGGAGGGACCCCAACCTCCCCCATTAGCCTGACAGTTTTGAAGTGGCCTCTTGATGTGGGAGTTCTGCAGTGTTGAGTGATTTAGTCCAGAGACAGGAGTAAAACTGGACTTACACATCACATCCTTATCATTCCAGAGTCAGCCTGACCCTCATAAGTGTCAGGCTTATCTAGGTAGCTGCCCATCTATAACTCTGAGGCCCCATCGCAAGCATACTTTGTCAAGCTGAAAGAGCTAAGAGAGCGGCGTGCTCGAGGAAGAGATAAGAAAAGGAGGCTTCAAGCAGTGGTCTGCTTTGCCCACACACTGTGAGTTGTGGTCAGCTGAGGTTAAAATCCAGCTCTGCTGATTCTCAGAGCAATGTTTCACATGGAGGAAGCGACTTGTCTAGATTTCTGTACGACTCACAGAAACCAGGAGTTTATTTCTTAGAAAATCCTTCACGTAGAGCTGCTTCTTAAAAAAAAAAAAAAAAAAAGATTTTATTTATTGATTTGAGAGAGAGAGAGAGCATGAAAGAGAGTGAGAGCATAAGCAGAGGGGAGGGGTAGAGGGAGAAGCAGACCCCCACCGAGCAGGGAGCCTGATATGGGACTCCATCCCAGGATCATCGAGCTGAAGGCAGACGTCTAACCAACTGAGCCACCCAGGCGCCCACCCAGAGCTTCTTCTACTTAGACAGAGAAGAGGTAAGAAGGTGGGTGAGAAGAGCAAGGGGTCAGTCACCCAGCACTGCTCTGCTCCCCTGCTTCTGTGCACGATGCACAAGTCCTCTCATCTGCTTCCCTCAGGTTTCCAGTTCACCCAGTGACCGCATCAGATGGAGCTGTGTATCTGGGGACCATAGTGAGGTGCCAAGCCAGTCTTTCAGACACCATCTCACAGAACCGCCTCTGTATGGGAAGTTCAAAGGCTTTCTAAATTCTTTAGAACACCTGCCCAGGCCAAGAACGGACCTGACTTGCAGAATGATGGTACACGGGGACTACGCTAGAGTAAGTATAGATACGTGACTCACTGTTTGAAGACTTCCTCCCTGGAAATACTTTATAAGGAATTATGGCAAAGCCTTGATAATCCCCATGGATGGGAGGGGGTGGGGGCCAGAATGAATCAGTGCGACAGCTGCATCGCAGAGGACCAGCAGAGGGGTGCTTACTTTGAAGTATAGTCTGCCAGTAGCTCGTCTGACTCAGTATAGTGTTGCCAGTGAGAGATCTTCTGGGAGCCTGGTTTAATGAGCTGAAATCAGTAGTAAATGGATGCTTTTAAAGGAAGTGGAAGTACTTTGGCTCTTCAGCAAGTTGTAGTCTTGTTTGCACACAGTTAATCTAACAGGTGATTTATGTGAAACTGCTGGCATTTGACTACCTTTGACCTACAAAGATGGCACTTATGTGTTAGTTCAACTAGTGAACGTAGGCCTTGCTAAGTTCCCAGGACCACACCTGGGCATGCACAGAGCACAGCCACTCACTTCTAGGGATGTAGGCTTGCCCAGTGAGGATATCTGCCATGGCCAGAGCTGAAGGAGGCGTGCAGTGGTGTCCAGATATTGTGGAACACGTAAGACCCCTGGGCACGTGAATGAACCAGGAATAACTCCCCACCAGAGTTGAGATTGAATTTTACCAGATACTTGGTGACTTTTATTATTATTATTATTATTATTATTATTATTATTATTTTCATTTTACCAGTTAATTGGGTGAGGACATAGAGCAGAAAGGCAGGGTTGAGAGAAATGAAGAGAAATAAAGAAATGACATGTTTCTTATGCTCCAATGTTGCAGAGTATTAGATCTACTCCAGGGCTATAGGCATAAAGCTACCAGCTATGGCCAGCCACAGAAAATGCCAATTTCCTTCTTCCTTCCCATGGAGAACAATCACAAATGAAGGAATGAAGGAAGTTGCTTTAAAGGGCAGTTACATGATGTTTGGAGACATGAGACCTAGAAGTCTGCCAGACTTCTCAATGTCCAGGGACCCACTTTGGAGGCTACCACTGGCTAAGAAGTATCTTTGGCTTAATAACTATTTTCTTTGTGCATCGGCTGTTTCCTTCTCCAAAGGCGCTGAGGTCAGAGGATGGAGAGTTTATCTCTAAGACTTCTGAGTCCTTTTGCTCTCTCTAACCCAAACATCTGGTTTCCTTTGGGTAGCTGAGAAGAATGCCCAATGGCAAAATCATTCTCTAGGTCTTGAACGATCCAACAAGATTTAACCAGCATCTTGAGCAGTGACTGGCCCATAGTAAGCATTCTGTAGATATTTGTTTTATGAATGGTTGAATCTAATTATCTTGAAATACAAGCTTGGATGTGAAAAATCTGGCTCATGCTTCTTCTTTACAAAAACAGCCAATTTAATTTAGTACAGAATTATTGATTGTCTATGTTTTTCTGTAGCAATAAAAATAATGACTGCAACCTTTTGTTCCTGATTGTTGGATGTTGCATGAACAGAGTTGGCAGTGGTTAGAACTGCTGAAGCTTATAACTGATGAGTTGAGTAGGAAGATATCAGACTGGGAATTTTGTCTGAGGTGTAGTTTGGTGGCCAATGCCCTCCTTCTAATATGTCAATGTCTTTATTTTACAAATTTTATCTATTGGACTCAGACATGTATCCCACCTTGGGTATCTACTGGTAATGGGACCATGTCACAGGGATTAAAAGGTGATCCATTCAGCTCTGCAGGTGTTTATAGCCCCATGGGAGAAGACACAGAAACAGGTAACTGCAGAACAACATGGTATGTGTTGTAGTGAAAGTCACTGCAAGAAGCTATGATAGGGACACAGGGGTACAGAGAACCTAATTTTTTTCAATGCTCAAATGCTTCCAGCATCAGGAGATTCATTATCTTACAGGAAAATGCAGGGAAAAGGGCGCAATTGACATTTTCTATTCACTCAGCTTTTTAAAAAATGAGTACCTATTATGTGCCATGTTCTAAGGTGCTGGAAAGGCAGGAGTAAAAGGCACAGTCTCCACTCTCACTGAACTTTCTGACTCATGGGTGAGATGACCATTAAACACATACATACACAAAAAAGCATATACTCATAAACAAAACAGTGATGAGTGTGGTAAAACAAGAACCAAGTGACTGTGAGATGCTCTACATTGGTTTCCATTTCCTGGACTTAGGTCAATCCTGAGGGGTGAATATTTTTTGAAACTCATATTTTTTTATTTTTTTATTTTTTTAAAAAAAGATTTTATTTATATATTTGACAGAGAGAGACAGCCAGCGAGAGAGGGAACACAAGCAGGGGGAGTGTGAGAGGAAAAAGCAGGCTCCCAGTGGAGGAGCCTGATGTGGGGCTCGATCCCAGAATGCCGGGATCACACCCTGAGCTGAAGACAGACGCTTAACGTCTGAGCCACCCAGGCGCCCTGTATTTTTTTAAAAAATAATTTAGTCTTTTAGACAAAACTGATTTCTGTAGAAAATACGTAGTCATTTAAGAAGGCCTTGGTATTGATAGGAAAAAAATATATAAACTACTTTTCTGTATTAATGATAATGGTTTCCTTTGCAGTTTGCACAATGGGGATGTGAATTTTTACTCTACTCATTTAAAACATATTTATATAATATTTATTTTGTGCTATGGACTTCAGTGCGTTACAGGTGGTAAACTCATTTAATCCTCATAACCTAGCAGAGAGGTCTTACTATCAGTATCATCCCACTTCACAGTTAAGGAAATAGCTCAGGAACTCGGAGAGGTTAGGTAACACGCGGAAGGTGGTACAACCCGGACTCAAATCCAGCCTCTCTGGCCCTGCATCCCTGCTCACCGCCACTACACTGCGGTGCCCTGAAGAGTTACCAAGGCAGAAGAACCCCGGCATGTGCCCATCTCACTGGCGTGGGAACTGAGCATTTTAATCTCTATTCCGCTGAGGAGTGAGCTGAGGCTCCCCGTCGTAAAGTGCTCTGTCCAAAGCCACTCGGCTGGTAAGTGTCAGAGCTGGAATGAGATCCTGGCCTCGTCCCATGCCAAGCACAAGGCTTCAGCTCCACGTCATCACTTAGGGTATGGGCCACCCCGTTCAGGGACAGAATATTGGAAACACAGTCACTGAAACATGCTCCTTCTCCTCAGCCTACTCTTTACTTCATAGGCCTTTAAGAGGCACCACCCCTCAGGGGTTAATCATGTGCTATCTCATGCTGATTTATAAACGTGGCTTGGTTAGTCTTGTCTCAGTAAAAGCGCGGCGAGTCTGAGTCTTCCACTCAAATCCACCCACCTCTGTCTAGGCTGATGCTGAATGTGGAAGTTCTCATTAAATACTCCCTGGTTTAAATCACAGACTTTGAAATTTTTATGACGTTGCATACGCACTCCAAAATAATGCACTAAGGTAACCCAATGGTTCTGAATCACGCGGACCCGGGTTCAAATCCTAGCTCTGTTATTCTCAAGCCACATGCTCCTGGGCAAGACTGGTCACCTCCCTGAGCCTCTGTGTTTTCATCCATGAAATGGAGGTAAGAACGGCTACGTGTAGGGCTGTTGTTAAAAGTCAGTGAGGTAAAGCACTTAGTACTGTGCTTAGGACACAGGAAGTGTTAAACAGTTGGTAATTATTATTGCTTCCAGATTTTTCTCTTTATTGAACAAATATCAACTGAACAAAGCTTCCTTACCAGCTTTCACTTCATTTCTAAAACTAGATAAGGAGCTGGGGACTTACTGTATTTTATTTTCCTCTCGAATTCTTTCCCCTGCCTTTGATAAAAAGGGGTCCAATTTGTTTCACTCTTATACCAGTGGTTCTGACCTGGGAGGGAAGGGATTCTCCTCCCCAGGGGGCATTTGGAAATGACTGGAGATATTTCTGGCTGTCACAACTTGGGTGGGAGTGCTACTGGCAACTAGCAGATAGAGGCCAGGGAGGCTGCTGGATATCCCGTAATGCACAGTACGGACCCCCACCCCCAAACCAAAGGCTTAGGCAGTACAGATCTGTCAATACTGCTGAGATGGAGGAGCCCTGGTTTATCCCCTCTAGCACCTCACACACACGTACGCACACACGCACACCACAGACTGCACGCAGACATGCTCACACTCACGCACACCCCAAGTCCCCTGTGCACATGGAGGGAACAGTGTGTGGATCTGAGCCCTGGTGAGCTCCAGGATGATGTCATGCTGGGGGAGACCCACACAGGCCTGCGGTGAGACACATTACACGTGGGGGATCTCACCATTTCCGCACAGACCCCTCACCTCGGGATTGCCGCCGCCTCATATCCTGCTCTGGCCCTCCTGGGAACATGGGAAGCCTCGCAGCAGATGGGGTTTCACTTAGTCACATTCTCTGTGGTCAGATCGGATTACAGCCATAGCAGCTCTGGCTCTGAGAGACCCACAGTTGCCTGGTGCTCTCTGGGCTGGCCTTTGACCTTCCAAACGCAAATGTATCCCAAGCCAGGAAAGGAGAGGGGTTCATTTGCAGCTCTAGCTATCAAAGGAGAGAAAGGCGGGAAATAGGAAAAAGCCAAAGGATGCTGGTATCCTCTTTTGAGGGCAGGGACTAAGTGTTTTTTTGTGTGTATATCTTGTGCTCACACACCAGGTGGCAAGTAGTCTGTAATTTCAAAAAAAGAAAAACACATAAGTGATAGAAATCTTCCAGGGGTTTGTATTTCATAGGAAAGAATAACCATTCTTGAGTGGTTATAATATTCCAGATACTGTTACATGTTTAACAACTATTATTTCATGTAACTCTGAAACACTGATGTGTAGATTAACATCTCCACTTGAGAGCAGTTAGAAGACAGGGCTAGTGGAGCTGGCCGACGCACAGGCACAGAGTCATAGAGACAAAGCCAGGATTCCAACCTAGGTCTCACTTGCTTCAAGGCCTGGGTCTTCACCATCAAGCTAGTGCCCCTCACTAGTGCAGAAAGCATGGCTAACACATGAGGAGTGACGGAAGGATCCCAGCCACTGAGGAGTGATGGAAGGATCTAGGACTCCTCTTGGTACTGCCTTTTAGCAAACAGGTAGAACAGGGCCAGTTAAGTGCCAGGGCCTCACATGTCTCCCCTGGGCACACATTTCTCACCTGGCCATGCTGCTGCTGCCACCTTCTGTCTCAAGCTTTGGGTGTTTTCTGCCCTCATTGTGGCCCATCCTCCTAGATTCCTTGCTCTTGTGTTTATCTGATGAATAGCCATCATAGGCTCAACGGTGACACATCTGCAGGTAGAGGGAAAGGGTTGTTATAACAGAAAAAAGAAAAACTTGCACAATTTCTGTAGCTTAACACAACAAAAATTTGTATCTTGTTCATGCAGAGCCCTGCTAAGGGGCTGATTCTCCACTAGGCAGTCATACCAGAATGCTTCCATCTACAGCTGTACAACCTTGACTTCCATGGAGATCGTGCTTAACTTGCAGTAAACCAGCGGAAGTAGAAAGAACAAGGAGGACTGCATGGGTGGGATCATGGAACAGACGCAGTAGTGACATTCCATCGGCTAGAACCCAATCACAGGACCGCACTTAACTACAAGTTTATCTAGGGGTCTTAGAAAAGTGAGGAAACAAAGGTTATGAAGAGCTAGATCATCCCTGCCACCGTGGGCATCAATGAACTTGTTCCTGAATTTGGAAGAGATGGTCTGGGATAAGGAAGAAATTTTGGTAGGTAACAAATCTGGCCATGCCCCTCAGATCTCACCTTTCAGTTGATGACTGATTCTTTCTATGTATAGACCTCCCACCTGGGTAGCAACAGGGACAAGGTGGTGATCAATACTCCCCTGGGGGTTGGATCAATTTATAGGATGAAAATAGAACTCTTCAGGAAGAAGGATCAGTGGGGCCTCTTATTTCTCTGTTCTTTTTTTTTTTTAAGATTTTATTTATTGATTTGAGAGAGAGCGAAAGCAAGAGAGATCACAGAGGGAGATGGAGAGGCAGAAGCAGACTTGACGCTGAGCAGAGAGCCCAAAGAGGGGCTCAATCTCAGGACCCTGAGATCATAACTGACTGAGCCACTCAGGCACCCCATCTCTCTGTTCCATGTGAGTCTACCCATATTGTAGTTAATTCATGGACTCATTTATTCCACAAACATTCATTTCACCATACTATGTACAATGCTAGGCAGCGGGGGCCTAAACATCCAGCCTTTGCTCTTGGGGGGCTTACATTCAAGTGCGGAAAAGATGAGGAATAGGGCTGTTACAATCCAGCAGAATGAGTCCTGTGGCAGAGGCAGGTATAAGCTAGATGAGGATCACCAACCCAGGCTGGACAGAGGATTAGCTGATTTATCCCTACACTGAGGCTTAAAAACATTTTCAGAGCAAACAATTGGGAAAGGATGTTCTGGTAGAAGACACAGCATGTGCAAAGGCAAGGAGGCACAGAAGAACATTTCAGAGCACTGAATAGTTCGGGAGGGATGGATATAGGATCCATGAGGTACAGAGATGGCTGGACTAGATCATGATGAGTACCATGTGCTCAGCAGAGGAGGATGCATTTATTCAGCTTTCCTGACCTTCTGGAAAGGACAGTGTCCACTGGGGAATAGGGAGTTTCATGGAACACAATGGAACTGCCCATGGCTGGCTCTGGTGAGAACTTGCTGCTTGTCCATAATGACTTGGGCATCACCAGCACACCATGTGCACCTCACTAGGCTAGGGACTTCCTCTAGTCATGCCCCTTGCAGCTGTAGTCCACACACAATCTCTGCTACACCTTCTAGCCTCTTACAGCAATTATGCTTGCCAGAGAGGGCACTGATTCTCTGCCCACTTGGGTACCACTCTTGGTTTTCCCAGGACGCTTCAATAAAATGATGTCCTCCCTCCCTCCATCCCCAGGGGACTGATGGCTATTTCCAGCCTCCAGAGAAAAAGATTGAGTCATCGTATCATCAGTCTGCAGCAACCTAACACCCTGTAGTCACTGGCATTCACGAAAGAGACAAATTATGAGGATGCGCTGGGAACTAGCATCTCAGTTTCTCGTTTGTAATCTATTTTTGGATAGGAAGCAGAAACACATGGAAAAGATTTGATAATGTTAACAAATGACACAATAGTAACTAGCTGAGCCAGGAAATGTTTCTTTCCTCACTCAAGTGATGTGCTTCAGTTACACAGACTTCTGGGAAGACAGCCTTGTCATCTTATCTAAAATGCCATTTCATCTTCCAACGCTCAGCCTGAGTGCCACCTGCTCTGTAAGTCATTCCTCGATATTCCACTCTGAATGCCTCCCTATATTTTACTTGTATCTCTGTTCCTTGATTACTCCCTTTGCCAGGATCATAAATAATTCCTTCCATATGTGCCTCTATCATGAGATTATAAAATAAGGTAACATTTATTATGAGCCTGCATGTGCCAGGCACTGGGATAATTGTTTTACACATTTTTTTTTTTTCATGGAATCTTCTCAAATGGACTGCGGGCAGATGTTACTAGTTCCACATTAAAAGTGAGTAGATGGAAGTTTCTAGATGCTAAGCCCTGGAGGGTTTAAAAATGTGTGCCTTTATCTTGCTCAGCGTGCTCCATTGGTATGGCACCACAACAGTAGGAACAAATATTCTCGGAATTCTTCTTTTCCCTACCCAAGTAATGCAATATCCATCCATGGCTTGTTTTATATTAGAAAACAAATTCTAGGAAAGCTCAACAGTGGTGTAACCAAGGAGTCAGAGCACGAAACCTTGGGCTTCTGCCACAGGCATTTACCATAGGACATCTATTGTTCTGTGCTTCATCATGATACAAAGAATGTTCAGTGACGTCGCGATATATTTTTAGGATCGGATTTGCAAACCTTCTCCCAAACAGCTGTGTGTCACAGTGTGGAAAGGGCTTGGGCATCTGGACCACCCTGTGTCCTGCCCTTTTTTGTCCTCTTTCTTGAATTTTAGCAAGCCCAGTGTGCCTTTCCCTTGAAGGAGCTTATGAGACACAACCCTTCCTTGGGTCAATTCCTGATTAAGGGAAATCTTCAAACACCAGCCTCTCTGTGTGTGTGTGTGTGAGTGTGTGTGTGTGAGTGTGTGTGTGTGTGTGTGTGTGTGTGTGTGTTGGAAAGGAGGCAAAAGTGAGGAAGTGGTTTCCACTCAGTAGTCTGGGGCCCACAGTATTGGAAGATTTCCCCAAAAAAGGAAATGTTACAAGAGCTCTTCTTTTGCAGAGCCTGGAGTGGATTCCTTTCTGTTTTTGGAAAAGCAGGTGTGAAAAATCCATTATGTTCTCGTCCATGGTCGGAAGGCCTGCTCAGACTTTTAAAATTGTTGAGAAAGCATTTATCAGCCTCTGTTTCCAATTAGCTGGATGAGTTGGTTTCCTTGCTAAGGGAACATCTCATAGAGATGATGAAGACATCTTTACCATCCCCAGGAGAGGGAGGCTGGGGGTGGCCCTAATGAGTTAATGACAAAGTTCAAGCTCATTTAACTTTTGAAATCATCCTGTTTTCAAACATGGCATCTATTATGAGACTGTATAGTGTCCATTATGAGGTAAAGATGACAATGAGGATATTTATTTATTTATTTAATACATATATTCTGCTCACTTGTTCTACATTTAGTATTGTTCTGGGCAGTAAGGAATTTGGATGAACCACAGGGCTTGCCCTGAAGAGGCTTATAGCCCAGGGAGGAGACAGACAAGTACAGTGACAATTGTGTTCCAATGTGATGAGTGCCATGGTAGAGTGGGTAGAAGATCTATGTGGGTGGGAGTGGGGGGAAAGCTTGCTAAAGAGTGTCACACCTGAACAGAGTCTTGGACGTGATTTAGAGTTACAGAGGAGAGGGAAGGAAAGAAGCAAGGGAGTTGGGAAGGGGCAGAGGGATCACTGGGGTTGGGCCGGTGAGAAGGACAAGGCTGGCAGGTTCTCATGCAGGCCTTGAAAGCCATGTGAAGGATTTCAATCTCTCCTACAGCTAGGTGATGGGAGGTCATTCCAGGATGTCAACAAGCAGGGACAAGAGTAGATTCATGTCATAGAAATATCCTGGCTGCAGAATGAAGCAGAGTCAAGAAGGCAAATTGGAGTCAGGGAGACCACTATGAAGCTGTCAGAGTCATTTTAGCAAGAGATGACAGTAGTTTGGGCCAGGTAGGTGCTGTGGGGATGGAAGGAAGTGGAAGGTTTTAGTGATATTAAAGACAAACTTGCCAGGGTTTGGTGATCGATCAGATGTGGGGAATGAAATAGAGAGAAGGAACATCCTGGAGGTGGGGGCCCAGCAGATGGTGATATTATTTACTGAAGTGGGATTAGGAGAAGAATGAGGATGACCACCATTTGGACCTGGCAGTTCCAGCTGAGGAAAGAAGCCATAGCCATGAAAAGACTCCTCTGTGACCCTCGCCTCAGCAGGACATAGTGTCCACGTTCTGTTCATCTCCAGACTTGGCCTGTGAGTTCATATACATAGAAACCCCTCACTTGGAATGGAGCCAAGGGTAGGCCAAATTCATCCCTCGAAGGGCTCGCATCACTGGTTTGATGTGTTTTTATTCTCATGGTCCAGAACAGTGAAACAGTTCATGGAGGCAATGCCGCCCAGGTTTGCAAATAGTCTAATTCTTACTGCAGTGTCACCTTGGCCAAGTTACTCAGCCCATCTATAACTCAGGGCAGACATTAGGAAGGTGGGGATCATAGTTCCCACTTGACAAATTTATTGTACAGAGAAAAAAGTGTATAGAACCACATGGAAGGGAAGAGGCAAACGAGGAGCTATCTTCTTGGTTCATTCCCTCCTCCTCTTAGTATAAATACTGACAGAACCAACGAGGAGCTATCTTCTTGGTTCATTCCCTCCTCCTCTTAGGATAAATACTGACAGAACCAACGAGGAGCTATCTTCTTGGTTCATTCCCTCCCTTTTTAAGAAAATGTTATTGAGAGGTCGGCTGATGGTTTTTGGAGAATCTGTCTGCATCCAGTTTTGGGGAAATGTTATTGAGAGGTCGGCTGATGGCTTGACAAATTTATTGTACAGAGAAAAACTCCTCCTCTTAGGATAAATACTGACAGAACCAACGAGGAGCTATCTTCTTGGTTCATTCCCTCCTCCTCTTAGTATAAATACTGACAGAACCAACGAGGAGCTATCTTCTTGGTTCATTCCCTCCTCCTCTTAGGATAAATACTGACAGAACCAACGAGGAGCTATCTTCTTGGTTCATTCCCTCCTCCTCTTAGTATAATACATTTACTGGATGCACTGAATGCCATGGATTTAGAGCTCCCCCCCCTTTTTAAGAAAATGTTATTGAGAGGTCGGCTGATGGTTTTTGGAGAATCTGTCTGCATCCAGTGCTGGGGAAGCTCTTTTTCCTCTTACATCTTTGAACCCATGAATACCCAGAATCATCATCCTAGAATCCTGATCTAGTCATGCTTCTTCCCAATGTTCAAAGGATCAAGCCTCAGCAAGGCTTTCAAGGCTGTTGTGACCTATCCCCAATTTCCTTCTTGAGCTTTGTCTCCCGTCCCCACTCCTAAATGCTGATTCTACCCACTGCATTAGCCACAGTATACTTGCCATTCCTGAAACGTGGTGACGGTATCTGCTGCCGCGTCTGCGTGCTACACCTCCCGCCCGAACTGCTCAAACACCACCGGCTCTTACAGGATAGGTCTCTCTGCTCTTCTCGGATCCCTGGCACCCTGATGGTTCTTCTAATAAAATGCTTACTACAGAGTATCTTAATTATTTGTCCATGAGTTTCCCTTTCCCTTCTTAGTAAGCTCTGAGCTCTTCAAGGCAGAACCTGCGTCTTCTTGGCTTCGGAAGTTCCAGATCCCAACCCAGAAGTTGGCACAGACTGGGTGTTTCGGTAAGGCTTACCGAACGAGTCAACGGATAAATAAACCCCACTTGAAACTGAAGCAACAGTAGATAGATGACATGCATTTTTTCCTCCTACCACCTCCTTAACTTGCCTTCACCCCAGTTTAGCAATCTGCCCAGAAAGGAAAGCATCTGGGATTGACCAAAGAAGGAAAGGGCACCCTAAAAAATGATTTAAAAATATTTATTGCTGGGACGCCTGGGTGGCTCAGTCTGCTAAGCGTCTGCCTTCGGCTCAGGTCATGATCCCAGGGTCCTGGGATGGAGTCCTGTGTTGGGCTCCCTTGCTCAGTGAGGGGGCTGCTTCTCCCTTTCCTCAAACATCAGCTCCCCCTGCTTGTGCTCTCTCTCTGTCAGATAAATAAATAAATAAAATCTTCAAAAAAATATTTATTGCTTTGTTTGCATTCTCCAGATAAAGCATTGATTCCAAGGTGCCAGCATTATATTTTGAAATTAAAGAGATTTTTAAAAAATTTCTCAAGAAAAACCCAGGGTTTAAATATCTTTCAATTTCCTAATGCAAGCTATGGTGCCCAATTACAAAGAGTAGCATGGGTTCAGGGGTAAGAACACTGGACCGGGATTGACAAAGAGGCCCAGATCTAGTCCAACCTCAGTCCAACTTGACAGGCAACATTTATACTTAGAAAATGTGTCATCCTCACCACCTTTACACAGATTAGTTTGTTAGCAAATAGGGTCCCTTAAAACCTACCATTCGATCTGCCCTGTTAAAATTATTGAAGAGATGGTAAAATACAGTAGTGGCAAATACAGGAAATCTTCAAGTGGTAAATACAGTAGTCTTCAAGAGTTTGCTTTGTACCCTCTAAAATAATCTTGGAAAAACATTTACCTTTTAAGTTGACAAATGCTTTTATCTTTAAGTAATTGCAAAGGATATAGCTTCAAGTATATTAAAAATATATCATTTAAAAATAAAACTCTTTCAAATAGATTTCACAAAATCTAAATTCCATAGTAATTTGGTACTATTTATCTATTAAGAAATATATGAATAAGATCTTAACAGTTGAAAACTTACATAGTTTCTTTTCCTCCTTAAATGTGTATTTCCATTTCATCTCCTCCACAGGAGTTCATCATATGTAGTGCATTTTTATACTTGAAAGTCTTTCATTGATCATGTTATCCTGTTCCTCTAAAACAAAAGATGTATATAAATTGATATTAATTTTTTTAATGTTCTGTAAGTATAAGGTTCTAGCACAAGACAATTTCTTCTAGATTAAATAGCATAACAATTATAAGTACTCAATTGATAAACCCACTATATACTTTACAAAATTTTGATAAATATTTATGACATGAAACAAACTTTTATTGGAAATGCTTTCCTGCTTGCTTGCTTTTTCTCTTTCTTTCCTTTCTCTTTCCTTTCCTTCCTTCCTTCCTTCCTTCCTTCCTTCCTTCCTTCCTTCCTTCCTTCCTTCCTTCCTTCTTTCTCTTTCTCCTTTCTCTCTCTCTCTCTCCCCCCCCCTCCCTCCCTGTCTTTCTCTCTCTCTCTTTCTTTCTTTCTGTAGAGGCAGGGGAAGGGCAGAGGGAGAGGGAGAAAGAATCCCAAGCAGGCTCCACACCCAGTGTGGAGGCCAATGCAGGGCTTGATCCCATGACCCCAAGATCATGACCTGAGCCAAAATCAAGAGTGTGACACTTAACTGACTGAGCCACCCAGATGCCCTTGGAAATGCTTTCTCAATAGATGGATTTTTCTTCAATTAGATCATATATCTGTTAAGGAATATACATTACTGCTAGCATGAGATGGTATTATATAAATTCTATTTCTAGTTTTCATTTTTTGGTTGTAGGCACTGGGAAACCCATTCACAGAAATAAATAAGGAGAAAAGAAGGACTTTTGCTATAGCAGTGTTATAATCTTTTAACAGGTTGTATGCCAAAAATCACATAAGAATAATCATTAAAAAGCATTTTTAATGAATTTTAACTGACATTTCAATTAAGTTCCCCTTTAGTTTTGTTGTAACCAAAGCATTGGAAGTCATGTGACTTGCAAAATGATTTGCTACTAGATCACCAGTCATTCACTTTCTCAACAGTTACAATAGAACTTTGAATTATACCTTTGTTTGGTCTCCCAGACAAATTCATACGCCCAGACAACTCAAGATGAGTGAGAGGTATGGCTTCCTTTTGTAAAGTGGGTGAAAGGCATTTATGAAAAGGGGACCATCCTTATCCTCAGATTCTTGAGAAAGAGTGCAAATGAAAGTTGAGAATCTAAAAATTCCCTTAAAACTATCTGCCAACTGGGGACCTTGGAAAATCCTTGAGTACCTCTGTGGGTACAGTGCACTGGAGTTTGAAAATTGTGATGTGAGATATCCTTTCTATAATTAAATCAAGTCTCCCCAGAGAGGCAGCAAGGTTGTACAGATAATAACAATGAGATAACATTGCAAAGCAGTGAGAAGTCAAGTTCATATTGACTTTACATGGACCAGATTCTATAACTCAGAGGTGGGAAAAGCTAACTTGTGTTTCTACAATCCGGCTTGACTTCATGAACGAGCTTGGATTCATACGAATCCTTGAATTATGGGAACAGAATGTTGAATCTGGAATAAAGTTTAGAGATCATCTAGTCTGGAGAAGGCTATGGAACGTTATCTTTAATATCAGCCTAGATTAATCATTCATGACTGTCTGGAGCTCTGTATCAGGAAGGCTTCACAGGAATCCTCTGGGATCTGTAGGAGAAAATGCTGTGATTGATTAGTCATGTCTGTCAGTGGAAGCAGGGTGAGAGGTGGCATGGGTGCTCTGTATGAGCCATGCCTGGCATGTCACGGGGACCACAGGGAGAACTAAAGCCCAGTGAGAGCAGGAAGCTCCATTAAAATTCCACCGCTGATTAGTGGCAGGGTGAGAAGAATTATTTTTTCTTCAACATTTGGTGCTCATTGTGAATTTGGTCATATTTGCAACTGGCAAGTGTTTGGATATTTTAAAGCTGGAAAGGAGAAAATTCTTATTGTGCAAATATGGACTTCTCTTTCTTTTAGGGAGATTTTAGGTTCCTTCACATTTGTTCTCTGTGCTCTTTGCTGAGAGAAGGAAATGGTCAACCATTATGAGCATGCTGAAAATACTGGGTGGTCTTAGTTGCCCATCCAGAAGGAGCTCAGGAAAAGCCAAAACCATATAAGCAACTCTCTACTCACCTGGCTATGGATTCTATGTCACCCTGGCCCAGGAAAACAGGTGCACAGAGTGGAGTTAGCAGAGGCTTGCAAGGCCTCTTACTGTACTGTTATATCTACTGATGGTGTCCACTCATCCCCAGCATCCTGCACACTCATAGCGCCCTTTGCCACATAAGTATTATCAGATCCTAGGTTTGGAGTGGGATTAAACAGAAGTCTAAGCAGAGATACAATAGGAATATACACTGATGGAGGGATTAGCTTCATATATAACAAATGGATTTTACCATCCATATTGCCTTACTCTTTTTCCTTTTGCACCCCTTTCTACATAAATCTACCTATGCCTCATTCTTTTTAGCTATAACATAACATTCAGCTGATTCCAGACTTTTGCTAGTGCAAACAATGCAGCAAGAAACACCCCTGTGACTTCATCTTGGTGCACTTCTGAGAATTTATTTGAAGGATAAATTCCTAGAAGTGGACTGGCTGCAACAAAGCTTTCAATTCCCATACCTGTTGTCACATGGGTCTCTGAAGAGGTTACACCGATTTGCACTCCAAACCATGGTATATGGAAGTGCTGACTCTCTCACATCCAGCCAACCCTAGGTGTTTTCAAATGTGAATAAGAGGATTTGAATAGTCAGAGTTTTGAATTAGACGAAGCCTCCCTCCTGGCTCCCCTAGCCTGTGTCTCCCCAAAGCAATACAGCTGGATGATGGCTAATGCCACAGACTCTGCTCAGAAGGCTGAATGCTCCTGCTTCAGTGGGAACAGGGGGTGTTTCTTCAGTCTGTGCCCTACTTGGCATCTGTCCCTGACAGACCCAGCCAATGTGGGGAGCCAGCCACCCTGACGGTAAGAAAGAGTGGATTGGAAACAAATTGATCTTTTCACAGCTGGCCGTTCCCGTCTTTCCCTTCAGCTTGGACCCAGCTCAGAACAAGGTCACTGATGTTCTGCTGCAACAAAGATGGCATTATTGAGGACTGCCTCCTTTGGGGGAAGTGTCATTCCCCAAGAATTGCCTCTGTAGTGTCAACCATGGCAAGCCCGGAGACAGCATAGCTACGAGTCTCCAAGGGTCTCCAAAGCGACCCCCAAATTGTCCATCCTGTTGACCATGGACTCTTCTATTGGTGTCCACAACTTTATTTAAAGGATGTCAGATGACTCCATTCAACAGACTATAACCTCTTGTTTATCCTTCCTGGAGGCCCGTGGTCAGAGGGTGGGAGACTTTGGGATTCAAAAAGAGAAGAATCATGTGAGCCAAAGGGGAAAGAATCTAGTGTTTGTTTCTAGCACCATCATCTTATCACTGTTCATCCTATTACTCTGCAGCTTTTTTTCCACAGCACTTGCTCCAGCTGAGAGAAATCTATTTGTTTATCTTTTTATTGCCTGCTCCCCTACTACAGTAAAGGCGCCAGGAGGACAAAGCTTTGTTCAGTTCACAACTGTATCATCGGTCCCCAGAGTACCTCCTGGCCCATCAAAAGTGCTTGATACGTATTTGTTGAATGAATGAGTGAATGAATGAATGAAGCTAACGAGTACCTCCTGTGTTGGATCATTTCACGTATGTGATGTTGTTTAATAAACTTCTTAAGGTACAGATATTTTCATTTATGGCTAAGGAATTTGGGTCTCAGAGATTAAATAACACTACTAGAACCACACAAGTGGTAACCGGTAGAACCGAGATTTTCATTTAGGCCCGACTGCCCAGAAACCTCTTTTAGGCCACTAGAATTGTGATTTTTGAAACTTTAAACTCAAAATATGAAAGGCTTTTGCAAGCAATGAGGGACATGGTCATCAAAGACATTTGCAGGTGAACATGAAGTGTTCAACAGGAGAGGATACTCCTCATTTCCCTCACCAAGGTGAGCAACTCCCAACATGTTATATGTTGATGCAATCTACATTCATTTGGGGACAACAGTAGGGCTAATTTATGTGAATTTTCACAAATTTGGGACTTCTGAATTGAGTAACAAAGGGATCCTTATGTTAACAGTGAGTCACTGTAAGGAAGGGCACTAATATTTTAAAAAACCATGTCGTGTGCAAGGAATCATGCCTTAAATATGTGATTTCATTTACTTCTTATAACAACATTTTTCTTTCCCTCTTTCTCTCTCTCTCTCCCTTCCTTCTTTCTTCCTTCCCCGCTCCTTCCTCTCTGTCTGTCTGTCTTGTGACAGACTTTGGAGATTTAGATTGGGTAAGTGATACTTAATGGTAGGACCAACATTTGAATCTACAGCTTTCTTCCTTCAGAGCCTCTTCTCTTTCTCCTCACCATGCCCCCGAGTGTTGGGCAGGGACTGTGGTCTCAGTTGACTACGTACAGTCATAGGCACAGAGGGTGCTGCACAAATGACCGGTTGGCAGGCCCCTGACGGCCTGGTCCTCAGCCAGTGACCCCCAGTGCTACTTGGGGTTTGGCATCATGCCTGGTATGACTTTATCCTTTAACTGTTTCTTTTGTTGGCCAGCCCCCTGAGGGAGCCCTGTCTCCTTCTTGAAACACTGTGCTGGAATGAGAGGTCTCCACAAGGGTTCCGGAAGCCCACACTCAGTGCTGTGGTTTCTTCTGAGAGCTGGCTGTAGGGTAATGCTCTGAGATCAGTTCTTCCAGCTCCCCACTCAAAGATCCACAAGTTCCAGGCTCCCAGGGGTTTTGAGCTGGCAGTTATAATGAAATATTAGCACAGAAGAAAATGATTTTTTTTTCTACTTTGGGTTTCTAATCAGGACAGCATGGCAGTGGGATGATTTATGTACTTGTATTTTTAAAAAGTTTCTTTTAATGTTGTTCCTTCTCTAGTCATTTCTCTTTATCACTTGGACTCAGCTTGGGCTCAGCTTGCTTCTCCAGAATTTGCCTTTTTCCCCTCCCACCTATAAAATGCCAAACACATGTCCCCAGTCTGGCTCCACGAAACTGAGAATCTTTGGAAAACTCCTTAGAAAGAAAGCCTTATAGCTTGTGTTTTGGATAGAGTCAGTCCCAAAGAGGTACTTGCAGTATTTGGAGATGAAATAGTCATCTGAAATAATAGAAACCCTTAAAAAAGGGAGGGGGCTCCTCCAAAGCCTTCTTTATTCATTGTTTATTCAAGCAATCATTTGACGAATTCTCATTAAGTATTTACTCCGTGTTAGACATGGTGCTGAGTATGAAGAACATAGTAGTAAATCAGATAGAATCCCTTTCTTGGGAGCTCATGGTCTCTGATACTAGCCAACTGAGTACTGTGGCTTGCAGAACACTCCCTGCTGGCCACCCCTACCTTGCGAGTCCATCTTCGACAGCTCTCCCCTCCTGACATCACTGTTCTCCTCATCTCATTCCCCATCTAGTGCATAGCCCACATTACAGAGGTGAGAAAACTAAGGTCAAGAAAAGCGAGGTGACCCACATGTGATCCCCTGAAGAGTTACTGTCAGAGTTTGGGCTTGAACGACAGCCCTCTCCCTCTCCCTCCGGGATTCTTTCCACTGGACCAGAGGGACATTTGAAATTCATCTCTGAATCTCCCCCTGCCATCTCCCCACTCGAATCCACGCAGATCCACTTTCCTCCAACCATATGAGAAAGCCAAAGCCTTCAACACATCGTGTTCTCTGCTGTCTTTGTGTTTTTACAACTACTACTCCTGCACTACTACTGCTGCTCCCGAGATCATAGCTAATCCCTGCTGAGGTCCTAGTCAATGTCAAGCACTGCTGTGCGTGACTGACACACTATTCTGGACAAAGGAGATAGGTTCTGCTGTTATTTCCATTGTGTGATGTAGAAAACTGAGGTGCAGAGATTAAGTAACTTGCTTAAGAATTTCAGCTGGGGCTGAAATTCAGCTTACTACAGCTTCAGGGCCTGTTTCTCCGAGGGGCTCTGTAAAGGTCTGTGGAATGACTGAATGGAAGATGGACCGAATGAAATTGGGTTCCTCTGTTGCTGTTTCTGAAATGTTATTTTAATCAGAAGTCATAGGGAAATTATCCAGTGGAGACAGAAATAGAAGTTTCCTAAATTAGATTGGCCAAGAGTCTTTATTTCATTCTATTCAGCCCTCACCTCTGCACCCATCATGCATAAGCATTAACTACGTGAGATGAAAGATAGAATTATTAAAGATATTCATAATTCAGCAATACGAGTACATGAGGGTGTGCATATGCCTGTGCACACATTCTGATGTTCCTTGAGACATTCACGCTCCTCTTGAAGAGAGTAGTGGGAGATGTTCACCTGCAGGCCCCTGGCCTGGGCTCCCACATGGCTGGGGAAAGGGAGTTGCTGACACTCTGCCGAGCAAGGAGTTCCATGCACTCTACAGCGGGATTAGCTCAATTCTTTAAAGGGTCTCCAACATTTCTGAAGCAAAGTTAAGAGGAGACATCGTCCCTGGCATTATGGGGCCACTGATGAACGAAGTATGCCTATGAGGACAAATACCTTCACATGTTCCCCATTCCCAAATCCTCTAGAAGCATAACTGAGAACTTCTCATTAACTCTACTTCGCAATTATTGGATCTACTAACTTGGAATTTCCCCCAGAGGACCCAGAGTCTGTGCTTCATCTTCTCGGTTCCTCTGGGTTCTGTCTTACACTGCTGGAACATTGTGCTCCCACAGCTGTTGTTAGAGACCCACTGGTGTAGTCAGAGGAGTTGCTCAGCATCTTAACAGCAAGACCAAAAGGAGTAAAAAAAAAAAAAAAATGGAAGTCACGGTTAGTAAGTGACTGACCTCATTCTGTAGGAATTCCTTCTGGAAAGGGAACTGCAGTGTTGTGACAGACGGTAAATCATCTGTAAGAATGTTTACCATGGAATTCTAGCGAAAGAAATGGCTTGAGAAACTTCCCGGGTACACAAACGGAGTCTGCTGAGAGGCCCCAAGGGGGACCTGGAAAACTTTAGCCTTGTGAGGGAGGTTGTCTGCTCTAGGGCTGAGGCGAGCCGAAGCTACGGTACTGCTTGAGATACCCAACCTGCTAGGATGGTGTTTATAAAATTTAAAAAAAATCATCTGATTCTTAAATCAGCTCCACTTAAAAGGCTAGTTGTGGGATCTATGAAGAAATGCAAAGCAAGCTTGCTACAGTCTACAGAGTGTAAACTAGGAATTACTACTTCAATTTTATAGAGGTTTAGACTGATTTTTAAAATTTCCTAAATTCACCAAGTTTGTAAGTTTCAGAGTCCGAGTTCAAACGCAAGTGTATTTGACTCCAAACTGCACGGTTGCCTTTCTTGAGGGTGGGGTTATGCATTCTACATATTTTTCTTACTCGATTGCAATATTCGCTGTCCTAGGTATGTAGAATCCTGGAACATCAAGATTAGAAGCACTTTAGACATCCCATGGTCTAATCTTCTCACCATAAAGATAGGAATGGGCCCGGAGGGGAAAGGGTATCCTCCCTACTCATTCTCACATAAAGGTCACAGCTAGAATAGAGGCTGGCTGACTCTCATGTCAAATGCTCTCCTCTGGTTAGGCACATCAATCTGAATGGGTACGTAATATATTTTGCTAGTTGATTTTTAAAAAATGTAATTCACGACAGCACAATCTCTCCTTCTTCTAGGCAAGTCATTGCTAAATTCCAAGAATTCACCTTCTGTTCCGCTTTTCTTTTTCTGGGTGGTTATCAGCATTTAATGTATAAAACCTTTCCCCTTTAGTCCAGGGAACAGCAACACCGTTGGGCACATTGGAGAGGCAAAGAAAAATCAGCCATGAGCTTCAGGAACTTAGTTAGTAACAAGCCGGAGAGCCAGACATGAGAACATTTCATTTTAATACATTATATCATCATCTAGGGGTTATAGAAGCAGAGATGAGGGGCACCTTCCCCAGCCTGGGAAAACAGAGGGGTCTTCTTGGAGGAGTAATGAATTAACTTGATTAACGATTTCAACCATTCACCAACTATTTTTTTGGTACCTCTTCTGTGTCAGGTCCTCTTCCGGATAATAGGGGATATAGCACTAAGAAAGTCAAAATATTTTTCTATCTAATGGGAGAGATGAGACATAGAAATAAAATATTCAAAGTAGAAGTAATGAAGAAAAATATAACAAGGCAAATGTCTAGAGAATGAGATGGAGTTGGGGGACTTATTTTAAAAAGAGTGGTCAGGGAAGGCCTCTTCAAAAGCTGTCTTTGGATCAGAGAACTAATGGATAAGAACCTCAGTTATCTTTGATAACTGCTTCCCAGGCAGAGGGAAAAAACAGGACAGACATCTTGAGTCAGGACCAGTGTGGTGTATTTGAGTAATAGCAAAAGCCAGTATATGTAGAGTGGAGTTGGTGAGGGTTACTGTCAGAGGAGATG
The DNA here is from genome assembly GCF_017311325.1 of Ursus maritimus. NCBI lineage: Eukaryota > Metazoa > Chordata > Mammalia > Carnivora > Ursidae > Ursus > Ursus maritimus. Next base: position 41,761,987 of record NW_024424119.1, read on the forward strand.
GGGTTGGAGATGTAGGCAAGGACCAGATCACAGTCTGTAGAGGTCACAGGAAAGTGGATGGCAGTCAAATGGAGAAGGGCTTTCCGATCTTTTCCTTCTTGGTAGGCATCACTGACTATGCCATGACATCAACACAGAGAAAGGTAAAGCTAACAGCAAATGAATCCTTCTGATGCCCATCCTGTGATTATGACTAATACGTTCCTGCCATAGGTCAGATTCCATCAAAACATCTCTCTGGAAAATGTAGAGCCCAGAACCCCTGCCCAGCATTCCCACCCACCCCACCATGCATCCTACATTTATCATCTCTTGCTCTCTCTCTGGTTCTTTGTCATGTTGCTAACATCCCTTAAAGGAGATGGTGCAGGGGATGCCTGGGTGGCTCAGTCGGTTGAGCATCTGCCTTTGGCTGGGGTCCTGATCCCAGGGTCCTGGGATCAAGTCCCACATCAGGCTCCTTGCTCAGCAGGGCGGCTGCTTCTCTCTCTGCTTGCCACTCCCCCTACTTGTGCTCTCTTTCTGACAAATAAATAAAATCTTAAAAAAAAAAAGGAGATGGGGCAACTCCAAGTAAAGCTGTGTCCATAAATATTTAGACTGAATAGAAAATGTGCCAAAGATGCAAAGAATCTGTCCGGAGGGAGAAGAGACCTTCTCTTTGTTCTCTTCAGGCTTGTAATTTAACTCATGGATACATGTCTTTGAATAATACATAACTATCAATCAACCTAAAAGAGTTACAAAGAAACTTTAGCCTCTTTGTCCTTCTGCTATGCCCTGTATGGCATTTTCTTCTCATCCTGGGATATACATTCTTCTTTATTTTTTCTTGTATCCTTCACTTTCTCCTCTATTCCCCTGTTTTCTGATCACATACTGTGCATCAGGCTCTGTTAAATTTATCCCTGTAAAGTCTATAACCCACTACCTCTTCTCATCCCATAGTCACTTGTCAATTCATTTTAATCAGCCTCCTCCCTCCACCCCCCTTCCCTGAGTCTGCTCCCACTGAGGTCAATCCAGTCCTCATATTACTAAGCCCAGTAGCCATCTTTCTGGTTCTTATTTTATTGGACCTCTCCATTGAATGGATTGTGTTACTTGGTCCTTCCTGAAACGTACATCTCCTTTTGGCATCTGTTTGCACCACTCTTCTGCGTGAACAACACTGACCATTCCTTCTCTCTCTCTCTTAAATTTCTGACTTCTGATGGAGTGTGTCTTCAGCACTCTTCTCTCTCTAGCTCCATCCTTGTTTGCCACCATACTGTCATCCATGCCAGGGTTTTGGCTCTAATAGCTTCCACACCTCTATGCTCTGCCCAGACTTAATAGCTGGCTCCTATCTGTGGGCCTGGAATGCTAAGCTTCAGCCAAACCACACTCTCATCTATCTGATTATGAGATTTCAAAGCGACACTGATGTACCTCCTTGTTTTTATTCCGGGACTGGAACCTTCTCCCTCCAACTAACTTGGTAAGTGACCTTGAGTAAATGCCTTCCACACCTGGGCTTCAGATACTCCCAAGTGTAACATGAGTGAATTAAACCACCCCAAATTTCCTTCCAGCTTTGGATGGAGAGGATACATGACGAAAACAACAACAACAACAAAAAAAAAACAACAACAACCCAAACCAAAAACCAAAACAACCCAAAAAACAAAAACAAAAACAAAACAAAACCCCAAAACCCAACTGATTATTGTGGTTTTAAAAGGCCCAATCACCAACACCCCATCCCTCTCCCCAAATTCAGAACCAAGTGAATAATTGAAATTGGAGTCATATTTAAACAAGAAAAACCCAATGTCAGCCTCATTAGATAAAAGTAGACCCATCTACTGGTTCCTCTTTACCTGTTTCCAAATCCTCCTGATAGATATTTCCTTAAGAAGGCAGAGAAGCCATGCTCTCCTAGTAATTGCATGATGCAAATTATTCCTCTTGAATGTTTGATGATGACACATTTTGATTTAATTTAGCTTTTTCAACTTTGAGAGAAATTCCAAAGCCGGGGAAATGTTTAAACTCCTTCCAGCTGCCTATTTAGCATCAAGAGCTCTTCTCTAGACCTGGGGGTGAGAGAACTCTTATCTTCTCCTTTAATCAAATCAATTTAGGCTGAAAAGACGGCCAACTTCACAGCTTGCATTTCGCTAGCATGCTACCTCTCTAAGCATCTATAATTTTTTCCTGCTTTATTGAATGAGATGAGTTGCTTGATTTTAAGGGCTCTCAATCAACAAGCACCAAATGAAGTTACACATTTGAAGTCATACAAAAATAGAAAGCACTCAAGGCTGAAAAAAGTTAACAGGATGCAGATCTCTCAGTCGTCTATAGATATTATCTGTGATTTTTACGGATGAAGGAGAGGGCAGAAAGCAGATGTGACATGTTCAAGGTCACCTAACTGAGAAAGTAGCCAAGGTGGTACTATAAATCCTGATCTTATAATTTTTAGTACAATGATTTTTGCCTGCACACAGCATACCAGATTGTAATAAGCCCTTGAGGTTTCTTTAATAAAGATTGCAACCTTTTATTTTTTTTAATTTTTATTTACTTACTTGAGAGAGAGAGTGAGAAAGAGAGAGCAGGAACGGGGGGAGGGGAAGAAGGAGAAGCAGACTCCCCGACAAGAGGGGAACCCAAATCAGGGCTTGATCCTGGGACTCTGGGATCACGACCTGAGCCAAAGGCAGATGTTTAACTGACTGAGTCACCCAGGTGCCCCAAAGTTTGCAACCTTTTAAATCAATAACACAAGCATTAGGTCCAGGGCAATATCTAATTGAACACTGCTGTAATTTCAAAGACAAGAATTACGTGAATTCTCCTCCTGGTCTGTCTGTTTATTATACTGATCCATTGTAGGCTAACGCCTTGAAAATTATTTAACTTTAATATTAACTGGAAGAGTAATATAATTATTCTTAGGATTTTTACCAGTCTTCTAATGAATTGTCAGTTCTTATAGTTAATATAATAAAGCACAATTATAATAGCATTGTTTTTTCTTTATTTTTGTCAGTAAGTCAGTAAGTACTACATGAATACATCTCACTAAAAACTCAATAGTTAGTATTGGGGGACACTCATCCTTCACTGCATGTGAAGAAATATCTACTAGAGCTCCTGGGAACTCTCCTTCCCTCTGACTCCCATTGGCAGGGGGCGGAGGGGGGAGCTAGTTGATCATACTGTTGAGTTTGGGAGAGGTTGCTGAGCACACTTAGCTTAGCTCAGCATTCTCAACATGGTCCCAAGACCAGCAGCATCAGTATCATTAGAAAACATACTAGAAATAGATTCTCAGCTCCATCCCGCACCATCACTCCTGAATCAGAAACTCTGGGGGTGAGCCCAACCATCCGTCTATCAACAAGCCTACTGCCCACTGAATGACTGTGATGCCCATTCAAGTTTGAGGACCTCAGGTTAGCTGGTTTCTCCTTTCTCTCTTTGGCTCTGCCTGCCTACAGAGGAGCTATATTTTGGTCTGCTTTCTGCCACTTGGTTAAAAAAAAACAAAAACAAACAAGTCTGTCCAGTGGGGTTGGGGGAGGACATGCAGTTAAGCAGAGCTGCCCATGACTCAGGGTTCCCATAGGCTAATTTCAGGAAGTTGATGACTCCACATACCTACACCATGTTCTCCAACCAAACTTTTATCTAATAAAGGTGGCATTTGGAGTCTCTTGTTTCAATATGACTCTAATTTCAATTAGGCAGTGGGTGTTGAATTTGGAGAGAGGGATGGAGTGTTGTTTATTGGGATCCTTAAAACTGCAGCAAGAGTCTATTATTTATTGGTTTCTTTAAGGCCACATATCATGTCCATATAAAGCTGGGAGAAGATGTGGAATGATCTAACTCACTCCCTTTACAGCTGGGGTAACCAAAAGCCCAGGGAGGGGAAGGCATTTACTCAAGGTCACTTAACAAGTTAGCTGGAGGTAGAAGTCTCCCAGCCCTGGAATCAGACCCACACATCTAGCCAACACAATCATGACGCACCTTACCCATTCCCAAGTTGGAGCAGAGAAAATGCATATTTGGAGCCGGTCATCTTACCACTTCGAAGCTTTCCTAATTAACATTTCCGTCTGGAAATCATGGATGCCTCTGTATCTACCTCATTTTCATGGCCCCCTGGTGAATACGGCCTCTATCAGCGTCACATCCTTGTACTCCTGCCCGAGCTTCCTGCATCCAACTGCTTTGACAGGAATTGAAAATCCACTGCAGCTGTTCGGCATCTCTGTGGAGGGAACCAAATTCTTAATCCCCAACTGAGCTCATCCCAGGGAAAGCAGGTTGTGTAATGAGGATGTGCTCTCAACTATGACACAGAGCTCACCCCCTTTTCCTTTTTGTCATTTGTGTTTCCAGTCTGCCGTCTAATTATTTCTCCAAATTGGGTTACTTGATCCCCTGCCAGAGACATTTCCTATGAGTTAACAATCTGGCTTTCAGAATTGTCTTCTGACTGATCTGGTTTTTATTGACATTATGCTTTCCTCTTCCCTGATTGCTCTTCTTGGTTGTCTCTTCGCTTTTTTCATGTTCCAAAGGTTCGCAGCACCTGCCAGCTTTGATGCTACAGACCAACCAATTCACCTCTACCTTTATAATTTAATAACGCCAGCTAGAATTTATTGAGCAATTACTATGCGCCAGACAATGTGCTAAGCATTCTGCATGCGTTGGCTTAACTGATCCTCTTACTGCAATCTATGAGGTGGGGACTATTACAACCCCCACTTTTTAGATAAGCAGCTGAGGCACAGTGAGGCTAACTTCCCCAAGGTCATAGTTATTAAGTGGCGGAGTCAACATTTAAGCCCTGGTTATCTGAGTCCACAGATTGCCCATTAGCCCTGGGTAAACCATCACCTCCATGCACAAGGTTCTGGAAGATGTCTTTATACTCCTACCCCCTTCTTGATGTGCCACTCCTTTCTTTGTTCTATATCTACCGTGGTAGGGTTTGAGCCCAGGTCCTGTCCAAGACCACTTTACACAATGAGACGTGTGTTGGTTTTCTGGGATGACTCAGCTGGGGGAGGGTTTGCTGGGGTGGAAGGCAGTGTAGGCTACAGCCTTTGCAGAAGCCACACAGAGGGCCCATTTAGTCCCAGGCCCATGCCAAGAGGAAGAACTGGAGAGAGATGATTCTTGGGGAAATATTCAGGAATTTGCCAGTACTGTACAACAACTAAGACCCATCCTCACAGACATCTCTGGAGACTGACTATAACCAGCAACCTAGAGTACATAACAGATGCAGAAGATCCTGCTGCTGGCCTGGTGTCCCAGGTTGGCCCCCGGTTACAGCCAAACCCCCTGTGGTTTACAGAAGAGATACTCAAGTTTTGTTGGGGAAAAGCTTACAATGTGCAATCCAGAAAGAACGGATTCGTTGGGGACACCTAGCAGACATCAAAAATCTGAGCAGAACTTGTCACGAAGAAGAAGTGTAGGCATAATGCAAATAGCTCTTCATAGAAAACTCATGTGGCAGAAGGATCCACTTAGAAATGGGCTTCTCGGCTCTTTGGGCAACTAATCTTTGATAAAGCAGGAAAAAACATCTGGTGGAAAAAAGACAGTCTCTTCAATAAATGGTGTTGGGAAAATTGGACAGCTACATGCAAAAGAATGAAACTTGACCACTCTCTCACACCATACACCAAGATAAACTCCAAATGGATGAAAGACCTTGATGTGAGACAGGAATCCATCAAAATCCTAGAGGAGATAATAGGCAGCAACCTCTACGACATCGGCCAAAGCAACCTTTTTCATGACACATCTCCAAAGGCAAGAGAAACAAAAGATAAAATGAACTTGTCGGACTTCATCAAGATAAAAGCTTCTGCAAAGCCAGGGAAACAGTCAAAAAAAACTAAGAGGCAGCCCACAGAATGGGAGAATATATTTGCAAATGATACTACAGATAAAAGACTGGCATCCAAGATCTACAAAGAACGTCTCAAACTCAATATGCGAGAAACAAATAAACAAATCATAAAATGGGCAGAAGATATGAACACTCTTCCAATGATGACATACAAATGGCTAACAGACACATGAAAAAATGTTCAAAATCATTAGCCATCAGGGAAATTCAAATCAAAACTACACTAAGATACCACCTTACACCAGTTAGAATGGCAAAAATTGACAAGGCAAGAAACAACAATTGCTAGAGAGGATGTGGAGAAAGGGGATCCCTCCTACATTGTTGGTGGGAATGCAAGTTGGTACAGCCACTCTGGAAAACAGTGTGGAGGTCCCTTAAAAAGTTAAAAATTGAGCTACCCTATGACCCAGCCATTGCACTACTGGGTATTTACCCCAAAGATACAGACGTAGTGAAGAGAAGGGCCATATGCACCCCTATGTTCATAGCAGCATTGTCCACAATTGCTAAATCGTGGAAGGAACCGAGACTGGATTAAGAAGATGTGGTCCATATATACAATGGAATATTACTCGGCTATCAAAAAGAACGAGTTCTTAACATTTGCTGCAACATGGACGGCACTGGAGCAGATAATGCTAAGCGAAATAAGTCAAGCAGAGAAAGACAATTATCATATGATTTCTCTCATCTATGGAAATTAAGAACAAGGAAGATCGGTAGGGGAAGAAAGGGATAAAGAAAGGGGGGGTAATCAGAAGGGGGAATGAAGCATGAGAGACTATGGACTCTGAGAAACAAACTGAGGGCTTCAGAGGGGAGGGGGTGGGGGAATGGGATAGGCTGGTGATGGGTAGCAAGGAGGGCACGTATTGCATGGTGCACTGGATGTTATATTCAACTAATGAATCATTGAACTTTACATCAAAAACCAGGGATGTACTGTATGGTGACTAACATAATATAATAAAAAAAAAAAAAAAGAAAAGAAATGGGCTTCTGATCCAGGCAGAATGAATGTAGGGTTTGTGCTTTGAAATACAAACTAGACTTCAGGAGGGATATAGTAACTGGGCTGAGTCTTGAAGGGTCAGTAGGAGTTAGACAAGGAAGGCAAGTGGCAAAGGTTGATGTTGGTCGACAGTGACCAAAAAACCTAACAATGGGAAAAACAACTCTGTGTTTACTTTTCTCACCCATCAGGATGTCTCACCCTAACAATGTTGGGGCTGGGGTCTGCCTTTTTCCCCCATAACAATCTCATGTTGGCAGTAACATTCCCAGCATGTCATCCACCTTCAAATCAGGAAGAAAGGAGATGGGTGACATTATCTACACTCAATCGTTTTATCAGAAAAGCAAGAATTTCCTAGAATACCCAGCAAATTCCCACTTACGTTTTATTGTCTAGAACCAAATCATATGACCACTTTTGTTTGCTTTTCCAGCTTCTATAGAGGAGATGAGTAAGGAAGAATGCCACCAGGAATGTGTGGTAGCTTAGTCAACTACAGTGTGTTCCATNNNNCATTCCTGCTCTCCTGGGAGCTTTATAAAGGCACCATTAATACAAGTGTAGAGTACGATGTTATACGCAAAGAAGGAATAACATAAAATACGAATTTCAGGAATAAATACATTCAGTTCATTTCAATAGGCATTTAGTAAGTGAGGCCCATATGCTAGGAACTGTGTAGGTACAGATCAAGCAACATAGAACCTGGGGGCTGGTGGATAGGTATCCAACATAACCACATCCCAATTTGTTATGGTACATGTTAGGATATGGTGCACATGGGGGCGGGGGGGGGTTGTTTCAGGGAACCCGAAGAGGAAGCACATGACCCACTTTAGTGGGCTGGACAGGAGAGCATAAGGGGAGTCAGAGAAAGTCAGGGTAGTTTAGGTCATGCTCAGGTAACAAATGACCCCTAAGTCTCACTGTGCAACACAGAGTTTATTTCCCTATCATGCTATGTGGCCTTTGGCTGAGCTGTGGCTTTGCTCCATTTTAACCTCAGCCTGGGACCCACGCCGAGGGAGCAGTTTCTATCTGGAGCATTAACAGAGAGAACAGAGAACACAGTCACCACACTTGGGCTCTTATAAGCTTCTTCCTAGAAGTGACACATGTCACTTCCGTTCACGCTTCCTTGGCCAAAACCAAGACACATGACTCTGCCAAAATCAATAGGGTGAGCATGAACAGTCCTCCATGCAAGAGGCACAGGGTGGGTGAACAGCAACACTGTGTACTACAGGGGGCTAGGGCAGTATCTAACTGTGCTTAGATACTTAGATTCGGGTCTACCTCCCCAAACCTCTCTTCCTAGTGGCTAGTCATTGATCTCACGTTGTGTGGGAGAGCTGTGGTCTGAGCTGAGTGGCCAGAGATGAGCTGGAGGAGCCAAGAGGCTGACTTCATCTCCACCTGGTCCAGAAGGGGAGATTGAGAGAAGAGGCCTATATCCAGAATCAGAAGGTCCTGGCAGGATGTGGCTTTGGGGAGGTAGACAAGTGAATTTTATCACCTGTGTCTTTCTTAATGCTGCTGGGACGGGAGCTCTCCCAGGACATAGACGCTCATGGCCCAGACCTGAGAGATTCTTGCTGGCAGCCAGCACTAGCCCAGCAGGTGCCAGGTGTGAGGTCGGACTCCATGACATGTGTGGGGCTTGGTGCCTGCGGAGGCCAGGGAAAGTGAATCCAGGATAGTGACAATGACCAGATCCTGACCTGTTGTCAGTAGGAATCAAGTTGCACGAACATGGATATAGCACACAAAAAGCCAGGTGTAGACTCACTTTGACCTGAATTTTTGGAGCTCTGGGGGAGAGACCATCTTTGATTTTTTTTTTTTTTTTTGCCTCCTTAAATGTTTCTAGCTCTCTTTCTGTCCTCCTGTCTCCCAGCTGTATTTGTATGCCTTGCATTCAAATCCTCCTCTAAAACTGCATCTGACGAATAAGTTTTACAACTGTCATTAGGATACTCACAAACGCAGATTCCTGTCTATAGGCCCAAGAATTATGCCCGTGGACTCTAGCATGGAGGTAGGCTCAGACCACATGGATTTTAGTTTTGCTCCTGGGTCTGGAATTTTCTTGAACCCTCACTCATTGATTTCTCTAAGTCTCAGTTTTCCCATTTGTAAAATGCATATGCTGATCGTAGCTCTCCTGCCTGCCTCAAAGAACCATTTGGGGAATCTAGTAAGAGACTTTATTTATTGAATATCTACTGAACAACTGAGTTATCTGGGTGTAAGTTAAGTGAGAAGACACTGTCATTTATAATATTTACACAAGTGTAAGGAATTTTTGTTGCTGTAGTTATTATATTTGAGAAAATTCAAGTTTGGTCCACAAAGGTATATGGTTAAGGAAGATACACCATGAACTCTGGCATTGGAGTTTCTGGTTAGGGATTCAGAATATTCTGAAACATCTCCAATTGTCCAATTTGGACCATGAACCTTCTGAAACTGGAACTGCCTTAACTTAGGTTGCCAACATTCCTCCCTTGGATTATGGCAGGTGCTTTTTATCTTGTGTCTCTGACCCCAGTCTCAACTGTTCCAATCCGTTCTATGTACAGCAGACAAGTGTAAAGGCATTTCACCTCTGTTGAAAATCTTCATGGCTTTCCGCTCTTCCAGAAAGTCCCTGTTTTCACACTGTCCTTCCACATTCTTTAAAAGCTGGCCTCTGTCAGTCTGTCCAGCTCATGTCTTGACCCATCTCTTCCAGCCCCAACAATGCTGTCCATTCCAACACATAAGCCCACAATCTCTATTACAGTCTCTCTGAGATGCATGAACCCTTGAAGAGGTCCCAGCACCTTGAACCTTGGCATACTTCTGTCTATATCATCTTTGTTCCTATAACTTCTGACTTAGGTTTGACTCAAATGTGTCTCCTAGATCTCTGCTCAAAAGTCACACCACTTCCTCTGGAGAGCCTTGCATGACATATGTGTTTTGCTTCTTCTTTCATAGCCTGCATCGCAACTGGCTTCTAATAATCGTATTTGCTATTATGCGCTGTCTGTTTCCTTCTCAGACTGACACTAAATTTTGGGCTCTTTGAGGATAGGGACAGAGTCTCACTTTCTCTCTCTCTCTCTCTCTCTCTCTCTCACTCACTCTTTTCTTTCCTTAGGTAGTGCATGGGTTCCTACTTTGGGCCAGGCACTGTATTCTGAAGATTCTCACTCTTTAGGCAAACAAGCAGTAAATATGAATGATGGCATGAAGCAACCGATGAATCAAAGGTTCAGTTCAAACAGGCTCTGTCCTCCCTCCCATCTAAGACCATTTGGAATGGAATCAGGAGTATTTACACCTTTTCTAACTGTTGCTTTGTGCCATATTGTTATTCTTTTTGTGATACAGAGACATCTTAGTGGAAACAGACTGCCACATTTTTCTAGGATATATCATCTAACTGGTGAATCACCCAGGCCCTTCATCTAGCTTATTATATGGTTTTTGTTTTTTGTTTTTTTTGTCTTCTTGTTAGCTTGCTCTCCTGGGTAGTGGAAAAAGCATGAGCTGGAGTTGGAAGGGCTATGGTGCTCCTACTTACAAAATGTGTCCTTTGGGCAAATCATTTATCCTCATTGAGTGTCATTGTCCTTATCTATAAAGGAATGATAACATGTAGTCTTGTGAGGAATAATTTGGAAGGTGTGTAGTAAGTATCTTGACACAGTTTATGGTAAAGAATGGATTTTCTAAACATGAGCCTGCCTGTGTCTTTCACTCAACACCTACCCTGACAGAGTAAGACTATAAAGATGGTGGAGGGTGATTATAAATCACAGTAAATGGATATTAGCTGCTGAGAAGGTAGAGAGCTGGAACCACTGAGCAAAGAAAAGTTTCATATTACTCTTAGAATTGTTGGGCAAATTATTAAGGCTTATTTTTTTCATATATTTCATTTTCTGTGAGAGTGCTGTGATCACTAACTGAAAGAATGAACGCCGCGTCCCAAGGCAGTATCACATAGGGAAGCCTCAGCAAATTTTAGTGATGATGGACTCTGTAATTCATTTTCATCCCAACAATTTGGACAGCTAAGTGGCACTTTAATTCTGAGATTCTTTAACTCTGACAGCCGGTCTAGACTGGCATGGATCCTCGGGGCAGTTGACAGAGTCCAGATGGCCTCATGGGCATGACCTGTAAATTAGGTACTTTGACAGAACGTAGTGAGACAAGAACCAGACCATGCATCACTTTATTCTCAAGCCAACTGCAGGGCCCAAAAGTGTTTTATGTCACCTCTGAACCTTCCTGGGATGCGCTTTCTGTGCTGGGTGCTGGGATTTTGATTCTCTTCTTCTCTCGTGGGTTTTAATGGAAAAGCTAAGTCACTGGCAACAAAAAAAACAGTGGTGCCAGGCATTGTTGAGCCTCTCCATGTATTCCAATTACACACCATTTCCGGTTATAAAAAGGAGTGGAGATGTTAGGTCCTGTTGCCTAACCATGGTGAGAAGGTCCTTTTACCAGAACGCATTTCTCAACATGGCACAATGGCCAGTGATCTGTGGTGTGACCTTGCATAAGTCATATAACTTCGCGTGATCTTGATGTTCCCCACTGAGGGGAGAGATGGACACCATATGTGAGGCAGCTCAAGGTCATGATTGGTGCTCAGGCTCTGGTGTGGAGAGAATCAGGCTTAGAGTGCAGTGCCACACAGACCAGTGTGTGACACTGGGCACATTACTTGACCTTCCTGGTCTCGGTTTTATTTTATTAAATTTATTTGTTTTATTAAATAGGCACGAGAATTAGTCCAGTCGTATAGAGCCAATGTGAGAATTAAATGAGGTCATGTATTTACAATGCTTTAGCCAACTACCTGGTACATACTGAAGAATGAACCCACTTTTGCTACAGTTATTATTGGGAATACTTATTGAGAATCTACCATGCTCAGTATTGTCTGAGTACATTATCACATTCAGTCCTCAAAATAGCACTGCAAGGGGATATTATCCCAATGTCAAATATGAAAAAAATAAGATTTAGAGAGATCAAGTAACTCACTCAAAGTCACAGGGGGGTAAGTGGCAGAGCTGGAATTTAAACTGAAGACTCTCCAACACCAAAGTTGATGATCTTCCTACTACAAGATACTGGCCAGATGGCACTTTACTTTCGTTGACAAACACTGAAGGTAATGACTGATTAAGTGGACTGAATTAATTTCAGATCAACAAATATTTATAGAGCACCTAGTGTGGGCCAAGTGTTGTCAGAGAAAGAAAAGGCAATGGCTTTACTCTTGGTCATAGTTTGTTATTTATTTGAGGATGCAAGACAGGAAGATTGATGGAGTGGTAAGTACTGCATAAGGCTCTGGACCCTAGATGTTCCCGGGATCACAGACAGTGTCTTAGTTCAGGCTGCTGTGACAAAAATACCATAAACTGGGTGGCTTAAACAAAAAGGTTTTATTTCTCACAGCTCCAGAGCCTGGGAAGTCCAATATGAAAGAGCCAGCAGGTTCTGTCTGGTGAGAGCCCACTTCCTGGTTCATAGATGACTGGCTTCTCTCTGTGTCCTCCCATGGTGGACAGGGCAGGAGAACCCTCTGGGGTCTCTTTTATAAGGGCACTAACCCTGTTCAGGAGAGCTCCACCCTCATGACCTAATCACCCTCAAAGTCCCCACCTCCTGATACCATCACACGGGAGGTTAGGATTTCAACCTCTGAATCCCTCAAAGGTGGAAATAAACATTCAGTTCATAACAGATCATGGTTTCTGGATCACGTGGTCAAAATATCTTCCAAGAGCAGCTGAGGAGCTTGTTGGAGATTCTGGAAGAATCAGGAATGCTGCTGTGTGTGGAAGGATGGTCACCCAATTCTTGGTGATATGGAGTCACTGTAAAAAAAAAAAACAAAAAAAAACAACCCCAGGAACGAGCTCAGGGGCCCCTTCTCTGGGAGGTCTCCCTGATGCCCTGGTCCATGCTTCCTGCATCCCTCTTTTCCACACACATGGCTTCGTCATTGGCATTTTACTTGACTGTTGCTTCACTAGCTGTAAGCTCCTTGAAAGCAGTTGCTAGAGAAACAGTTTCTTCTTTGCTACACTCTCTCCATAGCACACTGCCTGGCACAGAGCAAATGCTAAAATCTTATTCCCACAGACTGTAGGGAGGCATGAACATCTGCTCTGCTGGCTGGATTCCCCTGATCCAGGCTGGTGATTTTTAGGAAAACGTTTGCCAGTCATCCTTCTGGCAGAGGGATAACAAGTGCTGGATCTCAGAAGAAAGAGGCATTGAACAAGTCCTGCGCTCTCCCTACAGCTCTATGAGTAGTGACACTGCAGCCATGGGTCTTGGGAGCATTGCCCCCACCTTGTCATGCTTCCTAGATGATGCTTCCCTGGGTAGCCAGACAGCTCCTTGCTTCAGGAAGTTCCCTGCTTCTTCTCATCCTGCAGTATCTCTGGGGCTATCAGAGATACAGACTTCAGTGTGGTTCAGAACTAGGAGGGAGAAATATAAGCCGAAGTTTACACCCATCGCCATTTTTCAGAATATGCTGTTTGCTCTTCCTCACAGACTCTTTCTCCTCCTCCTGCTCCACTTTGATAACTCCGACTGCCCTTTTGAGCTCAGCATAAATCTTCCTTTGGGGAGTCTTTGTACCCTTGTATGTCTCCTCTTCGGGCCTCCTACATGATAGCCCTACTCATGTTACAGATTAATTGTTCAATTATCTTTCTTTCTACAATGTCAGCCACCTTTAGCTTTAATTAGTTTACCATATGAGGTTATCACTGAGAGGACTCTGGAGATATGAAAGAAACCTTCCAGAGGACTGACAGTTCTTGATGGAGAACAATAGGAAGTAGAAGGAAAATGTGCCCAGTGGGGTCTCTGCACCTGATAGCACTGAGCAGCTTTGTGAATAAGACCCAGGAGGAGAGGCTAGAGAGAAGGAATGCAACAGTGGAAAACTTTACTCACTTAAAAACTTGTCCATGAGCCAGTCCTGAAATCAAAAGTGATCTCATCAAAGCTTTTCCTCCTTGATCACAGCCATATATTCTCATGTGTGCGTGTGTGCCTGTGTTTGCCTTTCAGACTACAAAGTGCTGTCATACAGCGTTTCAGCAGCATTGTGTATTAAGCCCAGGAGTTCCTCACATTTATAAATGGTGAGCCCAGGGTTTGAGGAGCTACTTGCTGAGTCCTACAGCATCAACACGTGCTCCAAGCCTTCTGACTCCTGTGGCAGCTGCTCTAGTCCCTTTTCATGCCTCTAACCTGAAAGGCCTTCAGATACTAAAGAGATAAATATACAATCTCACCTCTTTCCTCAAAGAATTCAATGTGTCTTACTGTCTTAAATCTTACTATGAAGGTTTGCAATGGTATTCCATAGTAGGACCATATAGTATTCTTTACCACGGAAGAAGATGGCAAATCCCACCCTGCAAAAGGGTGGGAGCCAAACCAGGGGCTTTGGCTCTCCCAGCATCCGAAGAAAAAGGGGAGACAGGTTTAGCTATTTGTTCTTAGGAAGATGATAGTTCCTGAGTCAAAGGAATCATCTGCAAGCATTTAGATGTCAGAGAAGTCTTTTCAAGGGGTTTTAGCATTTATTCAACAAATATTTATTTACTAGTTACCATGTACCAGACACCATGCTAAGATATGGGTACGGGGTGGGGGTGGGGGCAAATAATAATTCTTGTCTCTGTGAAGCTTAGTCCAGTGGGGGAGAGACATTCAAAACCATGTTCTTTATATGTCATGGTAAGGGCAGTAACAGAACAGGATAAGGTGATGGGAGACAATATGGGGTGACTTGGTTTATTTTGAGAGTTCTGGCAGGTCCCTTAATAAAGTGTTGTTTTAGCTGAGAAGGGAAGGGTGACTAGGTTCTAACAATATGGAGTTTGTGGAGGAATGGCTTCGTTCTCTTCAGCAGGTTCTGAGGCAGAGAAGAGCCTGGTGCATCCCAGAAGCTTAAGGAAGGGCAGCCTGGCATTGCAAGCCTCAGAGGGCAAGGGGGAAAATCCCGACAGGAGTCCTGAGAGTGGAAGGGGCCAGACCCCGAGGGTCCTGTTGACCTTTATCCTGAGGGAGCCATGAAACTGTGAAAGGATTTTAAGGGAGAAAGCCTAGAGACTGATGGGATTTGGATTTCAGACAATCCCTCTGTGACAAAGAGAAGTGGCTGGGGCAGGAGAGAAATGCTAGAGCCGTACAGGTCAGAAATGAGGGTGGTCTAGAAATACAGTGAGAAATGGTTAGACTCCAAACACATTCTAGAGATCAGGACTTGACAAGCTGGATGCAGTCATCTTACACGAGGGGAAGGTAATTACTTCCCAGAGAGAAATCACGGACAAGGTCCCTCAAACTCTCATTCCCAGAAGTCAGGACCTAGGAAAGATGGGTGGGGCAGAAAGCCAACCTTCGTTTAAATGATTAATAATGTTCTTCCTGCCTCAACTTGCTGGCCACCCGGAGATGTTTAGAGAGAATATCCACACTACAAACCCAAAGGTGCGTACCACACAGCCATCGCTGCTCACATCTGGGAGTTTTCAGCAAGGCATTGAAAATAAGCTATTTTCGGTTCTTTCGTAGCTCTTTTTGTCATAAGTGGGGGTTTGGTCCCACAGTTGCAGTGGTGAGAAGCAGGCTTGACAGTTCCTGGCACAGCAAAGCACAAACACTGACCGCAGAGTTTTTCCTTGAAAATGTGTCTCCCTCTGAAGGCAGATGCTGGCACCCCTCTGTGACTCACTTCTGAGGGGCTCAATCCCATCGTGGGTTTGAAGAAAGGAAGAGGCCTGGCGCCAGGCCCGAAGCTGGTGACATCATGGCTTCTTGCCTGCCTTTTAGTAGTTGCCCCAGTGGGCACATCTGTGCCCGGATTTGTTGGCTTGTGTCAAAAGACAATGAAGTTTTGTTGCCTATATCGGAAACGATGACGTCATGGTTCTTGTAAGGCGGAATAAATCAGGACGGAGGAGGTGCGGGATTAATGGAGTTATAGGGGGCACATTACAAAGTTTGAGTTTCGCCTTGGATAGAATCTGGAAAGCTTCCTATCTGGGAAACCGTAAAGTCCAAAGCATTAACTATGTTGGCAATAAGGGCCCCCATTTCCTCCCATTTAGCTAATTTTATAAGAAATTATGAGTCTCCAAGTCATTGAGGTGACGTGTGTAGACTTACTCTCCTTTCCTGTGCTGAAAGAATGATGTAGAACAGTGGCTTTTAACATTTTTTGATGGTGATCTGTAGCAAGCCAATTTTATTCTGTGACTCTGAACATACAGGTATCCTAGAAACAAGTTTCATGAAAAACACCACTACAATGTGTAACACACAAGGACAGTTTCTATTATATTTCAGTTGTTAAATCACTCTCTTTGTAAAAATCCGCTTGTGGCCCAATACACAGATTTCATGGTACCCTGATCAGGTTGCGACCTGTAGTTGGAAAATACACATGTGGAAGAAAGACCCCATGATGGGGTAGTGGAGGTCTAGGCACAAGACCTAGCTCCCCATAAGTGCTGTGAGGGTTTTCTGAGTCTTGGTGTATCGGTCCATGCAGTCCACATTTTGCTTCAGTAATAAGCCATGGTACTAAGTAATAATCCAGTAATAAGCCACGGTACTAAGTAATAATCCACACAGTGGCTTAAAATGACAAGATGATTTACTCTTATCAACACCTGGGGCTCTACTCAGTGTAGTGACCCAGAGACTTAGGTTGCTAGGACCTCCATGTCAAACCACTTCCCCACTTGTTGTGAAAGAAATGTGACTTCCAACCATGACCATTTCTTGTTGTATGAACCTGGGACAGTTATAGCAGCAGGGCTGACTTCATGGCTGTGTGACCTGTGTAGTCACATACGGCCCAGGGCACACAGCACTTAGCTCACTGCTCTGCTGTCACTGTGTTTAAATTCTTAATAATTTTTGAAGAAGCCCTACATTTTCATTTTTCAGTAGGCCCCACAAATTATTAGCTGGTCTGTATACAACCACTTTGGTTTTTTTTTTTTTTTTTTTCTTGGCTGATAGCTTTTATTCCCATCTTTGCTTTTTTTTTCTTAATTTATTTTTATTTATTTATTTATTTATTTATTTATTTTTTGATGTAAAGTTCGATGATTCATTAGTTGCGTATAACACCCAGGGCTGTATACAACCACTTTGAGTTCCTATTTCCTCATCTGTAAAATGGGTTAATAGGGCAAAACTCACAGAGTTCATAAAAGGACTAAAAGAAGGAAGGCAAAGGGGCCAGATATGTTGAACAGAACTGTTGTTTTTAATTTGCTGACTTTATGTACAGTCATACCACTACAGAACACCTCTACCTCACTGAACTAGTCACTTCAGCTTGAAATTTGGTATTTCCTTATACTGCCCTCCTTCTCCCTTCAGTTTATCTGTTCATTATTCAAGACTCAAGTCTGGTGGCTCCTTGGGGCCATTGTCCATGACTGCCCAAGCTCCTCTCAGCACCCCTACACCATTAACTATGGATCATTCTGACCACCCCCTTTTCCCAGCGCAGGACCCCTCACTTCCTGCCCAGAACATTTAGCAGCGTCCTAATTAGTTGTCTCATCTCGAGTTGCCTTTCCATGTCACTCTCCACAATGCTAGGGTCACCTGCCCATTATTCTAAAATGCCTTTTCTATCATGCCATTTACATAATCATACAACTTTAGTGGCTCCTGTCACCTTAGGATGACAGGTCTACATCTTGCATTCAGGATCTGTCTCTGAGGTCTCCCTCTAGTCTGATTTCCTCTGCTCCCCTCATAAATACTGTCTCCCTGTTCCACACACTGTCTCTGGAACAGAGCTTCTTCTCCTATCTTTGGTTCTTTGAGCATTCTCTTTTTTCTACCGAAGTGACCTGCCCCCAATCCTCTCACTGGAAAGAATTCAACCCACATTTCACTGCTTAGCTGAAATTCAGCCTCCTCAACTTCTTGCAGGCCCAAGATGAAAAGATTCTGTCCTTCCTGTAAATTCCTACCGTGTTTCTTGAAATTTGACATATATCCTGATGTGTTGGGCAATTCACTTAATTTCTTGGTTGCCATTTAAGCTGGGCCTGTGTTCCAGAGAACAGGGACAATAACAACATATGCCTATTGTGTCAGCCACACTTCATGGGAGACTCCTGGAATGAAGGGCTCCTGCAGAGTTTGCCTGGGGCTTTTCCTGATCCCCTCAGCTGGTCTGAATCATCCTTCCTCCTCTGGGCCCTGGTGGCACTTTGCACATTCCTCTGACATTGCACTTACCACTTTCCATTCAAGTTACTTCTTTTTAAAATATTTATTTATTTATTTATTTATTTATTTATTTATTTATTTATTTAGAGTAGAGCAGGGGGAGGGGCAAAAGGAGAAGGAGAAAGAGAATCTTTAGCAGGACCCACGCCTCGCACTGAGCCCGATGCAGGGCTTGATCTCAAGACCCGGAGATCATGACCTGAGCCGAAATCAAGAGTTGGACCCTTAACTGACTGAGCCACCCAGACACCCCTCCATTCCACTTATTTCTTGACATGACCAGCAACCCCACAAGCCATGTCTTACTCATTACTGTAGTTCTGAGGCCTGTCACCAGGCTTGGTGCCCGGTCAACACTCAGTGCATGAATGGATGGATAGAATGAAAGATAGAAAATAGGTAGAAAGGGAAGTTGCTGGCTACTGTGGATGTATATGGTGGGGAGGAGCCTACATGTACCTGTAAGTGTAAGATCAGTTAGACTAAGACAGCAATTTATTCCAAAATGTTCTTGGCTCCAAACAACAAAAATTTATTTATCATTCAAACTCATGTCCATTGTGAGATGACTGCAATTCTACCCTATTCTTTCTTCATTTGGGGACCAAGGCTGATGGAGAAGCTCAGTCCGAGATACGATGTTCCATGGCAGAAGGAGAGGAAAGATGGTGGAGGCATGCAATGGCTCTCCAAGCATCTGGGGAGAAATGACTTGTGCCATTTCAACTCACATCTTTCTGACCAAAGCAAGTGTTAAGGACACAGGAAAGATAAATCGTCTCAGAGGGATGGGCCCGGTAGAGAGGGGCAGTGGGTATTTTGACCAAAACATAATCTGTTGCAATGGGAGTAATATTCTATAATGGGAGGGAATTCCACTGGCGTAATGCTTAAGGACTCTGAACCCACACTCATTCTGACTGGGGGGGCGGAGCAGAGGGGCTGGTCCACTTGGTGACTTTGGATCCAGGAACCGAGTGTGCAGAGCTTTGCATTGGCCTCATCCTTTCTCACTGGGCATGAACTGCCTATAGGGAGCGTTTCTATCTTTTCCTTTCAGGGATGGACAGGGTGACTCATGGGTGCAGGGCTGCCTATAACCTGGTAGGTCTGTCTAAGCCTGGAGTCCCATCTATTCATTGGTGGAAGCCACGTTCTCCAACTGCAGAGGTACAAGTAACAAAAGGGATGTTTTGGCTTCCCTTTGCCTTATTCCTGTCTTATTTCTCAATTGGTTTCAAGCTCAGATGAAGAAGAGGGCATTTTGGAGGCCCCTCGTGTACCCCAATACCAGAGTTTGCAGAAATACCGGGTTTTGATAATGATGTGTTTATTCTCGCTGGCAGGAAGAGAGGCTTCAGTGTTGCTACTGTTGTATGGTTTCACTTAAAGAACTTCTCCAGGTACAGAAGACTGATATTCTTGAACACAGTATCTAACATCCTGCTTCCTATTCCAGGACCATCTTTTGCAGAAAGTGCTATATTCATCCTGGGTCAGCCTAGTTCCTTCACAATCAGAAATCAGAGCACAGCAGGGAATGGACACGAGGGGACTGGAAAAACCCTGAAACCTGACTATTCACACTTATCTGGGCAGTGCACGTGGCACCCAGAGGGTCCTCATGATGGGGGGGGGTGTGCTCAAAAGCAGAACATGTCTATCTTTATGGAATAGGGTGTTTTGCAGAGGCTGGACCTGGAATTCATATGTTTCTGCCATAGTGATACTGCTCCCTACCAAGCATTTATTTGCATAATTTTGTTATACATGGATGGTGCTTCAGTTTTTAACCAGAAGAAAGAGGGAGACATTCTGATTTGGGCAGGAGAGGGG
Organism: Ursus maritimus; assembly: GCF_017311325.1. Classification (NCBI taxonomy): domain Eukaryota; kingdom Metazoa; phylum Chordata; class Mammalia; order Carnivora; family Ursidae; genus Ursus; species Ursus maritimus. The sequence continues at coordinate 41,782,077 of NW_024424119.1, forward strand.
CCAGAAAGAAGGAGCAAAGGTGAGAGAGGAGATGTCCTGATTCAGGAGATATCGTGGGAGTGATCTCTAAAGCAGGAGGAACCGTGTTTGTGAAAAGCTGTAAGATTCTAGGGAAAAGCAGTGCAACTTTGGGAATAGTCACCAAATCTGGCAATTCACTGCAAGGATTTCCCTCCTTGCTAGTTCCAGACCTCAGTGACAGCATTGGCAAAGCTTGTGGAGCAAAACGGTGGTAAAATGAGAAGCAGAGAGAAACGGGGCTCTCACCAAGTGCACCCGTGTCCATGGCACTCGTAAACTTTCCTCCAAAAACTGTTTGCTCGTGGAGGATATCAAAGAAAGCCTGGGTGGACTCATTCCAGAGAATGTTTCAAGGAACAAGAGAAAACAAAAAATAAAAATAAAGGCTACGTTATGGGGAACTGATGGTGGCACTGGGGACTAGTTTGGAATTGTTAGATTTGCCCATTGATGGACTTGGGACCTTGTATGTATTCTCAGGACGCAGGCCCTGAGGCACTGGGTTATACCCATTCACCCTGTGGTACAGGTTTGCCCCGAGTGTTGGGGTGAATGTTTTGCTTGTGATACATCCTAATGTATTAGTTTTCTTTTTTTTTTTAAAGATTTTATTTATTTATTTTGACAGAGAGAGACAGCCAGCGAGAGAGGGAACACAAGCAGGGGGAGTGGGAGAGGAAGAAGCAGGCTCCCAGCGGAGGAGCCCGATGTGGGACTCGATCCTGGAACGCCAGGATCACGCCCTGAGCCGAAGGCAGCCGCCTAACGACTGCACTACCCAGGTGCCCTAATGTATTAGTTTTCTGTTGCTGATGTAACAAATTAGCACAAATTTGGCTTAAAAAGTTATCATTTCATGGTTTGGGAGGTCAGAAGTCCAAAGTCAGTCTCAGAGGGCTACAAAGTGTTGACAGGCTAGGTTTCTTCTGCAGGCTCTGGAGAAAAGTCTATTTCCCTGTATTTTCTAGATCCTGGCACTCACCTACATTCCTTGGCATGTGGCCTTTCATTCATCATCAAAGCCAGTGATGTAGCACCTTACATTCTCCTTCCCCTGACTCTGACTGACACTCCTGTCCCATTTCATTAGGACGTGTGTGAAATTACCTCCATCCCAATATCCTTAGCTTCACCGCACATACAAACTCCTTTTTGCCGAGTGGTCAGCCTACTCTACCCTCCAAATAGTTTTCATTGGCTTTGGTTCAACCTTATCAAGAGGAGACAAACTCACCTTTTATTAAGCACCTGTTGTATGTCTTTTCTCTGCTAGAAACATTTCATACTTTATTTGGATGAAGCCCCACTGTGACTCTACAAGGGAGGCATTTGTGATGTCTGTTTATGACGGAGCTCAGGGCCACACAAGTGAATGACTCATTCCTTTTGTGAGAGATGGAAATAGGGTTGAGTGCAAATCAGTCTGGCTTAAAAATTCATGCATCCCTAGAACTTTAATACTCCATCTCCAGAGCTGTTCTTTCTTCATGTAAGAAATGACTGAATGAGCAACACCATGACATTTCATGTCCATACTCCCTTGGTGGCTACAGGGGAACGCTTGAGGGGTCTTCCAGTACTTCTTGATAGACAGCCCCCTTCTCTGTCCCTGGAGAAGGGGAGACCCCTGATTCTTTCTGTCTTTCTTCTGGTACTCTGCCCAGGATACCCTGGCTTTGTGGAAGAAACACACCCAAATGCACTGGATGAGTCATAGACTTTGCCCAGAGCTAAAATGTGATGAGGAGGGAAGGCTTTTGCTGCCTAAGCCTGTGAGATGGTTTCTATTACAGTATTTCTGCCTAGGGCAGCAATTCTGTCCTTTGATCCTCCTCCCCATGACTACAGAGCCTTCAGGCCAGGGGACCAAGAGGTTTGCTTCAGCATTACCACTGACTGGTCCTTTGACTGAAGAAGCGACTCCCACCTCTGAGTCTTGGATCCCTATTTGAACTAAATGTCTTGGGTTTTTTCTTCTCTTACAATTTAGAATATCACTGCTTGGCCAAGGGATATCATTCTCAACAGAACAGACAATATCAGAAAGACTCTGGATACCATACATTTGCAGGTAACTTTGCTATGTGCTGCACTCTTTCTCAACAGGCAAGACAGTAGAGTGGCTAAGAGCCTGGACCCCGCACTAGAAGTCCAGCTCTCCCGCTACTGGCTGGATTTTCCTGGGCAAACCTCACTTCCCCCATGAATAAAATGGAGATAATGATCACTGTAATGCCCTCTTCCTGGCGTTGTTGAGAGGACTGCACAACAGTTAGAGCAGTGCTGGCAACTGCTCATTCCTCTGCACAAGCTCATCTCATACCTCCCTCTCCATTCTTCTTGAGGCTCCAGGAGAGAAAGGAGCTTTGGCTCTAGAAGCAGAACCACTTGGTTTTTCTACTGGGCGCTGCCACCCATCAGCTGGGTGACCTTAGGCAATTCAATTCAACCCTCTGACTCTCAGGATTTTTCATCTGTAAAAGGAGGATAACAGTAATAGCAACTTCTTAGTGGGGAGATGAGGATTAATAAATAGGCTAATCCACATAAAGTTCCTAGCAGAGTGCCTGGCATATGGAAAGTGTTTACTCCCTTTGGATGTTGTCCTCTTGTTGTGTGATGGACTTCTTCAGCATTTCTAGGATGCTCTGAATTTAATTCCATTTTCTAAGGTGTCAGGAAACATTTAATATTTTGGACAAAGTTAAGCTTTTATATTGAGCTCACACACTTGTAAATATGTGTACTCAACCATGTCCTGATGCAGAACAAGTGGCATGGATTTTTCTAGCACCCTCCACCCCCTAACTCATAGCCACAATGTCTGCAAATAATGCAAAGAGGAAGTTTGCAGTTGGCCACCCAAAGGCATCTTAAACATTTAATTTAAAAAACTAAAAGGATGAACCCAGCAAGCTGTTACAATCTTCAAAGGATCTATTAAGGACTGAGACATATGGTGTTACAAGATATATTCAAGACTTCTGGCATTTGGCCTACTAAAAAACTATGGAGTGGCTGCTTCTGTGTGCATATTGGGAAAAGGCTGCAGAGGTGCTCCTTGTGCCCTGGTTTCTGACCTGGACTGACCTTGAGAGTAGAATCAGATAGCGGTAGACTTAGCTTAACTCTATGCTCTTCCAGATGCAACAAAAATTTGGAAGGTTTAGGGCAGTGGGACTATATTGCACAGATTGCTGCCAAGAGCAGAGGACAGATCAGATTTGCTTTGGATTTAGGTCCTTTCTACCAGGAACAGAGGCAATGATAACTTATGGCAACTAACATTTATTAACAGTTATAATTTACTGGATGGTTTTATATTATATTTACTTGACATAATAAACCTTAAAGGAGGTACTATGATTATTTTCATTTTACAGGTGAGGAAACTGACACTCAGAAAGTTCATATAACTTGCTTAGAGTCATAGAGCTCATAAATGCAAATCATGAAAGTGAACACAGGTCTATTAGATGGATGCTGGACTATTTCTGTGAAACTGTCAAAGGGAGCATAACATCTAATATGAGTGTTTCAGCCATAGACCTGCTTAAAGGCTGAACAGTGGATCAAATGCTTTCTTGAGCAGCTAAGGTTTGGTAGTCAAAGACTCCCTCTTTCTGAATTGAAGACATTTTGCCTCGACATGGGTTCTTCTACATTCCTGGTCTATCGATTCTATGACTAATGCCTCCCCTTGAAAGCAGGGCATTGATCATATCCACTCAGAAGTTACTTGTCTGCTTACTGAAGTAAATTTCTTCTTATACCAAATTTTTACAAAACTCTTAAGTACACACAAGACCCAAGACATGTTTTTAAATTAATAACAATATTTTTTGAGTTTTTATTTCCCTTATTTTGATAGATGGAGGAACAGAAATGTTCCTTACTGATCCTATACACTGAGTATTGCTACCAGTGTGATCTCAGGCTCAAAGTTTGGGGATGGGTTTTTCTGCCCTTGGTCTTCTTGGTTTGTGATGTTCCCCAAGATGTGGCACCCTCCCCTCCCCTGCCACCACCCACCATCCATTCATCATGGTCCAAATTATCACTGTGCTTCGCCTAAAATATTGAATGACCTAATTGTTCCCCCTGTCTATAGCTTTGCCCTCTCTAATTCATTTCATTTTTTAAAAAGATTTTTGTATTGTAAAATAATATAAGCATAGGGAAAAGTATCAAGTAGTATAATGAATAACTGCATCACTTAATGTTAGCAACTTTTAAAATGACATATGGGCATCCATAAAAGGAATATAGAGTGTTGTTTTATATGCAATGAAACTTGACATAAATTGTATCACACTATATGTATCCTTTTGTAAACTGCCTTTTTTCAGTGCAACACTGTGTTCTAAGAATTAGCCATGTTGTTACACATAGATAAAGTTCATTCATTTTGAACTGCTCTATGGAGTGCTCTTGTGTGAATATCCCACAATTTAATATATCCACTCTCCTACTGGCATACATTTAGACTGGCTTCAATCGGTCCTAATCACAACAACACTGCAATAGACACTCTGTACACGTCTCTTCGTGCATGTTTGCATAAGTCCCTATAGAGTGAATACCTAGATATGGAATTTCCAGGTCACATAATAGGCTTGATTTGTATTTACTAGATAATATCAAACACATTGCTCTCCAACATTGCTCTACAAATTTACCTTCTCAATAGCACTCCATTGAGAATTTCCGTTTTCCTACATCCTTACCCGTGATCGATATTGTTAGATATGTGACAATCTGAAGGGTTTGACAAAGTGTTTCATTTTCTACACTTGAATTTGCTAGAAAAAAATTCAAATTTATTTATTACATTTTAACGTACATTTATTAGTGAGAATAATTTTCTTTTCATGTACTTTTTATTGGTTGCTGGGATTTTCTCTCTCATGACTTGCCTGTTCGTGCCTTTACTGTTTTTTCTTTAATTTTTAGTATATACTTTATTGATTTGTAGAAATTTTTACCCTGTGTAGTCTGCATATTAATAGTTTGTCAGTCAAAAACTAACCAAACTTGCAAATAACTTCTTCAAGTCTATGGCATATTGTTTACATTTTTTGCAGTGTCTTTAACATGCGAAAGAGTTTTAGTTTTACTGCAAATTTTTCAAACTTTTTACTTTTTACGGTTTGAGCTTTTGAGTCTGGCTCGATAAATCCTTGATTCAGAATATTTTTTAATCATTATCTTATAAAAGTTTTACTTCTTACGTTGTGATCTTCAATCTACCTGAAATTTATTTTGCTCTAGTGCTCTAATTTTGTTTTGTTTCCAGATGGAAAGCCAATTGTCCTTGTATCATTTATTGAATATTAAATAGTTTATCCTTTTTGCATTTATTTATAATGCCAAGTTTCCATGAGTCTGTTTCAAGGAGCTTGATTCTATTACATTGATTTGTTTGTTCCCTCTTATATTAATAACATATTGTCTTGAATATTATACTGTTAGAATAAGTGTTGATATCTGGTTTTGGTACTCTTAATTATTATTTTTCTTCAAAAATTTTTTATTTCTCTACTCTTCCATACGACGAGTATAAGCTCTAACTTGAGATTTTCACTGAAGTTGGAAGACATATAGATTTTGATGGGAGGACAGAGACTCCTTCAATACTGAATCTGCTCTTCTATAAATATGTATTTAGGCTTTCTTTTATATCCTTTAAAATTCCTTACAATTTCCTCCTAAAAGTTTATTTATATTTTTGTTAGAATTATTTATAAGACCTAAAGCTTGTCTTGCTATTATGAAAGTATCCATAATTTCCACTACATTTTTTAATGGACAGAACTGTTTTCTGGGAACACTAGTGGATTCGTGAATTGATCTTGCAACTTGCAGAATTCTCTTTCTTTTCTCATAGTTTACCTATAATTTTCTTGAATTTTCTAATCATACTGTCTGTAAGTTAAGGCCATTTTATCTCTAGTTATCTTTTTTTTTTTTTTTTTAAATCATGTGTTTGTTTTTCTTATTGCATTGGCCAGGGCTATTGGACAATGATGAATAGTAGGGGTGACACCAGGCCTCCCTGGCTTCCTCCAGATCTTAAAGGTAATGTTTCTAGTGTTCCCTCATAGAGAGGCCATGCAGAATACTGGTTAAAATGCAACTCTGAGGTCAAGTGGATTTGAAATTTGACTCTGTCACTTAAAAGTTGTGTGACTTGGGATGTATATATATATTAATATTTCTTCTTTCTCTAGGTAGATAGATAAATAGGTAGGTAGATAGATAGGTAGATAGATAATATTTAAACAATGCCTATCACAAATTAAATGCTGAATAACTTCCTAATAATGATGAAAATAACAATGTTTATTGCATATTTTTGATGAAGCCTTTATATACTTGAGAACATTTCTTTATATCTCTACTTTTCCTGAAATTCTCTTCATAGTTGAACGTTGAATTGTATCAAACGCTTTTTCACTTAATAAGAGATGATATGCCTTTTGTAATTAATATTCCAAAATTGTGGATTAAATGGATAGATTTTTTTCCAACTGAAACATCTTTGTATTGCTGGGCTGGCAATAAACATAATCTGGATGTGGTATTTCATTGTTATTGTTACTGTTGTTGTTGGTACACCATATATTAAAATATTTTAATTATTATTTTACATCTCCATTTATTAGTGAAATCAAGCCATATGTTTTATTCTTGCACTTTTTATATTTTGAACAAGAGAAGAGTTCTTTGGTCCTTGAAGATTAGTAAAAAGTGACCATGAATTCATTTAGTCAATTTTTTTTTTGTATGAAAACACTGACTACTAATTAAACTTAACCAATATCTCATTTTGTGCAGGATTTTTATTTGTACTTGAGTCAGCTTTCATAATTTATAAGATTCCCTGAAAGTTTTTTTATTTCAATTACATTTTCAAATACACAAAATTGAAAAATATGTAAAATTCATCAATGTTATTGTGTGCAGTTCACTCTGTCAATATAGTATCCATATATCCTGATAGATAGATGGAGGATTAGAGACTCTCTCTCCATGTCCAGATAGATAGGTGAATGGAAATAGATGGAAAGATTGATTTATTGTAAGAAATTGTCTCACACAATTGAGGAGGTTGGCTAAGCAAGTCTGAAGTCCCCAGAAACGGAATGTCACAGGTAAGCTGGACTCAAGCTGTTTAGAGTCTCTGAGCTTAAGGAATGCCTAAAATCGCCTTTAAGGGGATCACCTGATTAGGTCAGGCCCACCCAAGAGCATCTCCCTCGTGATTAATTTATAGCTGACCAATGAAAGACTTTATAAAATCACATCTGCCAAATCCCTTCACAACAGATTCTAGATCAGTGTTTGACTACCTGAAGACTCTATTGTAGTCTAGCCAAGCTGACACATCAAAAGTTCATCACTATAGCATTTTTTTCTTTTTTTTAACAGTACATGAAATAAGGATGCATCTTAAAATTGATAGTGTCTTGAATCTGATGAAAGGTATTATCTTATAATTGACTTTTTATTATTCTTCTTACTCTATCAGTCTGATATAGATATATCCTATATTAAATTTTTAAGTTCAATTAAATTATTACTTTTTATTTACAAATTTTCTATTGTTATTATTATTTTTTGGGGGGGTTCACTATTCCTGCTGCCACTTACCTACTTTTGGTTCAGAACTTTTTGTCCTCTATGACCTCTGAGTATTACAACCCTACTTAATGAAAGTCTTTTATTAGATTAGAAAATTGTCCTTTGTTGTTTATTTACCTCCTGATTATTAATTCCATTCTTAATTTTTATATGGTTTGGTGTTATTTTTAATTTGTATTTGGTTTTGGTTTTACAGTTTGGTGGGCTTTCCTTTTATGATTAGCTCCTTCATGTGTTTTGTTAATTTGGTCTTGCAGGATGATCTTAGGTAGGAGTTCTGTATTGTTCGGATATATTTCCCTCTTCTCTACAAGATTTGTGATGTTTCCTTCCATCAGATTCTGTGTTTTCTGTCAACCATTTGAGATTCCTGCTCTGCAGACGCAGTGGAGATATTCTGGTCCAGTTACTTGAGGGAGCATATGGCTTGGTTCAGCTGGATCCTGGGCTGCAGGGATAAATCCCCACGTGCCAGCCTATTTTGATCAGGCACTGGTCATATCACCATCGAATTTCAGTCTCTTCCTAGTAACAGGGGCCCCTGATCTGCCTTTTGCTTTTCAGCAGGGAGCCTGACTGGTCTTGAGCCTTTCCTCCTGTACAGCTGTATTCCCTGTTCCTCACACAGGAGTAGAAATCCTGAATGTCTCTGCCTGCCTTGGACTGAGGGCCCAGAAGGCTGTAGCTTCAGCCCATTCCTTACCTTGCTTTTATTCTGCTTCTCAATGGAGACATTTAGGCTGGGTTTGAGGCCAGCTATGTGTTTCATTTCCTACCTGGCAGGCCTAGTAGCGTTCCCTGAACTCCAACTCTGCGTGTCACCCCCCTGGTGATAGCATGTCACTGTGTCCCCAGTGAACTTAGACTGAGTGAAGATGCATGACTAGACTTTCTAAGACCTTTATTCACCTGGCCTCTGCCCCCTATTTATACAGAGTTGCGTCTAACTCCTTAAATGTACCTGCTTCTCTCGCCACCAGGGTTTACCTCTGGCTCTTTCTCAGTCTGATACACCTTCACTCCTCTGTGCAGTTCGTACCTAGTCCTTCTGATCTTTCTCATCTCCCTCTAATGTCCCTTCCTCCCCTGCTACTCATTACACGCATTTCCATGCCCCCACCCCACTTCCCAGATGATAACGCTCATCTCATTTCCTCGCAACCACTTTTTCCTCAATCTTTCTCCTCTACGGAATTTTCTTGTGAGGGGGGCTCCTGTCTCACTCCTTCAGGCCTTAACCCCTGTACGGAGCACATCGCAGACACCTAGCAGATATGAGAAGGAATAAATGAAAGGAGATGCAATTCTCCAATGTATTTCATTCTTTCCTTGCTGTCCAAGAGGTAGCCCTGATTCGCACGTGACATGGAGGAAAGAATCATTCTATCTGCACCACCCCTAGCTGATCGGTCCCCAGGGCCTTGAATTCCATGGAGAGGAATCCAGAGCTTCTTGACATGATGGAAGGGGAAGTGTTGGGATTCCGGTGTGGAAGTGTGGGGATGGGGGTCCAGAAAAGTAAGTCAGCATGTCCAGTGCTCAGTGACAGAGACACCCCTTCACCACGCCTCATGCTGCTGGGGAGCAGCACACAGGCTCCCCAGGTCTACCATGACTCGTGGCTCTGTGGTTGTGGTCAGAGTGCACCCCCACCTCTTGAACTCACTAATCCTTGCAGATTCACAAGCGAAAGCTGATCTGAGCTCAGGGGCCAGGGGAAGCAAAATCACCCCTCCCAGTTCAGTTCATTTGGACACAAGCCCGTGACCTTAGCAGAAGCCAGTTGGTGCTGGGGAATCTGAGTTCTCTGTATTGATCACCAGAGCAGCTGTTGGGCCTGGCTTTCAAGATCATCTCTCACAGGGAGCTTTCAGTGTGCCAAAATCTCCCTTACTCCCTTTCCTCCATTTTTATATGCAATTTAGTTAAAACACTTGTCTTTCATGTGTAGGCCAAGATGGTGACTTAATAAAGGTCAGGAAATGGGGGAGCAAGAAACTTCCTTGAAAGATTTAAAATAACTTATTTTTAGTAATAATAAATGGTAAATTGAAAGATTTAAGATGAAGAGCCTGGTAGTTGGATAGGTTGGATCTGTGATGTGTGGGGATTGTTGCCAATTGTTTCCCAGGACTTGAGTGGTTTTGTCCTTGCATTTTCTCTATCTACTATGCTTTATTTGCTATCCTTCCTTAGTATGGAAATATGTGTCAACTTTCAAATCTCCTTTCTCTTACAGCGGTAATGGGTTGGAATTGAGCTGTACAATTCCTCTTTCCTGAAATATCCCTCGTTCAGCTGTGCAATATGAGACCCTCTTCAGGCTAAAAGTCCGGTGAGAGGAAGAGAGTCACGTTAGCTGGGTAATCTGGAACATCCTGTGGGTATTTTGAAGCCTATTTGTGAGAGATGCAGTGGAGTGTTTTGGGAAGAGTGTCAGCTTAGGTAGGAAAGTAACCCTCCACGATCTTTACCCTACCGCTCATCAGCCATGTGGCCTTGGGAAAGTCATTTAATGTAAGCCCACCACCTGTCAAGGTGTCAGTTTAGCTACCTGTAAACAGGAGAGCTGGGTTAAGTTAAGAGTGGTCTGTTCAACAGCTTGTGGAGAATAAGAAGGGAATTTAGGAAAGCAGAGGAGTGGCAAGGGCCACGGTGAGTAAGGGATCATGCGTAGCCAAACGTAACTCTAGCATAGGGTTACTGTGGAGAAAAATAGACCAGGCATTGTCAACACTTCTAATTATTCCAATGGAAACCTCATATCTAGATTTTTCTGTGAAATATCCTGATTTCACATCTAATTAACAACTCATTAAAACAACAAAACAAACGAGCAATGCCCTGTTTAGTCCAAGCAGACATATCTGTGGCTGAACACAGCCTGTGGATAGTTAGCTTGCAACCTTGGGGTGGGGGTGGGGGGCAGATGATCTCTGACCCCAGATTCACTATCTGTCTTCAAAATCAGCTAATACGCCTGGACTCAGACCCAGATGGGGTGTCTGAGAGCCTAGTAATTGGCTGTAGCATCTGCTTCCTGTTGGAGGCTGGAGAGAAGTCTTGTCCGGAGAGAAAGTTGGATTTCTCCTAAAGTTTGGAAGGCCAAAGGGAATGTCTGCTTGTGCAATATGGGGGAATTATACTGTGCTGGAGACCAGCCCCTCTTAATCCTAACCTTCACTTTGCCAAAAATGCTTGGCTGGCCTTGCTTACATTGTCTCCCTTCTCTGACACTCAGTTCTTGCCCTCTCTGTAAAATTGTACCTTTAGACTGGATCAGTATTTCTCAAACTTCAGTCCCTGGTGTATCATAGTGTGGAAGCCAGTCACTTGGGTGATCTTTATCTCCTCTTGTCCACCCCTTGTGGGGCCCCTCCCCTACTGAACAGGGCTGATTCATGGGACTAACTAGATATTGTGGAGGTGACAGTGTGTGACTTCTGGAGCCAGCTTCATAAAAGACACTGATGTTTCCACCTTGACCTTTCGGCTCACTTGCTGTGGGGGTGCACCAGCAGACATGCTGTGAGGATACTCAAGCAGCACTGTGGAGAGGCCCACTTGCTGCGGAACAGCCAGCACCGACCTGCCAGCCATGTGAGTGAACCGCCTGGGAAGCCGATCCTCCAGCCCCAGCCGAGCCTTCGGATGACTGCAGCGCTGCCTGACATCTTGACTGCAATCTCACGAGAGTCCCTGAGACAGAACCCCCCACCCAAATGCCTAACCTTCCAACACTGTGAGAGGTAAAAACACTTACTATTGCTTAAGCCACGGAGGAAGAGGTTACCTAATACACAATATGATCAGTGCTCTACCTGCCTACTAACAGTTCTATTACACAGTTTTCCAGGTTTATTGAAGTACAACTAATAAAATTGTAAGAATTTAGAAGTGTACATCATGGTGATCTGATATACATATATGTGGTGAAATTATTCCCACTATCTAGTTTATTAACACCATCAGCTCACATATTTATATCTGTGTGTGTGTGTGTGTGTGTGTGTGTGTGTGTGTGTGTGTGAAAGAGAGAGAGAGAGAGAACATTTAAGTTCTACTCTCTTATGGGATTTCAATTATATAATATAATGTCAACTAGGGTCACCATGTTTTATATTAGATATTCAGACTTTATTCATCTTATAGCAGGGAGTTTGTAACCTACTAACTTCCTATTTCTCCCACCTCCTCAGCCTCTGGTAACCACTTTTCTACTCTCTGTTTCTTTGAGTTTAATTTGTTTGTTTGTTTTAGATTCCACATATTAGAGATACCATGCAGTNTTTGTCTTTCCCTATCTGGCTTATTTCATTTAGCATAATGCCCTCAAGGTCCATCTGTGTTGTGACAGATGCCTATTATATATCAATGCATTTCTTGAAATGGTTTATTCTTTTAATTTGCATGTATTTATTTTAAAAGGAAAAGTTTGTAGGCTGTAAATGGACAATAAACATCTCCAGTAAAAAAAATAAATAACTCAAAATCTAATTTGCTTTCAATCTAACTTCTATCTAGATAATGTTGCCTGTAGAAAGCTCTAAGCCTCAGGCACCTTGTTTCTTTGTTAATAAAGGAGATGAACAAGAGTTTAAGGGATGTTAAACGCAAGCTGACACCAAATTAAGCCTGTGTCTTTGAAATAAACCAAAGGATTGACAGGAAACCGAGCAGGGAATAACTTTCTCGTAATGAGATCTGATTACTAAAATGCACCCCCCCATGCCCCCAAACATCTTTCAGGCCTGCAAAGGAATGTTGTTGGTGGGGGTTTTTCCTTTCTTCTAAGAAAACTTGATAAGAAGATCTATGCTTTTATCCAGTTCCAAAACATCCTAAAATAGCATATAATTTCTATTTGTATAAAGTGAGATCACTTGTGATAAAGCCCTATAAAATAGCCCACCCCAGTCTTAAAGTGTTACTACCAATATAATACCTTTTGGTTATTAAAAGATGTACCATTTTAAAAGCCCTGCCCCATTCATTGATCTCTTGTAGTAACCAAGAGAGTAGGCCTGTCCAAAGATCATCATCCCTAAATTGGCAATTCAGGAGGCTGAAGCCCTGAAGGGACGAAAGGTATCCACAACTTCTCAGGAGTTAGCAGGGCTGGGGTCAGAACCTGTGTCTCCTGACTCCTCATGCCTTATGCTGTCTACACAGAATCAATTTCCTGGCCTCTTCATATGTGGGTTTTGCACCCCAGCTGGATCCATGAGCAACTATGGCACATCAGGGCCTGAAGAAAGGGTGGCATGGCAAAGTCAGGGATAGTCTGGAGGCCCAGCGAATGGTTGTAAAGTAAGGATCTTGAAGGGCCTGAGATGCTAAGAAGACAACAGTGCAGACTGGAAAGGATGAGACTAGAGAAGCAGCTGCCTCTACATCCTGAAGGCTATGGCAACTCAGAGATCACATCTGCCACGTCACAGGGGAAAGAACACACACAAATGTGTATGTGCACACATAAACACACACATATACTCTAATACCCCTGGATATCAGATGCACCCCAGACAATGCTCCAGCCCCCCCATAGATGCTGAACTGTGGCCTTCAAATGAACACACATTTCTTGGTCTCTTTAACTACTTGGGGAACTCCCCAGCCCCTATGTCACCACTTGGTGTATGATGCTTTTCAATTTTTATTAAAAAAAACAAACAAACACCTTCTGAGTCTTTGTACATCTTGGATTTGTCCAGGACTAAAGAGAGAAAAGTATATTTTGATGTACAGGCATGTATGGAGTCTTGTTCTCTACCTCGTCAAGTAGAATTTTTATGAGTACTGGGTGACAAAACAGTCAGAGCAGATGGAAAGCAAACATGCTAAATCAGTTTGATGAAATAGTGAGGTAGTTATTTCTGGATCTAAAAACACGCCTGCTTTCTCAGTTGTGTTCTTTGTCCAATTTAAACACTGATCACTAGAGCTAGTAATTAATTACATTTTCCTAAGACATTTTGCAGGTCCTGGAACACAAGATTGAAGACTGAAAGGCTCTGATCTTCTTCTCCTACCAGAGGAGAGACCAAGGTACAGAGAGGACCAAGGCATAGTGCAAGTGACATCAGTGAGGGAGTCATAAGCAGACAGGGACTAGTTGATTATACAAAGAAGTCCCATTTTGCAGAGGAAGCACATTTTGATTTTTTCTTCTTTTATTAGTTTTAAATTGCTAAATGCATCCCCTTATCACCCCACCTCCCTTCAAGTGTAGAAACCAATTACATTCCAGGGAGGCAGAACTCTGTTGATAAAGGGCTTGCTTCAGGTTTCGGACCTGAACCCATTTTACAACTTGCTTATAAAATTCTGTAAGTTGGCCTAATGGTGAAAGGTTGATGCTGTCAAATGTCAAGGGACATTCAGATCTCTCTGAGCCTTTCCTCTCCTCCTGCCACCCACAGATGCTGGTCCCTTCCTGGCGGTGGAACAGTCTCCTCACTACTTTCTGGGGTCAGCACATGGATCTGTTCAGCCAGTTGTCAGACCCAGTGAGGCAGCAAAGCAAAGTGGCTGGGCCACGACTGTGTCAGCCACCAAGAGGAAAGCAGAAGCAGGGCTCTTGCATCAGCAGCCGGAGCAGGAGTCATGCAGAAGCACGGAGATCCTAAAATGTCATCTCCCAGAACCCAAATCAGAGACGAAGACCCAGGGACATCATTTCACAGGCTATTTCTGCTTCTGCTATTCTTCTTTCTTATTTGATCTGATCCTTAATCAGTTGAGGCTTGAGAGGAAGGGCATGAGAATGGATCTATTACTTGTAATATTTCTCACCAATTTGGGGTAGAAAATCTAGCTCAGATAGTAACACTTTGCCCGATACAAACTTACTTCAGCATAAATCAGAGTAAAGAGTCAAGTCATTGAATTCTAGCCAAATCCTAAAGTAGGGGTCTTACTCAACAACTCAACTATACAGTCTATATCAAGAAAGATGGCCTTTGTCAATGGCAGCCAAACTCTAAAACAGCAAAACTTTTGAGAGAGTACCATTTTTAATGTAATATTTTAAATTTCAAATATGCATAATTATTTGAGCAGAATAGCTAAATGTTACCAGAGACATTTATGAAGAGATGACAATGATATCAAGAATAATGTATTTATACGAGCTAACATTTATTAAGCACATACTAGTCTATGTCCAGCCACACTGCTGAGAAATTCCCTTGCTATGGATGCTACTACCTCCATGGCTCTGTCAATTCTAAATGATTTTGTTTTAATATTCAGGGACTTTTATAAGGTAGTTATGACTATCTTCAGAAACACTGATTAATTCGGCAGATATTTATTGAGTGTCTATTACATTCCAGGCATGGTTCTAAGCCTTTGGGATCCAAAAAAAGTTGGATAAGACATACATGTCTCTTGGGGCGCCTGGGTGGCACAGCGGTTAAAGCGTCTGCCTTCGGCTCAGGGCGTGATCCCGGCGTTATGGGATCGAGCCCCACATCAGGCTCCTCCACTATGAGCCTGTTTCTTCCACTCCCACTCCCCCTGCTTGTGGTCTCTTTCTCGCTGGCTGTCTCTATATCTGTCAAATAAATAAATAAAATCTTAAAAAAAAAAAGACATATATGTCTCTTGTCCTTGTGACTATAGGGGAGAAAACATTAACCACAAAATGATTCTGTTTGAAATGATACAAAGTGATGAGGAAGAGAATAATGAGGGAACTGAGTTCTTCAAGGAGGATATGGAGGGAAGGACTCTTTCTATAAGGTGAGTTTGCCAGGTGAAAAAAGTGGATGACTGCCCCAGGCCAGCCTCTATGGTGGGCAAGATGTTGGCATGTTCCAGAAGCTGAATGACGGCCTGTGTGACTAAGTGATGGTGGAGAGAGTAAGAGATGAGGCTGATGAGGTCAGGAGGAACCAGGCGACCAGGGACATTCTGATTTCCTCTCTGAGCCCTTCTTTTCCTCCTCGCACCCAGTATGGAGTCCTATAGGTTCTGGGGAGAACTGAGATGAGGAAACTGAGGCATGGAGGCATCAAGTCTCTTTTCCAAGGCCACACAGTTTATAAAAGCTAGAGCACAAAAGAGCCAGATGGGGATATCTATCTATGTGTCTATGTATCTATGTCTGTCTGTCTGTCTGTAGGTATGTATGTATGTATCTAGCTAGGTAGCTAGCTACCTATCAATATAGATATTAATATATCTATCTCTCTATCTATCCATCAGCTACTAGGAGTTAGGAATTCTAGGCTCAAGATATATGACAATAAACACAACTGTCAAAGTTTCCACTCTCATAGATCTTCCTTCATTAAGTGTATAATGCAAACTAAAGCAGAGACAAGGGACATAGAGTGAAGGGGGCTCTTTTAGATAAGGTGCCGTATACAGAGGATACCTCTTTAAGCAGAGGTATGAATTAATGAGGAAGCAGCCATCAAGTCTATGTTCCGCTTTTTTTTTTTTTTAAGATTTTATTTATTTATTTGAGAGAGAGAGCACATGAGTGTGCATGAGCAAGGGTAGAGCAGAGGGAGAACAGACTCCTCCCTGAGCTGGGAAGCGCAATGCTGGGCTTGATCCCAGGACCCCGGGATCATGACCTGAGCTGAAGACAGACGTTTAACCAACTGAGCCACCCAGGCGCCCCTATATTCTGCTTGGAGAGAGCTTTGTAATTAGCATTTTCAAACTAAGGAAAACATGATTGTCTTCATGGGGTAGTTTGAAATACACCATGATTATTGTGCATGTCTACGTGTCTTTGTATGTGTATCTTTATTGGTCAAATCCTTTCCCAGATCAGACGCAGCAAGAAAAGGTTGGCCTAGGCTGTGTAAGCAAGCATGATTTGGAGACCAGATTAAAAATTTTTTGCTAGGTTTGGAGAGTCATGAAGACAGTGTTCATTAAGGGAAAAGGACCTAACCGGATGGAAGTTCACGTGTGTTTGAGACATGGAGAAATTCAGCCTCTCGTGCCTATCCACCAGGCATCATTTATCCCTGGACAGAGTATTATGGCATTTTTGGTAGAACATTCTTTTTTCTCATTCGGAGCAGACTTCTACAAAGGAGTGACAGAGACTGATGAGCCCAGGAACAGCCAATAGAGATTCATGGGGAAGGCCAAATGTTGGAGTTGGTTACCATGGGTCTGGATAACTGTAATATACTGCCATAAAAGACTGAAGATGAAGCCATATTCCTCTCCCTCTCCATTTCATTCTCTTCTTCTCTCTCTCCACATTTATATAGATAGATAATCTTTTTTTCTCTTTTTCCCAAAAGACTTTATGTTGCTTGAAAAGATTTAATATAGAGTAGAATGCTGAACATAGTTAGGATTATCTGTTATAATATAAGGTGAGTAGCAAAGGGCCATTTGTCATGTTAAATCTTTGGAATGTCTAGATATAAATGAAAACATAAAAGGCACAATTGTTCTTTTTTATGGCTGTCAAGTGGAGTAAACTATTCAGGATTAAATCTGACAATCTACAGGTCAATTCCAAACATTTCAAGCTTCTTTATGGCTATGGCCAAGATATTTCAGAGGGTTCTAAATGATTTATTGGGTCTTATGCAATTATTATTCAAAGAAGAAAGATGGTGTGCTTTTGACCTATTGTTCTGGAAACTGCTCTCACATCTATCCATGCTTCTGTCCATCCATCCTGAAGCCATTTATGGAATATTATGAATGACACAGAGATGAATAAGGCATGATCTCTGTTCCCAAAACGCTCACAGTCCAGTGATAAACAAACAAATAGAAAATTATTTTTTAAAAAAAGTGGAGTAAATGCAGAATGGCAGTAAGGATCACATGCTTTGGCACTGGGTGGGGGGGGAGAATCTCAAATAGGATTAGGGTGCTTGAGGACAGTTTTTTATAAACACTGATAATTATGCTCATCCTCAAAGAAGAATGTGTGGGAGTTGTTTTCCAAGAAAAGGGAATTGTGTAAGCCAGTGCCTAGGCACAGGAGGACAGAAGAACAAGACTTATTCAGGGAACCACAGGAAGTAGGCTGGCACAGCTGGAGTCCAGACTGCATATCTGGTCAATGGTAAGGGTGGGTAGAGAGGAGGAAAGAATGGGCAGCAGTGAGGCTTAGGAGTATTCAAGGCAAGGTTATGAGAGACAAGGGCACAAACAGAGTGAACTTGGACTTGATGCTGATAGCTATGAGACACTATGACCATATTTTAAATCGAACATATCTGGCCAACATTTTAGAGTTGCACTTGGTCCTTGCAGGATAGTTGTTATTGAGTGGCAGTTTGTTTGCAATGATTATCCCTGTAGAGTGGGGCTAGAGTAAATTATCACATGTTATGGGGTTTGACGATGCCACTTAACTCTTGGTGTGTTGGTCCTAAAAGTGTGAGTAGTCCTTTTACGGACTCTTCTCAGATCAAATAATTTCAACATGAAATCTTGCAGGTAACTGGAAAAGGAAAGGGGGAAGGACTTCAAAAACTAGGTCTCCATTATACTTCTAAGTCATGTGTAAATTTCGGTCATATATCAGTTACTCTGGAAACATGGCCGTGGTCTGATGTTGTTTCTCATTCGTGAAGGGAATGCTTTTGTTTTGAATCCCGAACAGTGCCTGGCCCAGAGCCTGGGACAGAGAAGACGCTCAGTTAATGCTCAAGAGGCTGATTTGGGGGCACCTGGGTGGCTCAGTCAGTTGAGCGACTGGCTCTTGATTTCGGCTTAGGTCATAATCTCAGGGTGGGATTGAGCCCCGTCTGGGGCTCTATCCTCAGCAGAGAGTCTACTTCTCTCCTTCTCCCACTCTCTCTGCCCCTCCCTCTGCTCTCACATGTGTACATGCTCTCTCTCTCGAATAAATGAATAAATAAGTCTTCAAAAAAAAAAAAAAGGAAACTGACTTGTTAATGACCCAAACTAGGCTGTAAAAGGGCCCACTTGAACATTTAGTGAGTCACATGTGTTAAATATAAGGAAAACTAGGATTAAGAGCAAAAAGTAGGTCATAACAGCAATATAGCTACAGCTCAATAGTTACCATTTCCTGGATCTACTCTAAGTTAAGGCATGGTGTCAGACTCTCCATACATCGCCTGACTTAATTCTCACCATTCCCTCACTGCTCAGTATTGCTATCCCCCTTCACAGATGGGAACACTGAGGTTGACTGTTGTGACTCAATACTCTCAAGGTCACACAGATGAAGAAGAGAAAAGTAGGATGTGAACCCAAGGCTACTTGGCAGTAAAATTTATGCCTCTTCTCTCCTATTGCTGTTTCCACATATTTCCAGGTGTTTCTTGTGAAAAAGGAAGCACATTTGTTCCCTTTGCTCCAGAGGAGAGAAAGCAGACCGCAGTATCTTCCGTGGTAGGAAGGAGGAGGGCTTTGGCAGGACTTTACAACCACCACGGCTCTCAGAGAACAGAACCGACTTTTCTGTAAGGCCCTATCCCTGAAGATGAGACCTTGATGCAAAAAGTGGACAACCACCTCTTAGGGAACTTGTAGAATAATTTCTGTTCTGGCTGGTAGAATAAAATATATATACTTCCATCTCTAAGACCTTGAGATATTGTTTGGACAGTAACAGCAGTTCCTTATCTGGATAATATTTCGCATTAGACAAAACACTTGCACAGAGCATCTTTCTTGACCCCAAGTGGCCTCCATTTGGGGATGGCATAGCTGCTGCTCAGAGAAGTAGTATGACTTGCCCAAGGATACAGAGAACGAGTGCAACACTTGGAAAACACCTGGCTCAAATAATTCCAAGACCAGTGCTCCTTCCCCTATGAACGTTGTCTACTGCCTTAGAGCAAAAATCCAGGTCTGTGGTATCATACAAAGGGTACACTCCCTTCCCGTGATGAGCGTGGGCCACACACTGCGGCTATTTCTGAGACACTCATCCCTTTCTATGTGGGTCAATATCCCTGAGGTCTGGACTTCCCTCTGGGAACAAAGCATCCTTCAGGGTCTTCCTTAACCATCATCATCAGGGTAATATGTTGTTTCCTGTCCAACTGCCCCATTTCCATTGGCAATTTATGCTTCTAGAGATGCCTGAGTGCTGATTCTGACCCTAATTATTCCATGTCTAGGTTATTCCTCCTGACATGTGAGTACATGACACAAGTCTAACTCCCCCACTTAGGCAGCCCAGAGGGGCCAAGCCCTGCTCGGCCAGGAGCACGCTGACTCCTGACTATGGAAAGTTTGTCTGTGTGCTAAGTGCAAGCAGATGTCCCCAGCTGCCAGATCGTGTGGCCATATGAAACCAATCACCCACTCTGCACAAACATGTATCATCAGGTCAAAGTCTGAAGGTGCAACCAACTCATCCTGCTTCCCATAAAACAGTGCGTGAGTTAGGGGTGGGGGGTTTGTGGAAACTGGCCAGAGCAATCCATCTAAGGGCCAAATTTGTGCGGTTTGATGGTATAAGAACGGTGAAATTGGGCCAAAGGAAGTGCTGCTCAAAGTTACGGTGGACACTCAGACTGGTCCTGTGACATTACCTCAGCACTTTCAGTGCTATACATATGGGGGTACCAAGGTTTGGGGGTGGAAGTGACTTCCTCAACATCTGATTGCAATCTAGTGGCTCAGTGAGGCTTTTCTCAAAGGTCAAAATGCCAGCCTAGCATCTGTTCCATTACGTCTGTCTGCCTGTGCCCTCAGCTTTCTGGTGGGCTTCTGTACATGCATCTTCACGTCTCTCTTATTTTGAATCCTGGTGGCTTTGGGGAAAGCCATGTAAACTTTCCTAGAGAATAATGACAATTAATGCTATTCACTGGGGGTTAATACTGGGTCAGGCTAAAAAGTCCACGTACTGTATGGTGCATAATAATCCCCAAATACCAAGAAAGGTCTTTTACTCTCTTATTTTAAAGGATAATCAGAAATGGAAAGAAAGTTGCCCACACAGTTCGCAGGTGGCACAGCCTAGGCTCACATCAAGATGGACACCAAAGGCTTAGTTTAAAGGAATCGACAAAGTCATATTGAGCACTCAATTAGCCATGGGAGATGGCTGGGTGATCAAAATTCATTCACTGGAAAGGAACTTTTTTCAGCATCTATTAGGTGCATGGCAGCATATGTGGTTTTAAAGATGCCCATGACTTCTTCCGTCCCTCGGAGGAAATAGTCTAGTGTGGGAATCAGCAACACAAAACAAACTCTTACTCTGTGTGGAAGTGGTGTTAAGGACGTGACAGATCAGGTACAAGTGGAATAGAGCAGAAGGTGCATACAAATGTGCTCAAAAGGTGAGAGATGGCTCATCAAAGGAGGTGCCACATTTCTGTCAAAGAGTGGTTGACGTTCAAAGCAGAAGCTGACAATACGTGGAGAGAGATGGACAGGAGAAATTGTGGAAATTAGGGAGCTACCTATTGTTAGGTATTATTGCTGGCTTGTTGAAACATGAGTGGGAAGCTTAAACTATGATATCAAATACACAGGTTATAAGGACTTTGAATGTTTTGCCAAAGGAGTGGCTTTTTTTGCTTGTTTGTTTTTAGTTTTGTTTTGTTTTTTCCTGAGGCCAACTGGGAACCATGGATAGGTTTTAAGCAAAAAAGGAACACGACTGCCACACTGTTTAGGATTAGGTTTGATAGCTAATAATGGAAAACTCCAAATTAATACCAGTTTTAAAACAATAGAAGTTTACTTTTCGTGTAAAAGTCTGGAGTTAATGTAGTCCAGGACTACTCTAGTGGCTCTTCTCGGGAATTCATGGTCTTTCCAACCATCCCTATATGTGGCTTTCAAATTCATATTCCAAACTCATAGTCTAGGCAGCAAGATGGGAGCAATGATAAATAAGGAAGGGAAGTGTCTTAATCTTTCTGAGCTGCGGGTATTTTGTTACTAGTGACTTATGAACAACACACACTTATTTCTCACAGTTCTGAGGGCTGAAGTCCAAGATCAGGGTGTCAGCATGGTAGAGCCATGATACAGGCCCACTTCCAGGCTGTAGACAATTGACTTCTTGCTGTATCCTCACATGCTGGGAGGGTTGGGGAGTGCTGTGGGGTGTCTTTTATAGGAACACCGATCCTGTTCACGAGGCTCCACCCTCAGGACCTAATCACCCCCAAAGGCCCCACCTCCTAATACTTTCACATTGGGCATTAAGATTTCAACATATGAATTCTGGGTGGACACAAATATTCAGACTACAGCATAAAGGCTTCATTATTCTCTTGAAGAATAGTCTCAGAAGCTTGCACAAAACACTTGTGATTTTATTCCATTCATCAGGAATTAGCCACAAGTCCATATCCAGATACCAAGAAGACTGGAAAATGTCTTTACACGGACAGCCATGGGCCTACATAAAAATCAGGTTTTGTATTTCTCTACTAGAACTGGAAAATGGATATTTAGGGAAGTTAGCAATCTATGCAGCAAGTAGATCTGAAATTTAAAGATCACTCCATTGTCCTTGGAGTAGATGGACAAGGATATAGGCATATGGCTGAAGGTACAAGACTAAGGCTGCTGGTATCCATAGGATTGGGAAGATGCTCTCCCTATCCCCTTCCAATTACTTAGGCTTTGACCAATTAAGGAAATGGCTGTCTTACCTTTATTTCCCCACTATTGAGTCAGAGATGGATAAATGCCTCTTTCAGCAAATGAGTCACGCACAAGGTTGGGCAAACCTGCCTGGATATGCAGAATGGACCATAATATAAATGTGGCTTGGACTGCATCCTTCATTGACTTAAAATGCTGCTCATTGTACTTTTGACCTCCAATAGATATATCAGATTTCTTATTCTGATTATTTACAGAGCCAGGATAGGAAAGAGGAAGTTTCTTCATTCCTGCTATCCAGGTTAGCAGTATCAACATGTTTTGTCTTATGGATATTAACAGAGTTAATTGGTTAAGAGCATGTGTTTTAGAACCAAAAAACTACGAATTAAAAATTCAGCTGTGGTACTCATCTCAGGCTGATTTCAGAGTCAGACTTCTTAATCACCATGACATACTGCCTTCTTTCTGAGTCGTTGTTCATTTTTCTCTCTTCCCTAAATGGTCTGCCTTCAAGTAAATTGAGGGAAGTGGTCACAGCAGTTTGGATGAGTGTTACTAAAAGGTGATGGCAGAACAGTGGACTTGAAGATATCAGAATGTAGCCCGGGGCCCTGACTGCACTCTGTTGCCTATCTACCTTCATGCAGCCCCTTTAGGAATTGACCCCTACCCCAGGAAGTATGTCTAGTGCCCCACAAAAGAAAAAGCACAACACAGATCAGTGTTGGCTCACCCAGTCCTCACCATCCTCAATCCATCTGTGCTTTGTTTCTCATGTTTTCTCCTAATGTCCTTGTGCTCTTTTTCTTCCAGAATCCCATTCTCTCCAGCTTACTCAGTTTGTCCTGGTCCTGCATCATGGCTTGATTCTTGGCTTTAGTGCCCCTAGGGATATGAAACACTGGGTTTCCCCACAGAACTACAAGGTTGAGATTCAGCATCATGTTTAATGGCAGAGGTGTTGGGATCAGACTGGCTTGATTTTGCTTCCTTCCTCCACAACTACTAATTCTGGACCTTGGGTAAATTACGTAACTTCCCAAGTCCCTGTTTTCTTATCTGTAGGATGGAGGATAATGACAATCCCTACTGTGTGTGCTATTGTCAGATCAAATACATTAATATATAAATATATGGTCCAGTGTTTGGGATACAGTAAGTACAAAAGCAATATTAGCCACTCATGTTAATTTTGGGATTGGGGGATCAAGAGATAAGATTGAGGAGTTGGAGTCTATATCGTGAAGAGCTATTTTATGCTGAAGAAGCTAGATTTTGGCCAGAGGGAAGAGGGGCTTCAGATAGGAGAGTGTATTCATTCCCTATTGCTACCATAATGAATTCCAACAAATTTTGTGGCTTAGAGCAACACAGATTTACTATCTAGAAGTTCTGGAGGTCAGAAGTCAAAAACGTATAGGCAGGGCTGTAATCCTCCTGGAGACCCTGTGGGAGAATCTGTTCCCTTTCTTTTTCTGGTTCCAGAGGCTGCTGACATTTTCTGGCTCATGGCCCCACAGCTGCTTCCCTTGTCTCATTACCTTATCTGATTCTAACCTTCCTGCTTCCCTCTTATAAGGACCTTTGTGGTTACAGTGGGATCAATCAGATAATCCAGGACAATCTTCCCCTTTCAAGATCTTTCATTTAATTATATCTGCAAAATTCTCCTTGCTATGTAAGGCAACACGTCTTTAGGTTCTGGGGATTATGGTGTGGACATCTTTGGGGAAGCATTATTCAGACTGCCACAGAGAGTAACATGGTTATTTGGGGATTTTCCAGGATCACTCTAGTGAGAACAGAGTTGGGGACACCAGTTAAGATGCCACTGTATGATGGAGGAGAAGGGATATGAACACGAGCATTAGAGGCAATAGGGATTCTGAGGAGAAATGGGTGTTGAAGAACCAGTCTCCCTAGGACTTGGCTAGTATTATGGATGGGATGTTTGCATCTTCCTTCCACGTTTTTCTGTGCAATCCCCAACCCCCACGGTGATGGTATTAGGAGGTGGAGCCTTTGAGAGGTGATTAGGTTATGAGGGTGGAGACTTGTGAATGGGATTAATGTTGTGAAGACACAGGGAGAAGTGGGCAGTCTGCAACTGGCTAGTGGAGGGTCCCCACCAGAACCGGGCTGTGCTGGCCCCTGACCCCAGACTTCCAGCCTCCAGAACTGTGAGAGATAAATGTCTGCTGGTTATAAGCTGCCCACTCTGTGCTGTTTTGTTACAGCAGCTCAAGCTGACTGAGGAAAAGGGAAGATTTCTGGATTTCTAGCTTCAGGTTCAGAAAGGATGATGGAGTCATTTGAAGCTGGCACAAGCAGGGTCAGTGACTGACTTTCTCTTTCTGAGAAATCTTGCTTCCTCTAGCCTGTGGCCATTCTTTATAAAAGACAGAGGGCAGCCTGGCCTAGAATGACATCCTCCACACTCTGCTCATTCTCTGCAACTTTTTCCATATCAGTTTCAAATTCTGAATATTCTTCTTTAAAGGGTCTCTGGTAAAAGTCGCCTTGTCCAAAGCAATTAGTTTCATGAAACCACAACTCTGATATGCCTATGTATTTTGATACACATACAACTCAGATATAATCACTGAAATGGGAATATATATTTTCCACTCACCACCAAATACTGTCTCACACGTTATCGGCGCTAAGCATGCCACATGTAGATGAATACTGGTGTAATGATAAGAACACAGACTGAGAAATTCAAATGTAGACTTGAATGAGTCACTAGAGCTCCCTGGACTTTCCTTTCCTGATATATGAAAGGAGATAATGCCTAACTTATAATGATTTGGTTAGACAGCTATGGGGAAAATGCGGGGAACTGTGCCTCAGAGTAGGCACCCAAGCTATGTGTGTTTATATCATGATCTTCTGATGATTTTTCCTCATATATTTTAAATAATTTGAAGCCTTTTCATGAGGTCTGCCAGTTAAGTCTGATAAGCCCACTAGAAAATGTATTGTCTTTGCAGTCGAGGTGACAAAGTTACTTAAATGTAATGATATTTATTGTCTCATGAGTCTCCTTTATCACCCAGACCCTTGGGGTCAAGGGAGTGTGCGGCTTAGGGAATCAAATCATTCTTGTTGATCATACTGGGAGAGCCTTAGGTCTGGCTCTGCTGGACTGCTGGAGGAAGAAAACATGGTTGCCTTTAAGATTCAAAGCAGGAGTTTGAGATGGGAAGCCCTACTGCTTTGTGGACTATGTTGGAATCATTCCTCTGCTTGCGGTTCTGTGGCTTTTTATTTACAAAGTTCTGGTCTCGTGACCCAATTGGGAACATCACTGAGGGTCCACAAGATAGAACCAAGTGAGTTTTACAAAACGCCCCAAGATCTCTCTCCACTGCACCCCCAGCCAGTATAACAGCATTCGACTCAAAGCAGGATTTGCTGAAGATAGCACTGTTTGCATGAACTTTCCATTAATACATCTGGTTTTCCTTTTGAAAAAGGCCCTCAAACCTCATAAAACTGAAGTCTTTTGAATCAAACCACAAATTCCTTAGAGCTAACCTCAGCAAAACTCCCTACACACTCTGTATACTCAGTCTCTCCTGACCCCATTCCTCTTTTCTCTTCTGGCTTCATTAACTTAGCCAGAGCCAAGCTCACAAGGATAAATCAGAGTTTTTTTTAAAAATTCACTTCTTATTAATAAAAATTATGGGTCATTTTTCTGCCTTAGACCTTTGATTTAGAATAGCTGCCATTTATTGAGCTCTAACAATGTGCCAAGTTCTTTACGTAGTATCCCATTTAATCCTACAACAGTCGTGCAAGGTAGGTGGTATTTTTCCAGTTGTTCCAATGAGGAAAGAGAAACAGAGAGAAGTCAAAGAACATGCTCGTTGTCTCACTCCTGCTGGGTGGTGGATTTAGTAACTCTAATCTCATTTGTCAACTCCAGTGTCTTCACTTCCCATAGCTGTCTGTCTACATAACACACCCCTAAGACTTCATTTACAAATATGATTTGATGTTTAAAATAACTCCTCATTTGCCTCGGGCAATTATTATCCTGATTATTGACTTCATGGTGATGCTGATTATTGCTAGGACTAATAAGAGCTGCTGCTGCTTTCTGAATGTCATGGTAACGAATTACCATACCTTTCATTCTTATAGTAATCTCTCAAGGCAAGTATTATAATCCCCATTTTATAGGCATGTAAACTGAGATACAGAAAGGTTTGTTAATCTGTCCAAGTCACACAGCCATTGACTTATCAGAACTGCAGATATGAATAAAAAGCAAACTTGTCTATGCTAGCACCTTTGAAACGTTTCATATGGTTAACTCGTTCAATCCCCGTGACAATCTTGCAAGGTAGATGGCATTATCATCTACATTGCACAAGTGGGGAAACGGACGTACAGAGAAAGGAAGCGACTACTCAAAGCCACACAACTAGTCTGTGGGATGAGGGGCTCGAATGGGAACCAGTACAGCCCTGGGTCCTGACTCAGAGCTTGTCACCACATCCCCACGCTGCCTGGCTGATTTCAGAACCTCCTTTGCTCTGGACAGGTGTCAGTGTGAGTGGATTTAAACTGTATTTTTCATCCAGTTCTTTTATTCTCTGGTGACCTCATTGTGTCAAAAGGACAGGACTTGATGCATGCCCTGTCAGTGGTGATCAGAGTTCTTGAGATGGGTCTGCACTGATGTCTGGGGGTTTGGGCTGAATCTTAATGACATGCTAAGGTGACCGGCAAGAAATATAGGGCTCCGTCAGAAAGCTGGCACTCTGCTAGGCAGGAAGAAGCCCTACAGACTGACGGTTCCCCTTCTGTCAGACCCTTTTATGGACAGTGTTCATGTGGTCAGAGCTTATCTAGAGGCTGAACGAATCACACTGTAATCTTCTGGACTGTTGGAAAAGGGGGAAAGTAAGTGTTGGGTGTGAGTGGTGAGGTGGGGGAGGTCCAGCCGCAAGATGGAAAATTCACTAGAACAAAAAGGAAGTTGGCGTCAGCCGGTTGTCTTTTCAGGAACGAAGGGCCAGGAATAGTAGACAAAACAGAGGGACTTTTCTTTAATTGCAGGCACAGAAATAGGGAAGTCAGCATCCAGAAGAATCCCAGTGGCAAGCTGGGCTCTAGAGAGCTATTACCCTATGTTTGATTTTCAAACTTTTTCCTTCAGTACTTCTGCAACTATAGGGACAAACACATCGTAAGGCCTAAAGTGGACTGCTGCACATTGGAAATTTCTTTGAAGCCACATGTTTTATTAATCAAATACCTGCCAGATGTGAATTTACATTTGTGTTGTTTTAATATGAAATACTTGTTTAAATTCCTGTTCAGTTAAATTTCTTAACTTATGGTATTTATCTTTCTCACTCTAACTTATTTCACTTACATATTACCCTCTAGGTCCATCCATATTGTCACAAATGGCACACTCCCATCCTTTATTATGGCTGAGTAATAGTCCTGTGTGTGTGTGTGTGTGTGTGTGTGTGTGTGTACCACATCTTCCTTATCCATTTGTCTACCAACAGGCACTTAGGCAACTACACTCAAGCACAAAATTTTTTTTTTTTTGAAGATTTTATTTATTTATTCGACAGAGATAGAGACAGCCAGCGAGAGAGGGAACACAAGCAGGGGGAGTGGGAGAGGAAGAAGCAGGCTCATAGCGGAAGAGCCTGATGTGGGGCTCGATCCCGGATTGCCGGGATCACGCCCTGAGCCGAAGGCAGATGCTTAACCGCTGTGCCACCCAGGCGCCCCAGCACAAAATTTTTTTTAAATAAATAAATAAATTTCTTCACCTATTCTAATTTCCAACTAAAAATGATACCTGACATTTATCCCTGGATATGAGTATTGCTGAGAACACTGCATTATATCAATACTCAAGAAACATCTTCCTACCCTGGATTTATGGGAAGGTACCCTCCAGCAACACAGAGGTGAAGGAATGTTTGAAGAAGACTAATATTTACTTGTCACCTATGTTGTGTCAGGCACTATGTTAAATGTTACATATCTACCATCTCATTTAATAATCACAACAGATATGCACAGTTGTTATTATTAATCCCCACCTTACAGATGAAGAAACCAACCCAGAGAGGTAAATTAAATTATATCAGGTCACAAAACACAAATAATCCAATTAAAAATGGGCAGAAGACATGAACAGACATTTCTCCAAAGAAGACCTACAGATGGCCAGCAGACACATGAGAAGATGCTCAACAACCCTGATCATCAGGAAAATGCAAATCAAAACTACAATGAGATAATCACCTCACACTTGCCAGAGTGGCTAAAATCAACAACACAACAAACAAGTGTTGGTGAGGTTGAGGAGAAAAGGAAACCCTTGTGCACTGATGGTAGGAATGCAAACTGGTGCAGCCATTCCGGGAATCAGCATGGAGGTTCCTCAAAGAGTTAAAAATAGAATCCACTAATCACATTACTTGGTAGTTACCAAAAAAATACAAAAACACTAATTCAGGGGGATACATGCACCTCTAAGTTTATTGCAGCATTATTTACAAAAGCCAAATTATGGAAGCAGCCCAAGTGTCCACTAACAGATGAATGAATAAAGAAGAGTGGTGTATAGGTATAGACACACACACACACAGAGGAATATTACTCAGCCATCAAAAGGAATAAAATCTTGCCACTTGGCAATGATGTGGATGGAGCTAGAGAGGAGAATGCTGAGTGAAATATGTCAGTCAGAGAAAGACAAATACCATATGATCTCACTCATATGCGGAATTTAAGAAACAAAACAAACAAGCAAAGGAAAAAAAAAACAGAGAGTGAGAGACAAACCAGACTTTTAACTATAGAGAACAAATAAATGGTCACTGGGGGGGGGGGGTATGAGTTAAACAGGCAAAGGGGATTAAAGAGGACATTTATCATGATGAGATTGAGTAATATGTGGAAGTGTTGAATCACTATGTGGTACACCTGATACTAATATAACATTGTATGTTAACTTTAATGGAATTAAAACAAAACCTTAAAATAAAAAATTCATATCAGGTCACATGACCAGAACACGCAGGGGCCAGAGCTGGAAGCTCAGTCTCTCTGACTTTAAAACACATGCTCTTTTGGGGACACTTGGGGGGCTGAGTCAGTTAAGTGTCTGACTCTTGATTTCAGCTCGGGTCATGATCTCAGGGTTATGGGGTCGAGTCCCCCGTTGGGTCCCCTGCTGAATGTGGAGCCTGCTTCTTCTTCTCCCTCTGCTCTGCCCCACTTGCACTCTTTCACTTTCTCTCTCTAAATAAATAAATACATATTTAAAAAATAAAAACAGGGGCGCCTGGGTGGCGCAGTCGTTAAGCGTCTGCCTTCGGCTCAGGGCGTGATCCCGGCATTCTGGGATCGAGCCCCACATCAGGCTCCTCCGCTGGGAGCCTGCTTCTTCCTCTCCCACTCCCCCTGCTTGTGTTCCCTCTCTCGCTGGGTGTCTCTATCTCTGTCAAATAAATAAATAAAATCTTTAAAAAAAATAAAAATAAAAACATAAATAAAACATATGCTCTTTTGAGGAGAGAAAGATGGCGGCAAATTAGGAGGTCCCTAGGCTCACCTCATTCCACAAACACTACTAGATAACTATCAGTTTATCCTAATACCCTAGAAATCGACCTAAAGACTGATAGAACAAACTACACATCTAAAGGAGAGAAAAGGCCACACTGAAGAAGACATTTTTGTAAAGAAGATATACAGATGGCCAACAGGTACGTGAAAAAATAATCAACATCAGCAATCATCAAAGAAAAGCTTTGTCCAGTATCACAGTCAATGAGTTTATATGAGGTATGATTATTGATGATTAAGAACTAACCACCAGAAGTATGCAATTCAAAACCACAATGAGATATCACCTCATACCTGTTAGAATGGCATTATAAAAAAGACAAGAAATAACAAGTCTTGGAGAGGATGTCGAATAAAGGGAACCCTTGTGTACCGTGAATGGGAATGTAAACTGGTGCAGCCACTAGGGAAAACAATGCGGAGGTTCCTCAAAAAATTAAAAAAGGAAATACCATATGATCCAGCAATTCCACTTCTTGGCATATATCTGAAGGAAAGATAATACTAACTCAAAAAATATATATATATACACCCACATGTTCCCTGCAGCATTATTCGTAACAGCCAATATACGAAAACAACCTAAGTGTCCAGTGATAGACGAATGGATAAAGAAATATGGTACATATATAAATAAAACATTATCCTGCAAAAAAAAAAAAAAAGAAAAAGCCAACCAAACAAACAAAAACAAACAAAAAAACATATACTCTTTCACCAAACCATTTACAGTCTCTCTGGGCAAAGCAGAAAATGAACACTTAATTTAAGTTCATGCAGAGGATTAGGTCAGGAGATGTCCTCCCCCC
>NW_024424119.1:41812727-41817768 GCF_017311325.1 Ursus maritimus
AAAACACATGCTCTTTTGGGGACACTTGGGGGGCTGAGTCAGTTAAGTGTCTGACTCTTGATTTCAGCTCGGGTCATGATCTCAGGGTTATGGGGTCGAGTCCCCCGTTGGGTCCCCTGCTGAATGTGGAGCCTGCTTCTTCTTCTCCCTCTGCTCTGCCCCACTTGCACTCTTTCACTTTCTCTCTCTAAATAAATAAATACATATTTAAAAAATAAAAACAGGGGCGCCTGGGTGGCGCAGTCGTTAAGCGTCTGCCTTCGGCTCAGGGCGTGATCCCGGCATTCTGGGATCGAGCCCCACATCAGGCTCCTCCGCTGGGAGCCTGCTTCTTCCTCTCCCACTCCCCCTGCTTGTGTTCCCTCTCTCGCTGGGTGTCTCTATCTCTGTCAAATAAATAAATAAAATCTTTAAAAAAAATAAAAATAAAAACATAAATAAAACATATGCTCTTTTGAGGAGAGAAAGATGGCGGCAAATTAGGAGGTCCCTAGGCTCACCTCATTCCACAAACACTACTAGATAACTATCAGTTTATCCTAATACCCTAGAAATCGACCTAAAGACTGATAGAACAAACTACACATCTAAAGGAGAGAAAAGGCCACACTGAAGAAGACATTTTTGTAAAGAAGATATACAGATGGCCAACAGGTACGTGAAAAAATAATCAACATCAGCAATCATCAAAGAAAAGCTTTGTCCAGTATCACAGTCAATGAGTTTATATGAGGTATGATTATTGATGATTAAGAACTAACCACCAGAAGTATGCAATTCAAAACCACAATGAGATATCACCTCATACCTGTTAGAATGGCATTATAAAAAAGACAAGAAATAACAAGTCTTGGAGAGGATGTCGAATAAAGGGAACCCTTGTGTACCGTGAATGGGAATGTAAACTGGTGCAGCCACTAGGGAAAACAATGCGGAGGTTCCTCAAAAAATTAAAAAAGGAAATACCATATGATCCAGCAATTCCACTTCTTGGCATATATCTGAAGGAAAGATAATACTAACTCAAAAAATATATATATATACACCCACATGTTCCCTGCAGCATTATTCGTAACAGCCAATATACGAAAACAACCTAAGTGTCCAGTGATAGACGAATGGATAAAGAAATATGGTACATATATAAATAAAACATTATCCTGCAAAAAAAAAAAAAAAGAAAAAGCCAACCTCAGGAACACCAAAATAAAACAAAAACCAGGAATTTCAGTATTCCAATTTGGAACATCAACCCTTTCGAGTCCCATGTTCTGGCCTTTGCTGCTTATAGAATATGGGCCATGTCACGCTCAGGAACACCAAAATAAAACAAAAACCAGGAATTTCAGTATTCCAATTTGGAACATCAACCCTTTCGAGTCCCATGTTCTGGCCTTTGCTGCTTATAGAATATGGGCCATGTCACGCTCTCGGTTGGTGACTTCCCTTATTCCAGGTTAGAAGGGAAGCTATTTATAAAGGAGGCATACATTTTAGTGAGAAAACAGATCCTCTATCATATTTTGATATGTCATGCATTTCATTCATCACAGATATTTTGTGGCAGGTTGAAAAAATGGCCCTCAATCTCTACTCATCCCACATCCATTCACTGTGACACTGTGGCTCGTTCATGAAGAGGGTAATCTATGTCCCCATGCTTTTACTTTGGGCTGCCCCCATGTCTTGGTTCATCCCCCAGAACGTGACAGAGTTAGCATGTGCTCGTTGTGAGGCTGGCCTGTAAGAAGCTTCGCGTGTTTCTGTTTCTCTCTCTTACTCTTGCTCCCGGTCATGCCACGGGAACAAGACTGGGCCAGAGTGTAGGAGGACAGACGCATGTGGACAGTCACGCTCAGAAGCAGAGCTGCTAACCGCATTCTCATGAGAAAGCCCAGCAGAACCCAGAAGAGCCACCCAGCCATGGCTGCCTTCAATTGCTGACCCGCAGAACTGTGAGATAAATACGTGGTTGCTGCTTTAAGCCACAGAGTTTTGGAGTGCTTGCTTTGCAGCATCAGATAACTGACATACATTTATTAAAATATGACCGAGTGCCAACTTCGTGGCATGCCATGGGGACACAGAGGGGATTAAGTTACGGTCCCTATTCTCAAGGAGCAGCCAGCACTCCAAATGGGAAGTCAGACATGTAATCACACACGTCAAGTTACATGACTAATCAAAGTAACTTGTGAAATCCTTTTCATGGGAACAGTTCTACTTCCTCTGTAAAGAGGCCACCATTCCAAGGAGCACAGTACTGGTTGGTTCCAGTACTTCTGTGATAGTGTCATCCAAACCTCAGACAGCAGCAATGATCACGCAGCAAGGAGCCTTGAGGATTACCCGATGCTATTTATATCTATTCTAGGATCGCCATTAAGTAACCTCAAATGGGAGCCAGGAGCTTGGGGTCAGAACTTTTTGGAAAGACTGCTGTAGAGGGATGATCTCCTCTGTAAATCTGGAATGGCTAATACTTGGGGGTACCAAGCAAAAAGGTCAGTCCCTCGGACTTTTCCTGAATGAAAGAATTAGCAGAGCTGTCAGAGGTTTTCTGACTACCTCTGACTCTTCAGAAAGACAGCTAAGGAAGCGGCAGAGAGATCAGCATGAGAAGCTGAACCTGGGTTTGACTCCCAACAGAGGCTTTCACTATCCAATTGTCAGCTGGTTCCACAATCTCCGTAAGCTTCACCTGGCTTGTCCTTAAATAGGTAAGGTTCTGAGGAGGACTAAAGGCGCCTGGTACCTAATTAATGTTAATTCCCTTTCCCATTTCTTCCATTCTTAACTCCCCTTTGCTTTCTGTTACCTTCCTTCTTTTTCCTGTGGCTCCAACCAGAGTCCCAATACATTAAGCTCAATGAAACTGATCCTAATTATCAGCAAACTGGATGTGTCTGAAGGCTTCCCCAATGTCTGTCTGTAAAAGTACCTCTTCAAAGTGGCTATCAATAACTGCTTGAGTAATTTTATCTATTCATGAGCATGAAGGGCTGAGACAAAAGGGCTGAGACAAGTCAGCTTGGAACAAACTCTTTGCATTGAATGCAAATGCACGTATCAGCCGCTGGCCTGTCACTTCGGTCCACAGGAGGAATGGTGGTTTCATGACATCCTCGGCACCACAATGGACTAACTCTCAACTGGCTGGAACATTAAACATGACCAAGGACGTAACTAGATGGACTGTCCTAGAACTTTTTCTTCGAATGCAGTACATTCGAGATTCTTATGCACACCAGAAAGGAAGTGGGGAAATTCTTTCCTCTTCTTTTTCTTTGCTCTTAACCTCAATCACATTACTCTTGCTTTAATTTCCTTCTATAGAAAGAACGCCTAACAGAAAGCACATGTGAGAATTACACAAAAGTAGAGCAGAGTGAAAACTGAAGTCTGTGGAATATATATATCTCAAGACTTATCAATGAGGAGGTGAAGTGACGACCTCTTGGATGCACAGTTTCCTCATCTGTATGCTGGCAAGAATCATTTCTGAGGTTAGTATGGGATTATAGGAATGCTCCAAGGTAATGGATGTGAAAAACGGTAGCGTCTCTACGAAAACACTTTCCTCAAGACCTTACTGGTCTCCCTGCCGGGGGATCCCTTCCTTTCCTTTAGAGATGTTTGGTGGTGCAGCCTTCAGTTCATTCTGGCCCCTGCTCAAATTGCACCTCCTTAGACTTCCCTTGATGATCTTATCCAATAATCGCCATCCTATCACTCTCTATCTCCTTATCTTCGTTAAGTTTTATTTGGAGCACTTATCTGACATTGTATCATGTATTTACATGTTACTTCGTTAATTGACCATCTCTCTTGCAATAGAATGCCAGCTTTGTGGAGGCAGGGATTTGATCCATTTTGTTCACCTCTGTAGCCCCAGCACCTATAATCCCGCGAGATGGTAAGCATCCAAAATAAACATGTGTTAAATGAATGACTAAGTTAATGACTGCAAGATTATTTTCACATCAAAACTCACAGGCACAGAGTGGGCATCCTATACGGGTAGGCTGAATTAATGAGGGTGCATACTTGTGTGTGACCCAAATTGGGGAGGCAGGATGCTCCAGCAAGCCCGTGTCTCCCTTACTTAGCACCCCTGCAGATTGCGTAAGGAATGTCCAGACGCCTTCTCTTTCCAGCATGACGTAATGTGGAATGAGAAAACTTGCAGACCATGCTGCTCACAGACGAGACAGATGATCTCATCCCCTTCCTGGGCATTCCCGGGCTTTGCTGTTAAAAATTAAATAAATAAGTAAGTAAACCCTACAGTGTTCAGTTCACAGGTGGTTGTTTCAGCCCTCACCGTGTGCTGGCAAAATAGTGGAACCCATCTCTTAGCTCCCTGGTGACTGGGGGAAGGAAAGTCATGTCGGATATCGTCTGGCCTGTTCCTTAGGCCACACGGAATGGATTTTTGACTGAGAAACGAGGACATATGGGGGGAAATACATTTCAGCATCAGCCACAGGGGATAAGCTGTGAGTAACTAGCTGGGGGTGATGGGGAGTTTAAAAAACAAAGTACGCAAAGTGTTTCATTGACACCAGAAGGCTGAGGTTGTTCTTGGGACTGTTTCAAAGGCTTGGGGCCTGAAGGAAGAATGTACCCGATTTCTTTTACATGGCTCACTTTCATTTACAAACTCCTTTGGTTTTGATGTCCGGGTATACATTAAGATGAACAGAATTCTAATTTATCATATTTATTGCTCTACAGTTTGCAACCCCTTTCACATGTAGATCCTCACAAAAGCCTGGAAAGTGAGGGACACAGAATTATCCCCATGTGTGGTTGAGGCTTAGATTCAAGAAGGAAGGTGAACAGGGGTGCCTGGGTGGCTCAGTTAGTTAAGCGTTTGACTCTTGATTTCAGCTCAGGTCATGATCCCAGGGTCCTGAAATCAAGCCCTGTGTTGGCTGGGTGTGGAGCCTAGTTAAGATTCTCTCTTTCCCTCTCCCTCTGCCTTCCCCACCACTTCTCTCTCTCTCCTTCTCTAAAAAAAAAAAAAAAAAAAAAAAAA
>NW_024424119.1:41817778-41838424 GCF_017311325.1 Ursus maritimus
AAAAAAAAAAAAAAAAAAAAAAAAAAAAAAGGGAGGGGAAGTGAATAGGTCACAATCATGCAGTTAGGGTGCAACAGAGCTGCTGGCAGAAGCCAGATCTGGTTATCTGGTTATCTGGTTATCTTTATGTCCAAATTGCTATAATGGAAACTTCCAGACTTAAAAGGTGATCTCTCTTTGTCAATCACAGAGTCTGTCTTCACCTGATTTTCTGTATCCCTTTCTTCCCTCATCAGTCACTTTCCCACCCTATAGACACCCTATTCAGACACTAATGTGGGACAGGTCTGTGCACAAACCAAACGGAAGTCCACCTGGGTGTCTCATGAACAATGAACACATCCAAATGGAGCTGTCGGCTCCACCCTCCAAACCTGCTGCCCCCTCTCTTTGCTCTCCCCTTCCCACCAATCTCTTTCTTTATCCAGAAACCAGTATCACCAGTTGCTTGAGTTGTAAACATAAAGCTTATCCTTGGTTTTTACCTATCCATAACCACTTTCTCCATCCAACCCATGATAAAACTCTTCCAATTATCACTTCCAAACTATGTCTTGGCTCCGTCCACTTTTCCCCATCTTCATTGCCACCATCTTAGTTCTAGGCCACCACCCTTGCTCCCCTGTCTTTACAACAGCCTTATAGCTGCTGACTCCTCTTCCACTCTTGTTTCTCCCATTCATCTTCTTCATTAAAAAAAAAAAGCAATCGTCCTGTTGTATGTCTGTCTTGGGCTTATCCCCCTGCCTCCACACCCAAGGTTTCCTGATGCATTCATAAATCCCAAAATCTTTGATGTGACCACCCAGCTCTGCTTAATCTTGTCCTTGGCTTTCTCTACAAACTTATTTGTGCTCCCTTTACACTAGCTTATTCCATTCTAGGAGCCCTTGGTGGAGACGAATGTTTCTTGAGGATAAAATCTACAGAGAAGAACGCGGGAGCTTGAATACTAGGATAGAATTCTGGTGATACTGTTTGAGCTCCTGGGTCTGGCTGAGCCCTAAGCACAGCACCGAGTTATCCCCTCTCCTACTTTTTTTTTTTTTTTTTTTTTTTTTTTTTACAAATTAAAAGTCAAGTTGATTTGAGTTGACTTTCATTTGCAACAAGATATTCCTGGATTTTTAGAAACTCACAGTCATGTGGGGGAAAAGTTGACACGTGAATAGGCAAATTCTTTAAAAAAGAGATGGTTGGTATGATGTGGGGAAACACCAGGGACTTTTAGTCAGCCTGGGAGGGGAAAAGGGCCATGGGAGTCTTCCCTGCAGGAGACATCTGGTCTGAATCTCCAAGCATGTGAAGCATTTGACAGGATGTTTCTACCAACCAGAGAATGGTAGAGGCATTCCAGCGATCAGGGAAAGTATGACTCAAGGCATGGTGTGGAACAGTGTGATAGGTTCAAGCAACCACAAGTAGTACTATGGCATAACTTTAATGCAGCACAGAGGATGGAGTCAAGGAAAGAGAAGCTGGAAAGGGAGACAGAGGCCAGACTAGGTGGCTAACGGGGTATCCTAGCAAAATGAATAGTATCCTAGAAGTTTTGAGGATAAACTTTTTCCACTTTTTAAAATGGGCCTTCTGATCCCTGCCCAGCTACCCTAAAAGATTAGGGTGAAGATCGCTCAATAAAATGGCTGTAAGTGTGCTTTGAACAGGGTAATTATTAACTAATTAATACAAAGGAGACAAAAACACTGGAATCTACTGGGCATTTCCTCTGGACCAGGATAGAGACTCAGGACTGGCAGGAGATGCTGAGGACGTGCTTAGTGGGTTTGGTAAGTCCCCCTGAGCTTTCTGTTCCTGGCAGCAGATGGGGGTAGGGCACCTGTGGGAGGGAGGATAGTAGCTAACCCTGAAGGGAGAGAAAAAAATACTTGGGAACTTGGCCTATTTTACAACTGCCCTGAGCAGGATCTGCCCCCTGCACCTCAGCTCTCCTCTCACACCCCAGCAACACAAAGATCCCAGAATGGCTTTTGAGATGTTAAGTCCAAACAACAGCAGCAATCAGAAGCTTTGTTTCCAGAAACTGTGCCCCCAACCTCCCCTCAGGTCTTACTTCCTGTGTATGTTAACCCTTTCCCACCCAGGCCTGCATCATGACACAGTTGAGCAAAGCCAAGAAAATGCCCTAGCTTCAGGCTCCTACATAGGCAGTGCCAGCTCCAGGGTGGGGAGATGACTGGGTTCTTGGGTGCTCGGAGGACTGGAAAGTAGGGTTGTAATTGACAATGCACCAGAACAAGGGTTTGTTCTTCGGAGTGTGTGTGTGGTGGGGAGGGGGGGGACCTATCCATGAAACTAGGAACTCTCAAGCCACATTCTTGGCATCAGCCTTCCCAGACCATTTACTATGGCCACTAAGGCTTGGACTGGTTATGGGCTGATTGCTTCTGCTATTTTACTTTTAAAACGGGATGAGCTGGGATGGTGAGCCTGAACTCTGAGATATTGCAGTCTGGATCGGCCTAAATAAAATGACAAAGGATTGTCACAAGAAATGAAACAATGTGCTTCTTCAGTTTAGATTTACTCACTAGCTGCTGAGAAGCTGTTCAGTCTCAGGTATTGTGTTAGCACCCGGCAAGATCAATACGGCACTGCCCAGCCCTCCAGAAACTGGCAGCCCATTAATGGTGTGGAACCGTGGCATTAGCTCCCAACCAGAAGCCAAAGGATTGCGATCCCTCCCCAGTTCTGCCACAGAGCTGTGCATGCCCACATACAAGGAAATGGCTTTTTGTCCACAAAAATTCTATCTTGGCAAAGAGGGACCATCTTATAAACAAGGTCTGACAAGTCGTGCAGATTTATAGACAAATCTCTCAGTTGCTTTGTTTTTCATAACAAAAATACTACTCAGTGAAAACACATTAGCCTATTAAAGTCAATGCAAAGTGTGTGTATTTATAGAGATTATCTGACCAAATGGTAAAACAGGAGGCAAAGCTATCTATTACATTTTGCAATGTTTCCTGATGGACTGTTTGTGGTATTCAAGAATATACATGTCTACAGAATAAATTTCAAAAGAAAATAAATAGTGCTCTATTGTTAGGCAAGTTAGTCCTTGTGGCTTGTGGATTAAAACAGGACTAGACCTAAAAAAAAAAAAAAAACAAAAAAAACCCAAAACCCAAAAGAACAAAAACAAAAAAGAGTAGACCTCAGATGAATCAGATAAATGCAAAGGTAATGGGCTCTGGAAAGCTGTTAAATGACCTTAGGACAGATGGATCCATGTCAGGAGTTTGTATAAAACAGGTTCACGAAAAGTGAGAGTTGGAAGAAAAAGAAATGACTGAATATATGTATCATTTTAGGACTTGAATGGTAACTGAACTGACTGAATACATGGTAACTGAACTGACAAACTGAATAAGGTAAGTAGACATTTTAGTGTTTCACCCACATCTCCCATGTTCAAATATCTAAACGGCCAAATATCTTGTCTCTTGGAATCTTTCTGGAAAAATGAGACAAGCCTTGATTAGATGCTGTCCTATGCCTCAGCACATATGGTAAGGGGCTGATGAAACCACTTGGTTTACGCAAAGGTACTACTACCTCCCACCTCTGAGCTTCAGTCTCCTGGTCTGTGAAGGGGAAGTGATGAAGTGCCTGCTTCCTCCCCTCACTGGAAATCATGGCACTCGGCAAGGCAGAAAGCTATGAAAAGCCATATATCTGCACACTGGCTTTATTTTGTATTTGATTCCCAGCTAATTGAGTTGGAGAGCCTCATTAAACAAATACACCTCTAGAACTTAACATTCTCTTCCCCAAGACTCAAAATGGGAAAAGTGAATTTCCTTTCTCTTATCTGTTATATAAATTTAGGAATTATAAGGCACCTCAGGAGGAAGGAAATGACTGTTGACTTCATGATACTTGGTGCCTTTCTTGCCCCCAACCAGATGGACCAAAGTGTAAGTGTCATGTAAGGAACATAATGACATTTAAGGGAGGGAATGTGAGAAGCAAATAAAGTTTTGCAAACTCACTTTTTTGAGTCCAGTTGATCTGAGTCATTAGCTATCCCATGGGATGGATCATTCCAGACATTTTTTTGTCTTAAATGGCCTCTGACACTTCTATACTTATTTATTTTAACTGGGGAGCCTAGAAATACAGTTCAGCTATATTGGTGGGCTCTGGCTAGCTACGCAGTCTTTATATAACTTGATTGGACACATCTATAGAAAGGAAGAGAGGACATTTTTTCTTTAATGTAAAGTCTTCATAACAGAACTTTGGGCATTCTGAATTTATGTGTAGCTCATAGCTGCTGCTTCTCTCTGGAGAAGGAAAACCATGTTTAATATCTTGCTTTAAAGGCTTTTGCTTGTTCCAACCTTATTGCTGTAGAGCCTAGTTCAATCTGTGTGTATTTAAGAAAGAGGAAACAGGCTGGGAGCAAAACTGTGTGCTGGTCTCTTCCCAAAACAACTTTTTTCTTCTTCTTCTTCTTTTTTTTTTTTTGCAAACCCTGAGAGCCTTTAAAAAGCTGCTTTGATTAGCTTCCACACCACTCCCCCCCACAAACACAGAGTGAGATGCTAGTTTGTGGCCCAGGATTAGAGAAAGCGAAGAGCCGCGACTCTCACGGGACAGCTTGGCCACTCAAGTCTTCCAAACCCAAGAGACTTTACATAAATTGGAGATGCCCTGGAAGGGGACCAGCAGCCTTTTGAGCTCTTTACCCATCACTAATTCTGGCTCCAGCTGGACTCCGGCTCGGGTGATGAAAGGGACTGAAAGCAGCAGGCTCAGCAAGCATTCTGGATGGGATCTATTCAAGCTGCATTTACTCACCCTGCATTATGGGGTTTCCATGGAAACAGGTGTATGTTTCAGTGTGTTACATGTGGAGGGGCTGTACCTTATAGTCTCCCCTTGTCAGGAAAATCTGATCACGTGCTACTTCCTTCCTAGTTGTCTGAATGGGCTCTACCATGAGTCAATCCCCTCTTTCCATGAGATATGCACAGAGAGAAATGCCCAAGGCCAGAGTCCAAGATCCTGAAACCACAGATCCCACTGGAGACACAGGAGAATGGAGTCTGCTCTAAAGACACCTGGCATGATTGTGGCAGATCAGAAACTGAGGCCCGGCCCCTTTCCTGTTCTCACTTGGCTCCCAGCCTTGGCTGGGTTTTGAGGGCCATGAGATGAAAAGATCATCTGGACATTGTTCATTGTGATTCTTTTTTAAAGGGTGTGTTTCGTTAGGCAGCTGGTACCAAAGAGAACTCCATGCATGAGGCTGGAATAATTGTGCTCTAAGACATCCATCTATTGGTCATTTAACAAGCCTGAGAACTGGATGTTTGCTAACAGTTCATGGGATCACAGAGTTGTATTCAAAAGGAATCCAATGTAATGTCATTATTGTAGGAGGAAACATCCTCTCTCTTACTCTCCTGTTCCCACCCACCTTGGGTCATAAAATAAGAACCTCTCCCATCTGAGAACTTTCAGAGAGGAAGAATTGATTCTTCTTTCTAGTCCCCTCACTTAAGACAGTATCACTTGTCTGGTAGTGACAAGGGTCTGAGTTCTGTTTGTCGGTATTTCTCTGCAGGGTGGGTCTATGTGTTAAAGATTGTGTACCATGTGACCGCTCTTGAGTTCTCAAGTATCTTGGTGCTTGTCTTCTAGACTTTTAGACTATGATTTAAATTTATTTATCCGGTTTAGTGATTTTATTTATGAAGACTTAATTCAGGGTTGAAAAATCAGTAGCCCTGAAGATAAATCTTATCTTTTGATACATTATTGTTTCACTTGTAGAATAACTGTGGAGTTTTGATTTAGACATGAAACCTTAAGAACTGGGCACCTGGGTAGCTCAGTCAGTTAAGCGTCTGCCTTCGGCTAAGGTCATGATCCTAGGGTCCTGGGATTGAGCTCCACATGGGGCTCCCTGCTCAGCAGGGAGTCTGCTTCTCCCTCTCCGTCTGCCTGCCTTTCCCCCTGCTTGTGCTCTCTCTCTCTCACTTGCTAGCTCTCTCTCTTTCAAATGAATAAATAAAATCATAAAAAAAGAAACGTGAAGAATTGAGAGACTGTACAGCACAATTCTGAACTTCCAACTGACCTTGGAAGATCTGG
Source organism: Ursus maritimus (assembly GCF_017311325.1). Classification (NCBI taxonomy): domain Eukaryota; kingdom Metazoa; phylum Chordata; class Mammalia; order Carnivora; family Ursidae; genus Ursus; species Ursus maritimus. Next base: position 41,823,908 of record NW_024424119.1, read on the forward strand.
CAGTGTGGCCTCTACCTGGCAATCATCAGCAAGCAGGAGACAGCCAAGTCTGACCCTTAGGTGGGGCCAGGCTCTCCTGTTTGCCAGAGGGCCCTGGACACCCACTTCATACGTTTGCAATATCTAACACTCCAATGTGCGTTTGAGTGTGTGCCCTCTGCTAATGTGAGGCTTGATACGAAGAGAGAATTCCTGATTCTCTCTAGAGAGGAGATCATCTGTTAAAGTTTGTGTGACATGTAACGTTGTCCTTCAGTGTGTTACTGGGGAGTGTGTGGGAAGCCAGGAGTCCCCCATGGCTGGCTAGGTTAGGGCTTGCTCTCCTCATGTCAAAGGGCTGAGGTCTAATTGTAACAGCACCTGCCCGGCACCGAAGAGCTGGCAGAAAGGAGGCAGAGGGCAGCTTCATCTGGGAAAAGCAGAGCTGGGTTCCAGAGAAGGAACAGGATTTCAGTAGGCAGAGAAGGAGAAAAAGGTTTCTAAGCTGAAGAGTCATCATGGGGGGGGGGGGAAGAAAAAGGTAATTATAAAGCATATGAAACCTTAGAAGATTATAAATACTTTGGTATGCCTAAAATGTAGGACATGTGACAGAGACTAGGGAAAGATGGGGCAGGGACCAGGTAACAAAGGGTCCTCCCTGGTCAATGGAAATCTGCTGAAAGTTAATTTTAACTAATTTCTAATTACATAAGTAATGCACAATTACATTTTATTTGAAAGTTCTAAAACATTACAGATAAACTTCTCTTTGACATCTGTCTAATCCTTCTGCCTTCCTCATCCACCTAGAGCACCAGGGCTTCTCAAATTGGGACGCCTGCCATTTTGGGCTGGATAATTCCTTACTGGAGAAGGCTGACCTGTACACTGCGGGGTGTTTAGCGGCATCCCTGACCTCCACCCACTTCACAGCTATACCACCACCACACTTCCCAATAGTTGAGATAACCACCAATGTTCTCTAGACATTGCCAAGTGTCCCATGGGGGCAAAATCACTCCTAGTTGAGAACCATTGACCTAGCAGTAACCGGTGTCATCCATTTGCTGTAGAAGCTCACGGACCTATGTCTATACATTCACCTGTCCATATGTTTACCATGTTCTAGTCTTTTTCTGTTCATGTTCTGCTTCTCTTTTTCACATATGTACTATTATGTTACAGGCATCAGTTTTTACGGTGCTTTCACATACCTATGAGTTTGGGGTAACTAAACACGCTGGTACATAGGAAACTGTCAGGTTTTCTCTTTTTAATGGCATAAATTCTGTAGTAGGGAATATATCACAGTTTATTTATCTATATCTATGTTATTGAACATTCACTTTGATTTTCTTTTCTTTCCTATTTTAAACAATCTTGCAAAGACTGTCCTAACACACATTGCCCCAAGCACACAGAAGTCTGTCCCCAGGATACAAGACAGCCTTGCTGTTATTCATCTCCAAAATGACTACACCATTAACTGGATTCTTTGTGCTTCTTAGAGAAATGCTTCTCTCCTATTGAAAACAACCCCAGAGGGAAAAGAAAAAGGGGGCAAGGGAGAGGAGGGCAGAGGCGAAAATGAAGAAAACAAAGAAGGGGTTTACCAGCCACTCCACTGATTGGAACCACAGTGCTGCTGGGTATCAGTTCAGAAGAAAAAAAAAAGTGTTTTTGGTGAGGAGATGAATAGCGCGACAGGGTAGTTCAGATGTCAAAGGAGGCATCCTGGCACAACAGGAGGGAGAGAGAAAGATGAAGTTTCCAGATTTGTTTCCCAAAGTTTCTCAAGACTTCGCCCCTCACCCTCTGATCTGATCCACAGCCAAAACCAACCAGCCTCCAATATGCCTTATCCCAAAGAAATGCGTCCCTTTAATTCCTGCTTAAGCCAATTATCTGACATATGTCTTATGTTTTGAGAATATATGTATATACACACACACACACACACTCTCAACAGACCCCCTTCCTTCATAGGCTGATAGGTTGGCACAGGGCTGGACTCCCCCATGGGAAATTAGTTTATAACCTCGTCCTTGTTCATCTCACCACATTAGTGGGTGTTTAGTATCCCACAGCCTTCCCTGTACTATATCCGGAGGGAGGAGCGCCAGAGCCTTTGGGATTAATCAGCTCTGTTCTGGGAGAAGCTGAACCATACGGTTCTCATTCTGTTTGGGCCCATGGCATGCCTGATGAGCAATTTCCCTCCCATCCTTCGAAATCTGGCTTCCCATGCGTAATACTTTGACCTCCTTGTGCTCCTGACTTGCTTTTTGATGCTTCCCCCTATAATATCTTATATACTTACCTTAGAACCTCTAATGATTCATCTCCCAAGAGCAATACCTTGAGGGCAAGACTCCATCTAAGATAGACTCACGTACCAGACTCTGTATAGCACTGCATTCCACTGGGCAGTGAGTCACAGAGCCAGCTCAAATCAGGAGATAGAGAAAAGGACACCACCTCACAATGGGAGGAGCCTAAGTGTTACTGCAAAGAAACCTGGATACAGGGAGGGAATTATTGCAGCTATTTTTATAAACAATCTATGCAAGGCAGTTTTATTAAAATTAAAAATGCTTAGACTCAGTGACCTGATCATTCCACTTTTCTCTACCTGAGAGAAAATTTACACATGTGCATAAGGAAATATATGTTAGGACATTCATGGCAAATCTGTCTGAAATGCAAAGCAAATAAACTCAAGATCCAGTAACATAGATACAGATGTACTGTGATAGATGCACAGAATACTACGTCATGTTAAAGAAACAAAACAAAACAACCTGAGAGTTACCTAGGTACCAGCATGTTTAAATATCTTAAACACTTAGTCATGCGAAATAAGCAAGTCAAAAATTGATGCATATAACGTAACAGCACATACGTGAAAAAGAAAAAAAAGAACACGTTCTACTGATAAATACATGTATGGGTAAATATACAGAAATGGGTCCATGAACTTCTACTGCAAACAAATAACACTAGTTACTGTTAGGTTGCTGGTTCTCAACGGGGGGCTATTTTGCCCCCATAGAACACTTGGCGATATCAGGAGACATTCGGCAATATTAGGAGATATTCTGGTGGTTAGAATTGGGGATGGAGTGATGCCACTGGCATGCAGTAGGTGAAGGCCGGGGATGCTGCTACTTATCCTACGGTGTGCTGGACAGCCACCTCCAGCAAAGAATGATCCATCCCCTGTGTCAGTAGTACCAAGGCTGAGAAGCCCTGCTGCTCTAGCTAGATAAAGTAGAGATCAGAGTAAAAAGACGCATGTCAAAAAGAAGTTTATCTATCACGTTTTAGACCTTTCAAAAAAAGTGTAATTGTGAATTACTTATGCAATCACAAGTGCCTGAAAATTGACCTTCAGTAGATTTCCACTGACCCTTGAGAACCATTTGTAAGCTTGTCTCTCCCAGGTTCCTAGTACACGCCTACATTTTAGACACGCCAAAATATTTATACTCTTTCAAAGTTTCCTGACTGTCTTTATTTCACATGATGTTCTGAGCTCTAGATAGCTGCAGTGTTTATCCTACATTTCTACTTGGATGTCTAATAAGCAGGCCAACAATAACCTGCACAGAACAGACCTCGTGATTTCTACCAGCCCCGAGCTTGCTCTTCCCGCCATCGTTCCCTTATCAGGGCTTCACAACTCTCTCCCTCTGGCTGCCCATTTCCCTCCCTTTCCACGTCCACTTCACGCACAGCACCCGTCAGCTCTACCTGCAAGCTGTATCCTGAACTGACCATTTCTTACTACCTTCTGTCACTCTCCTGTCACCCTAAGTAAGCCATCTTTGTGTCTTTCCTAAGCCACAGAAAAGGACTAGAGGGGATGAAGGGGACTGGTGCCACATGGCCAGGAAAGCAGATTGTAGGGATTGAGAACAGAGCTGAAGAAAGCATGGTCTCTAAGAGGGTGTTACTGAGGACCAGAGTATGGAAATATGCCCTTTTTGGTAATAAAAGAAAATCCTAAATTAGTAGAATAAAAAACTTTACTCATGAAGACAGTTGGCTAATTTTTCAGGGAGTTTTTCCAAACTGGGTTTCATGTGGTAATCAGACTTTGGGAGAGGATTTAGTCAGAGGGCACAGCAGCCCTTTGTTAGTGTGGCCACATGGCCCATGGTCTGCCATGGCAACAGAGGAGGACTGCTTGGTGTTCTTGAAGAGGAAGAGAGCACCAGTATAGATCTGCTCAGTGAGTAGACCGAGGAGCCAGCCCAGGTTAGAGCCTGGGGTTGCAATTTCACCTATTTATGGGATTGAAGTGGGAGCCTGGGGTTGCAATTTCACCGATTTATGGGATTGAAGTGGAAGACTGATTATGTTTGATGAGTCCTGGAGTTTAAGTCAGAAACCAGTATAAATCCTCACTTTGAACCTATACTAACTGAGCTTACTAAATAACTGAAGGTCTCACTTTCTTTAGCCACAAAATGGGTTTAATAATTTCTGGCTAACTTCTATTCAACATAGTGCTGGAAGTCCTAGCTAGAACAATTAGACAAGAAAAAGAAATGAAAAGCACTCAAATCAGAAAGAAAGAAGCAAAAGTGTCTGTTTGCAGATGACATGATTATATTTTAGAAAATCCTAAAAGCTCAACAAAAAACTGTTAGAAGTAATAAGCAAATTCAGTAAAGGCACAGGATACAAAGTCAACATATGAAAAATCAGTGCTATTTCTACATACAAACCGTGAACTATCTGAAAGGGAAATTAAGAAAACACTCGCAATTACAATAGCAATAAAAAGAATAAATATTTAGGAACAAACTGAACCAAAGAGGTAAAAGATTTGTACACCAAAAACTTATATTACATTAATGATGGAAATTAAAGAAAATAAAGATAAACAGAAAGGTATCCTGTGTTCACGCACTGGAGGAATTAATATTGCTAAAATGTCCACTCTACTCAAAATGATCCCCAGAATTAATATAATCTTTATCAAACCTTAATGGCATTCTACCAAAAATAAAAAAAAACCCAACAACAACACAGTATTAAATTTCACATGGAACCAGAATACTCAAAGCAAGAAGAAATACCAGAATACTGGGGCAAGAAGCAAAAAGCCAGAGGCATCACACCACCTGATTTCAAAATATACACAAAGCTGTAGTAATCAAAACAGTATGATACTGGAAGAAAAACAGACGTATAAACAAATGGAACGGCATAGACAGTGCAGAAATTACTCCATGAATCTACAGTCAACTGATCTTCCACTAGGATGCCAAGAACATACAATAGGAAAAAGATAGTCTCTTCAACTAGTTGTGTTAGAAAAACTAGGTATCCACACGCTGAAGAAAGAATTTGAATCCTTATCTAATACCATTTACAAAAATCAACTCAAAATGGAATGAAGCCTTACATGTAAGACTGGGAGCCATAAAACTACTAGGAGAAAACAGGGAAATAGCTTCTTGACATTGGTCTGAGCAATGATTTTTTGGTTATGATTCCAAAAGCATAGGTAACAATAGCAAAAGTAGATAAGACTGAATCAAACTAAAAAGCTTCTTCACCCCGAAGAAAGAATCCACAGAGTAGAGAGACAATGTATAGAATGGCAGATAATGTTTGCAAACCATATATCTGATAAGGGCCTAATATCCAAAATACATAAGGTGTTCAACTCCATAGCACACTTATTTTTTAAAGTGTATTTATGTGTTTTATTGAGGTACAATTCACATACCATAAAATTCTCCCTTTATAAGTGTACACTTCCCTGGTTTTAGCATACTCACAAAGTTGTGGAACCATCATTACTACCTAGTTTTGGAACATTTACATTACCATAAAGTAAATTCTGTACTCATTGGCAGTTACTCCCCTATACCTTCCTCCTGCTTTCTGTCTCTATGGATTTTGTCTATTCTGTATATTTTACATAAATGGAATCATACAATATGTGCCCCTTTGTGTCTGGTTCCTTTACCTCACCATGATATTTTCAAGGTTCAGTCATGTTGTAGAATGTATCAGTACTCCTGTCCTTTTTCATAGCTGAATAATATTCCATCATAGGAAAACATAAAGTCCACACAAAAATTTGTACACAAAAGTTCATAGATAGAATTACTCATAGTAGTAAAGAGGTGACACAACCCAACATTTTGTAATTGATGAATGGATTTTTTGATTTATGGAGCTGGGAGCTCCCTGGTGGCAGGAACTATGTCTTATTCAAAGTTTTATACATAACAGGTATTAGGTGAATGGTCAATAAGTGAACGAATGAATGACTACTACCACTATAATAATTTGTAATAACTGACTATTACATTAATTATGATGGGATGACGATATTGAAAATGAGGGAAATTATTACTAATTAAGTAATGAGCTTGGTTAGATTTCTGACTCTCTCTAGATTTTGGTCCCCTTGTAATAAAATGGGGCTGATAGTGATGGTTAAAATAAAATCAGGGATGTGGTTATTATTCTTATTTGTAAACTTAATACCCCACTGTACCCTTCTCCCCTTTGCCAGGCCTGCCATATATATCATAACAACAGGCAATTGCTGAGCATTTAAGATATGTACTAGTAACCAAGAGGAAAGGACCCACTGCTTAAGAATTTCTTTGGATTGTATGATTTCACTCATATGTGGAATTTAAGAAACAAAACAAATGAAAAGATGCTCAACACCATTAATCATCAGAGAAACGCAAATTAAAAGCACAATGAGATATCACTTTACACCTGTCAGAATGGCTAAAATCAAACCACAAGAAATAACAAGTGTTAGTGAGGATGTGGAGAAAAAGGAACCCTTATGCACTGTTGGTGGGAATGCAACTTGGTGCAGCCACTGTGGAGAACAGCATTGAGGTTTCTCAAAAAATTAAAAATAGAATTACCATATGATTCAGTAATTTCACTACTGGGTATTTACCCAAAGAAAATGAAAACACTGAATCAAAAAGATATATGCATCCCTATGTTTACTGTAGCATTATTATTATTATTTTTTAAAGATTTTATTTATTTATTTGACACAGAGAGACAGCCAGCGAGAGAGGGAACACAAGCAGGGGGAGTGTGAGAGGAAGAAGCAGGCTCCCAGCGGAAGAGCCTGATGTGGGGCTCGATCCCAGAACGCCAGGATCATGCTCTGAGCCAAAGGCAGACGCTTAACGACTGCACCACCCAAGTGCCCCTACTGTAGCATTATTTACAATAGCCAAGATATGGAAGCAACCCAAGTGTCCATTTGTAGTTGAATGGATAAAGATGTGATACACACACACTGGGATATTATTCAGTCACAAAAAAGAATGATATCTTGTCATTTGCAACAACATGGATGGATATAGAGGGTATAACGCTAAGTAAAATAAGTCAGAGAAGACAAATACCATATGATTTCATTCATACGTGGAATTTAAGAAGCAAAACAAATGAACAAACTAAAAAAAAAAAAAAGAGACAAACAAACAAAAAACTAGACTCTTAAAAACAGAACGAATGGATGGTACCAGAAGGGATGTGGTGGTAGGGATGGGTGAAATAGGTGAAAGAGATTAAGAGTGCACTTACTGTGATGAGCACTGAGTAATGTAGAGAATTGTTGAATCGTTATACTGTATACCTGAAACCAATGTAACACTGTAGGTTAGTTGTACTTCAATAAGAGGAAGGAAGGAAAGGAAGGAAGGAAGGAAGGAAGGAAGGAAGGAAGGAAGGAAGGAAGGAAGGAAGGAAGAAAGAGGGAGAGAGAGAGAGGGAGAGAGAGAGTGGGAGGGAGGAAGGAAGGAAGGAAGGAAGAGAAAGGAAGAAACTTTTCAGACTCAAAATGGAAAAAAAAAAAGAATTTCTTTGTATCAAACAAAATTCCCATTCTTTCAGAGCTAAAACTACACTTGTTCTCCTGGATAGTATTAAATTAGTTCTAAAATGTTTATGAATCTCTGAAGAAAGGTTGAGGTTGTGGTTCATGTATTTTAGGATTTTAATGTTTGTTTCATGTTTTTCTCAATTTCAATTTAAAAAAAATCACTAAATCTGAAGCTTCCTAAGGCAGGACCATGTCTTTATCATCATGTCTTCAGTGACAAGCAGAAGCGTTGGCACTTAATAGGTGCCCCATTGATGTTTTGCAGATGACTACATAGATACTTCATATAAAAAGGTGTCAAAACTGGTCTCTGGCCTCAGTGTGAACATGTGAACTCAGTGCTCCCCAGATTTCACCCCCAGACAAGTACCAGAAACAGTGAATTGGAGTAGATCCATCCAAAGAAATCATGCCTTCCAGACATGACCTGTTTCCCAGCCTAACTCGTTGGAAAAGGGTATGACCTCGTGCAGGCCGACTGGGGACTGGCTTGCCGAAGGAGAAAGTCATGTCATGGGAAATGAAATATAGAACCTAGGGCCTTTCACAGACTGAGGGACAAAGCAGATTATTTGTGGTGGGGACAGAGACAGTCATTTTAGCTTGTATCTCCAGACTTAAAAAAACAAAAAAAATATTCTAGCCAGTGTTTGTGGCTGAGCCCTGGAGAAACTAACCTCAGAGCCATATGGCTGATGGGAATAAGGGTAAGGAGACTAATTTCATCTGTAAAATGATAGGCCTGAACGAGATAATGATCACTCATCTCTCCCAGCTCTGATGTGTGGTTTTTGGAGAAACCCTTCTGAGGGGGATGTGGTATCCCCCCCCAGCACCCATGGCTAGGAGAGCCACGAGAGGCCCACATGGCTGCCATGGGGGTCCTGCTGGGGGTTTTCTGACTTTCTTCTGCAGCTGTGTGCACCCAGCTTCCCCTCTTTCTGCTCACGTGTGTTCTCCCACGGTACACACATGTTACCTACGCGACAGATGCTCACCCTGAGGGAGGAAGGCTTTCAGCCACACTCTGGTTTCTGGAGCCATCACATTCACTGGCGTGTTTCTAAAACAGAAGCCTGACTTCCCTTTGAAAATTGTACCATAGCATCCATTGCATTGATTGAAGTCCAAATTCTTGTAACAAGACCCGAGACCCTAGAGTGTGGTAGGTAGGGTCTCAGTTAACCTCTCCGGGATCATCCCTGGCTACCGCCTCCCTCAGCTGCACTAGGTTTGCTTTCCCTTTCTTCTTTTTCTTCACAAATACCATGTCTTCTCTCACCTGGAGCTTTTGCGTATATTGCTTTTTATACTCTTACAAAAACTCATGATCTTGAAATATGTGAACAGACTGCAGCTCACCTCTGCTTACAACTTCCAATGTCTTCCCGTTTACACAGAATATAACTCAAACATCTTACCATTCTTTTTTTTTTTTTTTAAAGATTTTATTTATTTATGTGACAGAGAGACAGCCAGCGAGAGAGGGAACACGCAGGGGAGTGGGAGAGGAAGAAGCAGGCTCCCAGCGGAGGAGCCCGATGCGGGACTCAATCCCGGAACGCCGGGATCACGCCCTGGGCCGAAGGCAGACGCTTCACGACTGCCCTACCCAGGTGCCCCACATCTTACCATTCTTTACATGGTTTTACAAACGCTGGCCCTGTGCCCCTTCTATCTCATATCTTCTTTGCACTCTCGATGACAGTCACGATTGACTTCTTTTTGTGCCCAGAACATGCCAAGGACTGAATCTAAGACCCCTGCACTAGCACCTTACTGCTTGCACAGAAGTTGTCCACATCATCGTATGGCTGGCTTCTCCGCCTTCCTGGGGTTTCTTTCAACTGAAATGAAACTTCTTGGAGTGGTCTTCTACAATGACCAAGTCTGAAAATAGCTCCTTTCCACTGAAGTCTGTTTCATTTTTCTACATGGCCTGGATTGCTTTCTGATATTTTTTAAATCACTTATTATTGACCAAAGAGCTTGGCTATTACTGATCAAAGACCTTGGCTGTCATGTTCAATACTGGATTCTCAGTTTTTAGAATAGCTTCTAGAAATGTTCAATACTCAGGACTTTGTGGAAGGAAGGAAGGAGGAAGGAAGAGAGGGAGGGAGATCTGTCATTATCCTGTCCTTCCTTTCACATGTCTAACTTCTAATTCCTCACTTAGACTTCACTTTCTCCAGGAAACCTTCCCCAACCTTGGAAGATGAGTTAGGTGACTCTCATCTGTGTTCCCTTAGCAGTTGCTACTTTTACAAAGTATTATGATGCAAAAGTCTCTTTGCTTCTTGTCATTCTCCCCTTGACTATGTTTTTATAGGCAAGACCTTCGACCTGGACACTGCCACATTCCCAGTGCTTATCCTAGTCGTGAGCATCTGAATAATTTTAAAACTCAGAGTAAACTGTTTACTCTTTTGCTAAAAATATGAAGTGCTTCCTAGGTAGTCACTGCTATTCTCTGGGTTAATTCACTCAAGAATGAGAAGAGATTACTATTTTGGGTTCCTGGACCCAATTCCAACATGGAGGGGGGCTTCCCACACAACACCAAGCAATTCTTGGACACCCTTTCAGAGAATTCAACTCAATTTTGACACACTCTACCCAGAGATTGATCAGGTTCCACAGGTGAAGAGTTCAGTCCTACACGACTGTCTCTACCCACCCCACCCCAGAAGCCAGTCACAAGCCCAGCAGGCTATAAAACAGAGGCTCCTACCCTCTCCCGCTCCACGGGTTTGATTAATGTGCTATAGCAGTTCATAGAACTTAGAGAAACATTCTGCTCATTAGGTCACCAGTTTCTTATAAAAGAATATAACTCAGGAACAGCCAGACGGAAGACATGCATAGCGCAAGGCACAGGGAAAGGCTGTGGAGCTGCCATGCTCTCTCCAGGGCATCTTTTCCACCACCTCCAAGTGTTTGTTCATCAATACTGGAAGCACTCTGAGCCCTTTCCTTTGGGTTTTTATGGAGCCATTGGTGATTGAACTTAATCTCCAGGCCCCTCTCTCTCCCTAGAGGCCGGAGGTTGGACTGAACATTCCAGGCCCCTAAATCACAGGGTTGGTTCTTCTGGCAACCAGCCTCCACCCTTCCTTACCTAAGGGCTTTCAAAAGTCATCTCATTAACATAACAAAAGACTATTTTCATCTCGAAGGAAATTCCCAGGGCTTTAGGAGCTCCCTGCCAGAAACTGGAAGACCAAATCTATATTTCTTATAACAAATCACAGTATCACAGGGACTATTAGCAAGTACCCGCCAAGTGCTGGTGTTTTACTTAAAATTTCTCCTCTGATTCTCACAAAAGCCCTCAGTAGGAGTAAAAGCTGACTCCCATTATGGAGAATTAAATTTATTAAATTTATGTGGGCATTAAGGCACAGGCAAAGCAATTGCTTGGTCAAACTAAAATAAAACATAGTGTCTGTCCTAACTCTGCATGTTCTCTTTCCAACACCTGTGCTCCACATAGGGGGACCCTGCCCCAGGCACGCTTGGCGATTTTATTAGCCACCCTCCAATCAACAGCTGTCTTCCTGGCTGCTCTGAAAGGAGACCATAATCAGAGGTCTAAACCTGAGGCCCTGGCTCCAGGCACCCCCTGGGGAAGTGGCTGATTGAGGCCTGTATTATCACCTGGCTAAGTCCCAGTGTTGACCTGCCCCCTTCCCTGAGTGTCTCCTGGCAACCCTCTTCTGCAAATAGATAAAAAGAGAAAATGGAGGGGCATTCATGGATGGTTGGTGATGACTTGTTTTTTGAAAGAAAGCGTACTGCAAAAATCCTGAGTGTACAGGTGCCGGCTTCTTTCCTCCCAGGCATCGAGGTTGCTGGCAGGGCTGACAACTGATCAGCGTAGGCAGTCACCTCCAGCCTCACTGGTACCTGCTCATTTAGCTCCTTTTGCTCTTTGACCCCATGCCCAGTTTTTGCTGAGTCCCCTACAATCCTGGCTTAGCGTCTTCAGAGCTCACTGCAGGGGATTCATAGGGAAACAGTAGCCAAATCTAATTGGGCAAATGAAAACTTCACAATGTGGGCAGGTAACAGCTCAAGTGCTCTGCAGGACCCCGGAACCAGCGGGCTTGTCACCCCTCAGTCTCCCCCGAAAAGCTCAGTGTGAAAACCTCTGCTTTGGGGCTCACTCTTCCACATACCATTTAGAGGGGTCCTCCTCACCTGCCAGAGTCTGGTGGCGACAGGCAGTCACTTCCTTTCTCAGCCTTGATGGGGACAGATGTCAGAGGCTCTGGGAGAAGTCAGGACACCCAAAACTGGAGGACCCAGTCTTGCTGTAAACTCACTGTGTCATGACCTTGGGAAAGTCATTCTTCCTTTTTGAGGGTTGGCTTCCTGAGCCACACATTGAGTGGTCCATACATGTAGTGATACGCAGTGTCATCTTAGCTCAAGAGCCTCCTCTGGCTTTTTAATTTTGTGATTTTAAAGATATGCTAAACCAACAGAGAACGCTGCCCACCATTGATTAAGTAGAAGAAGCAAGTTCCAGACTGCTACAAATGTGGGAAACAAAGGCAGAAGGAAATGTAGATAAAATTAACTGTCCCTAGAACTTGCAGCCCATTGACAAATACTTGAGAGGCTGGCAGAGTATAATGTTCCCCCAGGAAACTCCCACCTTGCTAGAGGGAAAAACTACCCTAGTTTGACAATAGCCTGGCCTCCAGTATCCTATGAATCACCTTTAGCATAAGAAAATCCTTTTGGAACTTCCCTTTGTCTTTACTCCCTCCATCCCACCCCCTAAAGTATATAATCAGTTGCTCCTCACAAGCCTGGGGCAGCTCTTTCTGCCCACAAGGTCCTATCTCTGTGCTTTTATAAAACCACCATTTTGCACCAAAGACATCTCAAGAATTCCTTCTTGGCTCTGGACCCCAAACACCAACATACTCCAAAACACATCACCAACAGAGCAGTCCACTGTTTGCTGAAATACATAACTGATGGGGAAAACAAAGGCAGAAGAAAAATTATTAAATTTCGTTACTACCTACAGTCCATTGACAAGTCCTTGAAACAGGCAGAGTGACATTCCTCTAGGGACTCAACTGCCTCAACGTTGATACTTTGCTAAGGGCCAAAGGCAATCCTAGCCCGAACCTCACCCGCCTGCCCCAGGATCCTCTAAGTCTACTTTAAAATACAAAAATGTCTTTGGAAACTTCCTTTATCTCTAAAACCCCCAAGATACGGGTTGGCAATCACCCCCCAAGCATACTGATGAGGGAACAGAAGGTAAGCCGAGGACAAAGCAGAAGCTGACACCCCACAAACTACCCCCACCATGGGATATATGTGACATTCCTCATGCACTCCTGGCCGCCCTAAAGCTAATTGGAAAGGCAAAAGTTCTAGAGATAGGAGTCTACCTCAGTTTACAAATGTCTTAGCAATCTACAAGAACAAAGCATTTCTATCAATAACCTAGTTTCCAGAAGAGATTGTAAGTACAATTAAATGTCCTTATAACCTGCAGCCCATTGACAGATACTTGAGGCGGGCAGAATATAACGTTCCTCCAGAAGCTCCCAACTATCTTCCTGTTAATGCCTTGCTACAGGGAAAAACAACCTTAACTTGACAATGGCAAGGCCTTGTATCCTGTGAGTCTTCTTTAACATATGAAAATCCTTTGGAAACCTCTCTTTTCCTTACCTCCTCCAACCCCATAGTATATAATCAGCCACCCCTCACAACCCCAGGGGAGCAGCTCTTATGCTTTAATAAACCACCATTTTGTACCAAAGACGTCTCAAGAATTCTTAGTCATTAGCTCCAGACCTCATCCCACTGAACCTCACCTATATTCCAAAACTACATTATATGACCCACTGATAATACATCCGAAGGGTCTCATGACTGAGTTTCTAATAAACAGTAATAAATGACCCTTCCTAACAATAGCTAGCCCCCTCAAGATCTTGGAAACCTTGCTTCCAAAATATCGGGGAGGCTTACACTATCCCTAACCCCGTCCCAGCTTGAAGATATATAATCATCACCCTTCATGACCCCATCGACCCATCGCAGCTTTTTCTGCCCAGAGGACTTGTCCCCCTGCTTTAATAAAACCACCTTTTTGCACCAAAGATGTCTCAAGAATCCATTCTTGGCTGCCGGCTCCGAACCCTAATGTCTTTCCTACATCACATGTCTTTCTAACAAGTGTTGTTTTTGGTAATTTAAAATAATAACCAACATACTAAAAGCCACCTTTTGTTAAATTTCTCATTTCAACAGTTAATCAATTCATTCCAAAGGCTGCTTTGATGCCTACTTGATACCAGGCTTTGGGACACAGAAGTGAGTAAAATAGAGTTGCTGTCCTGGAGGAGTCTAAAGTCTTGGGAGTTTGGGAAGACTCATGATTTATTTTTAAAAGAGTAATTGCCCTGCAGTTGAGGCTGGCCTGCCTCCATGTCTGATAAATAGAAAGGACACTGACAGCCCCTTTTCTTATGACAAAGAGTGTATTGTTCACATTCTCTTCAGTGTCACAGCCTCTCCTTAGTGTTTCCCCTGAACTTGCCCTTCCTAAACTCCTACCCAACCTTGAGTTTGTGCCAATAATCTAGTACTTAGTCATACACATCTTC
>NW_024424119.1:41838433-41845670 GCF_017311325.1 Ursus maritimus
TTTCCCTATTTCCACCTCCTCACCCCCCATTCCCTCCTTACTTCACTCCAATGAGACTCTGTCCCCTCCATTCCACTGAGAGTTTTCTTGTCAAGGTTACAATGCTATAGATGTTTCATTGCTCACATGCCTGAGCACGCACTCAATCTCTCCCCCCCCCACACACACCCAGAAAGACAAACATGCACATTTGCAATAATGTCTATTGGCAGACGGACTGTTGACATTCTCCTGACACTGCCTCCTAGAGCTGGTGGACTATACTTGGGTTCTTTAGTGACTTGCACACGACCTTTCATCCTTGGTCCCTTTTTATGTTGGCAGCCTCACCCCTACTTTGCTGATTCAGGATTCTATCTTCCCTTAGTGTGTCCTTCCCAACACTATACCTTCATTCATGCTGCTCTCCCTGCTTGGAATGACCATCCTCTTTGCGCCTAACTAGAACATTCCTACTCATCTCTGCAGTGAACACTTTTCTGTCTTATTCCCCTCACTCTTTTTTTTTTTTTAAGTTATCTTCTGTTCCCTCTTCCTAGAGTACCTTGATTTCCCTTTGGGGAATTACGTCTTTCCTACTGTTGGCAGAGATGCCTTCTGGATTCTTCATCTCACCTACTTGGTACAGACATGGAATGGGCATTAACCTAATCTCGGCCAACCACATTTTTTCTCTAGAAGAATGCATGTAACGTATGAATTATTTTATTCCATCAATGTTTCTGGGTCCAGATACCAGGAAATATCAGCCACCAAAGCCCTCTAGAGCAGCCTGGCTCCCATGCATTTCAGTCTCTTCCTTTGGCCTCTTCTCCTGACTTTAGACCTTATTCATTCCCAACATATGCCTTTTCAGATTAGGTCATTCAAAATTGGTTTCTTCTCCTTGCAACAGAAAAATGGCAACAATAAGAAGAAATACATCCTTTAAGACTCAGATAGGTGGTGAACGTCCCTGCAAAGTTTACTATGTCTTTCCTAGCCCCTTGTTGCTCTAGTAGACCCCTCTCCTATAGCATTATAACTGACTTCTCCTCCCTGCATAGGCTCCCTGGGGGTAGAGATTACAGCTCATTCAGTGTTGTGCCCCTAGAGCCTAGGACTCACTTTATCTAGCATACCATTGGGGTCCAGATGAAGTCTGTTCAAGAGTGAATGAAGAATCCGAACTCCTGTACCTACAGGGCTGGTATATTCTCTCTTCTAGACCGAGATAATGACTTGACTGGGTATTTTCCTTTTTAAAGAAGTTAAATTTCAACTCAAGTGTCCATCGAGAGGTGAATGGATAATGTAGCACATACATGCAACAGACTGTTGCTCAGCCATAAAAAAAAGAATGAAATCTTGCCATTTGCAACAATATGGGTGGATCTAGAGGGTATTATGTTAAGTAGAATACAATTCCCAAAGCACACCAGGAATTTTAAATAGAGAAGCCTTAATATAAGAAAGAGACTATACGTGTGTTAGAAAGCTGACCGAGCAAAGAGGGGATGCCAGGTAATCCAGACATTAGTAATTAGAGCTAGTAACTGCTATCCCTTGGGCAGCCAGAACAAAAAAAGAAAGAAGAAATTAGGAACTAAGAGAAGGATCCCTGCATTGCTGATTCTCCCAACTCTGAGAGGGGGTGGGTGTTGTCACAGGTGCTTCAACCTCTGAGCAGGGCACCCTGTGGCCAGTGAGGTGCCCGAAAGCCGGTGCTCAGACCTCAGTGGGGGTACATTTTGGCCAGTGCCAGAACTCTCAGAATGTGAGCTTCTAGGGAGGCATCCCACAGTGGATACCAGGAGTGCTGAAGGAAGCTGGAGGCTGGAGCCACAGCTGTCTTGCTTCTGGAAGATGTCTGACAGGATCTGGGAAGAGGAAGAAAAGCTACATCTTGCCACTTTCTAGTCCCCTGTCAAGGGAGCCGAATGGGACGTGAGCCAGCAAGAACTGTGGGAAATATAGTTTGCAGGTTCCCAGCTCCAGCATGACTCTATAGAGTACAGAAGGCAGTGGGGAGTCTTGGGCCTGAGAGACTCTGGGTAAATAACTGACATACATAATTCCCATAAAAAGCGACTATGTAGAGTTGGCCTCCAAGCTAATATGACAAATACAGTCTCCCTATTTTGTAACCCATTTCCAGCACAGTTCCCACTAACCCTCGAGTAAGAAATTACAGCTTGGGATAGGACCTCCGTGGAAAATTCTGGTGCCAATATAAAAAGTGGCTCCAAAGTCAAAGCATTCCTGCGAGCCATGACACATGGAGCCCATGATTTATTTTAGCTTTTCCTTATTATTATTATTATTATTTTGCCTCCTTCTGCAGTCCCTGGTTCCAAGAACCTCTTCTGGGCCAGATGCCCCCATGGCTCAGATGCTTGGAAATGGGGCCATTTCCTACAAAGCCTGCTGCTCTTCAGACCACCCTGCCAAACCCCTTGCTGTGTGCAGCCACACCCTCTCCTCCAGGCTTGCATTGCTCCACATGTCCTCACCTCACATGTCACCACCCTCTTCCTTCAGAAGAGAACGCCATAACTTGACACATCCCATTTCCAGACTCAGTTCCTTTTCTTCTTCATTGTCTACCACTTTTGCTCATTCCTTCATTCTGAGGTTGGATAGAAGTCCTTGGATGTCTTTCTAATTATTATGCTCTTCTCCTAGGATTACCATGTAAAGAGTGCCCTTTTCCTATAGTGACAGTGAAATTCTGAGGCTATATGAAGCTTTAATTGCTTCATACAACCACAATTTTTTTTTCATCTAAACCTCACTGACCCACTGTTAGGTTTTGGGATCCAAATAATCATATTTAAATCCTGACTCCAGGGGTGCCCGGGTGGCACAGTTGGTTAAGCATACGGCTCTTGGTCTTGGCTCAGGCTGTGATCTCAAGGGTTGTGAGACTGAGTTCCACAGTGGGCTCCAAGTTCAGCAAGGAATCTGCTTGAGACTCTCCCTCTCCATCTGCCCCCTGCTCCTGCTCTCTCCCTCTCTTTCAAAAAAATAAATTAATCTTAAAAAAAAAATCCTGACTCCTACTTGAAAAACTACCTAAATTCTTCTGAACATTAGTTTTGTCTACTTTAAAAGAGGACTAATACCTACTTATAGAATATGAGATGACACAGGCTGTTGCTGCATCTGGCACAGAGTAGGACAAGGGCAATCTTCATTCTCTTTCCGCAAGTGAGAGTGGTATTGTTCTCACACACATATGGGGAAAGGAGGACAAAGCATTATATAAGTCTAGCCTGGGCCATATAGTGGATTTCATAATAAGAAAGGATTTAAGAGAAAAATCTGAGCAATGCTATGTGGAGAATTATTTTTCTGTTCTTATAAGAAGACAGGAGTGATATTATGACCAGATGAGTTCCTACTGTAGACTGACTTCCCCCTCTCAATGTTACCCCTGTGCACATCTGTTATTTGTGTAAGAAGGGGAATAAAGAGGGGAGAGCTGGGAGCAAAAGCATGGGGCTGGGACAATATGGGATATTCCTAGGGAAAGAATGGCAGATTAAGGGCTAGAAAGGTGACTCTGAATCACACTATCTAGATCCTTGAATGCTTGGCAAAGGAGTTTTCATTTTATTACTTAGGTAATAGAAAGTCAAAACCAGAAAGAGTAAAAAAATAAAGAATCTTGGAAAATGGATTTGACATTTTATATATAAAAGCTTTTACTTAAGGAATGGCAGGAAAAGGGATTCAGAAAAATGCAAGATCCAGGGTGATTTATCTTCTGCAATTCTTTTCCCCCCACAAAAGATTTTAGGAAATATATACTTAAGGTAAGTGCCAGAGGCTGAGCTGTGAGCTGTTCCTGTCATTTTACTTCCCTTTTTTCCATTTGCATAGGACACGACTTGCCACTTCGTGCTTCAAACACAAAAGAGATTCCACCAATGGACCAACTGTGATTCTATGCAAGGGAGGTGATGGGTCTCATCATGGATCTGTTCTGGTAGGAGCATTTGGTCTAGAACAAGATCATTGCTGCTTTTAAGGACCTAATGTTCTGGAACAGATGCATAAAGTGACCAGGGTAATCAATATGGTAAATATAATGAGAAGCATGGGCAAGTACTGGATCCTCCAGGTGGGGTTTGTAGGGCATCAGGGAAAGTTTTCTGGAAACCACACATAGTAGAAAGGGATGACTAAGCTAAGTTATCCCTTAAAGAATAAGGAGGGTCAACCATTAGGAGGAAGGGCAGGAGCCAGAGAGAGTCAGGCAGAGGAACAATCGAGGGAACATGGAGAGATGAGAAGCATCCCAGTGCATCAGGGCTGACCACAAGTAATCTGGGGTCCTGGGTGCTGAACAGGTGAGGCAAGACCAGAAGATTAAGTCTAATATGCTTGGCCCAGAAGCTTGCACTTCATCTTGTAGCTGCTGTGGGTATGTTAAGGGGCTCTGAGCAGAAGAGTGATACTGTGGAATTCACATTCGATTCTGTTCTAGTGGCTGCATGAAGGAGAGAGCAAGATGAGAGGAGAGACACCAGATGGGAGGTGTTGGCAGTATTCTAGGAAGGCACAAGGGATGGGACCACAGGGGTGCCTAGGAGAGTATGGAAATAGAGTCTGTGGAAGTTGGCAGTTGATTGAAACAGGGAGATGAGATGTCCCAGATGTCTAGCCATGGACTGGTGGACACTGCTGCCCACCACAAGACAGGGGACACACGAGGAGGAGCCACTGTGGGGAAACACAATATGCTCAGCTTTAGAAGCCATGAATTTGAGTGGCCTTGAGGAAGCAGAAAACTCATCCTCTCAGCTGGACCACTGAGCACCAATTTCCGCATCTCATTTAAGAATGGGAAACTCACACCTGGTTTTCAGGGAAAGATTAATTTGCCCAAGGAACTCGAGCTGTTGCTTTTACCAGACTCATTTCATTAGAACCCTCTTTACATTAACTTTAAGGAAAGAAACAAACTCTGTCTTCAAAGTGGACACAAGCTCCTTTCTGAATCAAAGGTTCTGCTTCTGTTGGTCATCCTAAGCCTTGAAAAATCCCCCTCCCTGTAGAACCGGCCCTTGGGTTTCACATGTGTCCCTGTGTGATGTTCCTTCTGCCTTGTCTTGGTAGCATAGTGACAGATCACAGCATGAGGATCCCAGAGGCGGAAAGGATCCTGCTGAGAATACTTATCAAAAAATTCAAAAGTCTTGAGAAATAAAGATGATTCAGAAAGAATTCTGAAATTTATGAAGGCTTTTGAAATAATCTTTGTTTCATATTCATTTCCCTCATATTTCCAAAGATTTTGAAATTCAATTCACTCTTAAATATTGCCTGTTTCTGTCAGAGTAGGGATGCATGATTTTTTCATCTCTATAAAAGCCATCTGTTTTGAACCCAAAGATTTTTTTCCAGTGGCAAGACAGAAAGGGGGACAGAACAAAAACCCTCAGCCCACATTTACTACTAGTAAGCCATGAAATAAACAAGTCTCACTATCCTCACCACATGTGCTCCTGGAACAAAAGGGATTTTGGTGTGACGGATCCAATTTTTGCTATGAACTGCGAACTAGCATATTTTTAACTTGGCTTCTGAGGTTGATGAGGGAGCTTTNTTGTCTTTCCCTAATAAAATGCAGATGACTCTCCTTTCCAAGCTCCTAAATCCCCAAAGCTGTGTTTGAATATGAATCTCATCTTCTTCAAGGATAAGAACAGATTTGCAATTCAGTAAGTCACATTGTGCATCAACTCTGTTCCTCAGTCCAAAAATATTTCTGAAGGGCTTGACAAATAGTAAGTAAGTGTACACTAAATATGTATTAAATGAATGTGTGAGAGGACATTAGCATTAGCCCTAGAAGATGAAGACCTGGGTTTAAATTCTGGCTTTCCAACTATCTAGAGTGGGAGGGAGTACTGGGTGCCAGTTTAGAATAATGACCTTTAAGTGAGTTAGATCAGGATTCGGACCCTGGTTCCATGCCTTCCCAGCCATGAGTGGGTTGGATTTGGGTCAAACTTCACAACTCTCTGTAACTCAATAGGATGCAATAGTTGCGCTTGAGGACCCTGGGGTTGCATCCTGCTTTTGTCATTTATTATCAAGAGCGTCTTGGCAATTCCTCAAACGGCCTGATTTCCTTACCTGTAAATTAGAGAAAATAACTGTGCTTATTTTCACGAGGTTGTTGTGAGCACTTATGAGTTAATACATGCAAACCACTTAGAGTAGAGCTTGGCATATGGTAAGCACTCTGTAGGTGTTAACTATTATTCTATTATTTTTATTATACTACCACTTACTGTGCTATTCTGACTCTAAGAATGTACAGGTTTTTTGCTTTTTTTTTCTCTAGAAAGAGGTTCCATAACATTCAACATCTTGGGGGTGGTGTTAGGATAGTCATTTAACCTTGAACACTTTAGGTTTCAGTTTTCACACATGTCACTGAGGTAATGCTCCCTCCCTACCCCTTCTCTCTCCCTCTCCCTCTCCCTCTCCCTCTCTCTCTCTATATATATACACACACACACCTATAGCATAGGTTTTTGTGAGGCTCAAATAAGATCACAAATGTGAAAACACTTAGCTAACTCTCAAGTGCTCCATAAAAGTGAGTTTATTAGTTGGAACTCTTTCCACTACGAGTGACAAAAACTCAACTCAAATCAGTATGCCAAAAAAGATTTATTGGCTCTTGCAACTGGATTCTAGGGTAGCTCATAGTCCCAAAGGAAGAACTGTAAAAACCAGACTTTAGGAACCCAAACTGATGCTCATTATAACTCAAACACACAGTTTACACCTGTGTGTCATCTCTGATGGCTGAAACTCTTTCCCTCTCCATATAGTTCTTTGTAACGAGGAAGATGGCGTCAGGATCCCAGCTTCATATTGTTTCAGTATTCCAAGCCAGCAAAAAGAGAAAATCTCCCTTGTATATCCCTCCCTCTCTTGTATATCCACTTCAAGGAAGGATTCTGATTGACCCTGATTTAATCTCTTGCCTAAACTTGGGCCAATCACTGGGTATGAGGGGATAGATTACTAAGACTGTTCAGGCTTGGTCATAACCCTTTCCATTTAGTGTGGAACAGAGGCATATTGTAGTAGGTTTCTCCAGAGAAACAGAACCATAGGACACGTATATGTATAACTACATCTGTACCTATATTTATAAGGAGAGTTTTTCTTTTTCTTTCTTTCTCTTTCTTTCTTTCTTTCTTTCTTTCTTTCTTTCTTTCTTTCTTTCTTT
>NW_024424119.1:41845680-41924134 GCF_017311325.1 Ursus maritimus
TTTCTTTCTTTCTTTCTTTCTTTCTTTCTTTCTTTCTTTCTTTCTTTTTCTTTCTTTCTCTCTCTCTCTCTCTCTTTCTTTCTTTCTTTCTTTCTTCTTTTCTTTCTTTCTTTTTTTCTTTATTAAGGAAATGGCCAATTATGGAAGCTGCCAAGTCCCAATATCTTCAGGGCAAGTCAACAATCTGGAGAACTAGGAGAGCCAATGAGGTAATTCCAGTCCAAGTCTGAAGTCCTAAAAACCAGGAGAGCCAATGATGTAGTTCTAGACAAAAGGTCAGCAGGCTCAAGAACAAGCAGAAGCCAATGTTCCAGTTCAAAGAAGGTCAGGGAGGAAGAATTCTCTCTTATTCAAGGGAGGGTCAGCTTTTTGTTCTATTCAGGCCATCAACTGATTGGATGAGGCCCACCCACATTATAGGCTGCAATCTGCTTTACTTAGTCTGTTGATTTAAATGTTAATCTCATCCAAAATATCCTTACAGAAACACCCAGAATAATGTGTGACCAAATATCTGGGCACCCTGTGGCCAAGAGAAGTTGACTCATAATATTAATACCAAGAGATATATTACCAGAAGGGGAAAAGTAAAAAACAAAGATACTGAGCAGATTAAAAAAATATTATCATAGATTATCATTATTAATAGTAGTTTATTTAACTTCTGTAGAGATGACTACAATGAGCCTCTGTGTATCTGAAAGCCAAGATTAATTACACCCAAACCCTTCAGTGTTACTCAATTTCTGGCAGAGATAGTTAGCAGGATGTTGATCCCATTAGAAGCTGTTTTGGTAGGAGAGAAATCCTACTAGTACAAGGTCCTCAACCTTGGAAATATTGACATTTGGACTGGAAAATTCTTTGTTGTGGGGACTGTCCTGTGCCTTGTAGAATGTTTATAACATTCCTGGCCTCTACCCACTGGATTTCAATAGCGCTTAGTCCCCTTGCATTCCACCTTGTGATAATCAAAAATGTCTCCAGATACTGTCAAATGTTCCCTAGGGAACAAAATCTCTCCCCATTTCTCGTTGAGAAGAACTATATTACTGAATCCCAGCTAAGTAATAATTTATACCTCTCTAATCTTCACCATTATTCCCAAAGGATGGAGGGAGTTTTGGTTGGCATTACAACTTGATAACCTCCCCCTTCCTCCTCTATACACATTTCATTACATTGAAATTCCCCACCACTGGGGCACTGAACTGTTGAAAAAGACTGCAGAATGTATGACTCAAGATACTTCAGGGTCTAGTCCCTCCTCTGTCACTGACTTATCATATATGGCTAGGCATCTCCTTCCTCTCCAGACCTTGGTTTTCCATATTGGCAAAACGAGAGGTCCTATAATCTTTCATGTTACTCTAACATTTTATGATACAAATTGATCAACTAGAACTATGAAATGGGAAATCACCAGACAGTATTCAATAGTTGAATAATTTGTGGCTAAGACCCTAAATTTCCCACAGCATCTCTTTTGTTTCTCAGAAGTTTAGATTACATTGGGTTCCTTGGGGTGTACAGGGAGTTGGGGCAAAAGAAAGAACTGACCTATTTAACCCAGGATCTCTGCTGTTACTTCATGTTTTGTTTTGGGGTATCTATAATGATTCCATCTCTGCATAGGAAAACAGTGTCAACTGGAGAATCACTCAATGAGGCTGAAGCATAATGTTTGTGAGAAATAAACTGGGGGACTGTGCAGAGTCTAGGATGCCAGAGTAATGGGCATGACCCTACTCCCCAAAGTGAGGAGCAGTATGATGCACAATAGAACAAATACCCATACAGCTGGTTGAATTGTTTTTCATCTTTGTGTTTGAAGTTTAGAGAGATGATAGAGTGAAATTAGCCAGATGCAATTTGCAGTAGACAACAGTTTTGCCTCTTATCGTAATTAGTTTTCTTATCGTAATTATTATAGTACAAAATATTCGCTTTACTGATGAAAAAAACTGAAGCTCAAAAAGGAGGAGTTATGCGCAGTGTGAGTTGATGGCAGAGTCTAGATGGACAGCTGGGGCTCAGGACACCCAGTCTAGCAATGTTTCCACCATATCATCCCCCGGGAAAAACTCTGTGGGGAAAAAAGTGTAGAAAAAAACACCATCCCCTGCCCCCAACCCAATATTAGAGCTCAACAAAGCAGGTCATGTACGTGATGGGTTTCCCCTTTTCCTTTCCTCTGCCTGTCCATTGTTAGGTGGGTTTTTCACAAAATTTTCAGTCTTATTTTTGCCACTGGTTCCTAACTACAAGCATATCAGAGCTCATACTGGGACCAAGAACCAAGCTCATGGAGAATATGGCTCATAGTCCCATCCTCCTTCCTGCCTTCCTGAAGAAGCAGCAAACAGAAAGGATGAAAGGCATTAGCTATGCTTCTGTAATGACCTTGCTGGCAGATGGAGATGAGAACCTATGCAGAGCTTTTGAACACTTACTACATTCTAGTTTCCAGTTACTATACTAGTTTCCTGTGGCTGTCATAACAGATTGCCATATGGCGATCTGTTTGGTGGCTTAAAACAACAGAAATGTATTTTCTTACAGTTCTGGAGGACAGAAATGTGAAATCATGGTGTCAGAGGGGCCACGCTCCCTGTAGGGGCTCTGGGGAGAGTCTGTTTCTTATGTTCTCCACTTTTTAGTGGTTCCATTAGTCCTCTGGCTTGTGGCCACATCATTCCAGTCTCTACCTCAATGGTCACCTTTTCTCCTCTTCTTTGTGTGTCTCTTATAAGGACACTTGTCACTGGATTTAGGGCTATCTGGATAACTCAAGATTACATCCTTATCTCAGCATTCTAAACTTCATTACTTCTGCAAAGACTCGCTTTCCAAATAAGTTCCCTTTCATAGGTTCTGGATATTAGGTCATGGATGTATGTCCTGGGGCATCATTATTTAGTCCACTACTTCTACGAACTGTGCTGATTTTTCTACCTACAGTATCTCATGGACTTCTCACAGGTCTGTAAGTTATGGGTGAACATTCCCATCTTACAGATGAGGAGAACTTGTAAAGGGACACAGAGTTAGAAAGTGCCAGAGGCAGGGTGCACACTTGGGTATTTTCTAACGAGTCTATGTTCTTCCCCAGAGCTTTGGATCTTCCTTCTAAGAGCACACTTATATTGGCTTTGTTTGTTAATAAATACACTTTGGGGTGACGGTATGCAGAAGAGGAAGCAGCATCTATAGATGACATAAGTATCAAAACACTAGGTCGGATAGGGGGATTCCTTCTGGAGGATTGTTACCCTCTTGCAGATTTAAAGGAATCTTAATTCAGTTCTTGGGTTCTGGCCCTGTCTCTGTGTAGCTGTGAATGAATTTTAACAAGTCTGTTTACCTCTTATCCCTCAGATTTTCCAACTATGAAATGAGCAAGTTGGACTTTGAGCTCTCAGTTTATGAATCAAAACTTCCATCAACATCAATCCTCATGACCTACTTTTTGAAGAAATGATACCATCTTTACAAGTATAATCTATGCTGAAAATATCCAAATTCTTCCTGCCCCTGCTTAACTGGTACAACAGGACCCAAATGCTGGGAAGCTTTAGGATTCACTCTGGTGAGGGACCCTGAAATACTCCTCCCTTCCAGGCCATATCTCCTTCTCAGCCTTGAAAGCCCATCTTGAATATTCCTCCTGTCCTGATCTTGTTAGGCAAAATTAAGTATTCCCCCTCTCTCTTCCTGTATCTTGGCTTGCACACACTTGAATAATGAGACTTACCTTTATGTATGATTATTATTTTCCTTATCTTAGTCTTCTAGAGTGTGAATAAACAAATGAGGGAATCTAGACCTTTTTTTGAGAAGGTGTAAAGGCAGAGAGCCTGCATTCTTATTTTTTCTTGACATTTGATTGAAAAGTGCCACAGCCCTTAGAGGGAGACAGCCTGTGTTAGTCAGATAGGGAACATGTTTTTAAAAAAGACTAGAATTTGGTTCTTTGCAAGAGAGTTATTTCCTTTGTTTCTTTTCTCCTTTTCCTTCCTTGCTTCACCCTTTCCTTTCCATTCTTTTCCTTCTTTTATCAAAAACACAGCCTGAGCCCCTACTAATTGCCAGATGCTGCTAGTTCCAAGGATATAGTGATGAATAAGTCACTACCCTGTAGTCAAACAGTTTAGTCTTGTGGTCAGTGTAGTCAAGGAAACAAAAAGTTACAACATCACATTATTATATCATACCACATAATATATAATATATACTACATAATATAGAGTACATATCATTTTGTCATATATTTTTGCATATCATTTTAAGCTATATATGCACCATTTTGCATACTACATGGGAATGTAGTAAATGCTTTAGTAGTTTTCTTCATGGCTTCAGGGGAGGCCATGAAGAAGAAGGGTTAGAAAATGGAAGTGTATTCATCAGACAGAAGGAAAGAGATGAAGAACGGAGCATTTTCTAAAGCTCAGAGCCTGTGGGCTTGAATGGCAAGCTTGGACACATAGATGATAATTCAACAAAATTTTCTGTGGCCACTTCTTTCAAGGAAGATAATTTTGGGGGCCTATCTGGGTGTTCCAGTACCCGCTGTAGAGCTTGTACCTTGTTCTACATAGCAGAAAGCTGGGCCAACATCACCATCTGCCCACAGTCCAGAACTCCATTCAAATTAGACTCTAGGATACTAGCAAGCAGACTGAACACACGGCCCTTCTCACTGAGTGCTCAGCCTGGTTCTCATTAGCCTCTCTCTCAGCTACTTTGGACTCCACAAAAGCCATGTGTATTTCCATTGCTAACTTAATCTGCAAAGCATTCAGCAAACTTCTCAATTTTCTTTTATTTTCCTATAATCTGATGTTGCAAATAAAAACAAATTATACAAAGGGGGGAAATTAGTGAATGAAATAAATTATTGATTACTGTACTTTAATACCACAAATAGCTGTTAATTATTAGGTCATGAAAGTACAAAGCATGAGCTGTTTTATCTTGATAACTTTATATCTCTAACAGTGCTTGCTATAAATTTGGTACTTAGTAAATGTGAATTAAATTAAGTTCAGCAGTATGGAAGGACTGAATGAAGCTGGCATTATGGATTCTCTTCATATATGAGAAAATGGATCAGAATTCAACCTCATTTTTTAATTCGTTTTTTGTATGCTCATTAGAGCTCAAGAGCCATTCCTGCCTTCAGTGCTAAACACTCATACTATCCTGTTGGAGTATTTCTGCTGTTGACTTAAGAGAGGTCTGCATGCACGGCCTCCCTCTTTTTCAACCCTCCTCTCTTCATTCCATCTTTCCATGCTTCTAGCTGTGAGATCTTTCTGAAATGCAGATTGGATCACCTGTCTGAAATCCTGTCTGGGTCTACAGCCCCATCTCTCACACTCAACCATGTATGCCCTATGCTTGAGCTGCTCCCAAAGAGTCTTGTGCTTTCTCGGTCCTCCCTATCAGCACATGCTGTACCACTTTCCAGGAAGATGTCTGTCCACTACTCCTCCGTTCAGTTGACTGGTATTTCAAAGCCTAGCTCAGACTCTACTGCCTCTTAGAGGCTCTCTTTGAAGGCCCTTGACTTAACTGGGGAAATCACTCTTTGCTTTCCCACCCTGTTGTATTACCACCCTATGGCAACTGATCATGTGTCTGTCTATTTCTCCAGCTTAGCTCTGAGCTCCATGAGGATGGAAACCATGTCCTTCTTCTCTGTTATGTTCTCAGTTCTAGTCCCAGGATCAAGCATTGGTTAGTTGCTTGAAAGACAGAAATGAAAGAACGAAAAAAGAAAAGAAAAGAAAGGAAGGAAAGAGGGAAGGAAGGAAGGAAAGGAGGGAGGGAGGAAGGAAGGAAGAAAAGAAAAGAAAAAGAAAAAAGAAAGAAAGAGAGAAAGAAAGAAAGGGAGAAAGAAAGAGAGAGAGAGAGAGAGAGAGAGAGAAAGAAGGAAGGAATATATTGGCAAGGATAGTGCCACCAACTGGCAGCCGAAGATATTCATGGTCTCATGGTCTCATGGTCAAGCTCAGCCTGAATTATTTTATGTATAAGCCCTCAGGAAGAATTTGCAACAGCTGCCCACTATCTTGGCTTTGGGGGACCAGGGATATATGGCCTCCATAAACAGTGCTGGGGAGCAAAGGAGGACTTCACTGTTCATCCCTGGAAGCCAGTAGATTGCTTTTGTTTGTTGTGTTTCTGCTACCATGGTTCCCAGATGACACCCCATCTGCACAAGCACCACTGCAAATATACATGGAGCTGCCAGGAGGGTTTTCTCAAACCCAAGAGCCTCAGTAAACCAGCAGCTGACAAAGGCTAGGAGCAGGCCCCAGACACAGGGGAAGGAATGCGGATTTGTCTTGATCTGCCTCATCAGAGGGGAAATGATAAAAGAAGGAGTCATAAAAGACTGGCAGCAGCTCAACTATTTGGCACCATAGGCTTCTTCCAAAGAACCATTTTCCAAGATGGGTCTGCACCCCAGCAAACGTGATCACGTTCACATGAATGTCGTGTTTGCCTCTTCTCCTTTTCTTTTTTCTCTTTATTTTCTTTCTTTTTTTCTACCTTTTTCCCCTTTCTTCTTTTAAAAATTTCACTGGCCCCTCAATGAAAAGAATTAGTAGAAGAGTCAGGTCTCAGGCATCAGGTAAAGACTGAAATAGAAAGAAAGGGGAGTGAAGCAAATACCTCTCTGGAGAGACACAGTTCTGTCTGAAAGGAGAGTTTGGCTCTCTGCCCTCAACTGACCCTCATTCCCCCAGGATGTTTCTGGTCCTGGGAGCTATGGATGCAGAGCCCATTGAGCTCTTCTGTCTATTGTGGTGTTGGCCTGATCCCTGAAATTCTGACCCCATCATTTTCCCTAATGGCTTTCCTTCTCCCAGTTCCCTGAGGAAGAAAGGACACCTAATGCTCTTTGTCAGCTTTTCTTTCTACTTTCTAAAGTAACTCACTGCAGACAAGAGTATAACTGCACCTTCTTCCCTTTCCCCCAGACAGATCATGTCTAGTTTCCTTTTATGCTGCTGACATTTTGTCTATTCATTTGCTCATTTCTCTAGGGTCAGGTCCCACAGGTCCTGGCTCTTCTATTTGCAAAGATCACCTTGTTTGTTATGATGAAGGTACACATGGCTCAAAGCCCCATTTCACAGACAGTGAGATCTCAAGTGTCCTGTGATGACCTGTGGGTCTCAGAAGGTGAGCTTTTGTTTTACATTGTCTTCTTCTTGCTTCCCCCAATCAGTTGCTCCCACCACTGCCATTCATCATTGCTTAGAAAAGACTTTTAATTTATCCTTTTCAATATCTCCCCCAAACTCACATATGGGGATTGTGGATAGATTTTTACTTTTCACTTATGTGTGTGTGTGTGTGTGTGTGTGTGTGTGTGTGTGTGTGTGTAACTTTACAGCTAAAGATGTGGCCTTCAGTCTTATCATTTCTCTTCCTCCCTCCTCCTTCATGGCACCTTAAACCTCCATCTCCAATATTCTGGTTTATATGTTGGGTAGCACAGTTAAGCTGGTTTATCCTACCTTGGCCAATGCTACTTTAATAACAAAATAACCCTCAAGAGATTTCACTACTTAAAAGACATCCTCTCCCCTAAGTACAATTTCATCACCAGTTCTTAAGGTAACAAGTGTCTGCACTACACACACACTCAGTAGACACACCCTGGGTATCACTGTGTGATGTCCCAAGCTCTGCCGACAATGGTGAGAAAGGAAACGTTCCAATTTCCAGCTTGCAGTTCAATTTTTTACATAACAATCCCTTCCAAATCTTGAGGGCAGGTGCCAGGTTTCACTTGTTTTGATATTTGTGGTTTCTAGTATCTTATCAAGTATATATCAACAATGTGCAGTAAATATTTTATGGCAAAATGGTTTCAGGTATTATTATCATCATCATTATTATTATGCACATTTTATAAGTGGAAGGAAGAAACTTGAAAACCTCATGAGGTCTTAATTATACAGTAAATAGCAGAGCCACATCTTGAAATGCCCAAATATTCAGACATCAAACATTACAGTTTATCTTCTCTATCGTGTTGATGGCATGTTTATGGCAAACTATTTTTTTTGTCAGATTTTACACACATGTGAAATCACTTGCATCCTTATTACTGTCACCCATACCTATAGATTGGTCTCTATGGCTCTTATGTTTGTGCAGGGATGGGTGGGCAAGGACTGGGGAAGGCACACACATACAAGCTACATTCTTGGCCCCTACTCAGGTATCAGATGTTCCCTCAGTCTCTATAGCTGGCTGCTGAAGAAAGCCTCTGTAAATCAGTCATAAGAATTCCAGGGCTCTTTTTTACACAGCTATCTCCTGAGGGCACAACACTCGTCATAGCAACAGAAGATTACCATTTTAGACAAGGGAAAACCAGATATAGGAATGCTGCCCGGTGTATTAGTTCTCTAGCATTTTGTGACAAATTGCCACAGATGTATCAGCTAAAAAATAGCACACAGATATTATCACACAATTTTTGTAGACCAGGAGTCCAGAAATGGCTTAACTGGTCCCAGAAAGCTGTAATCAAAGTGCTGGTTGGGCTGTGTTCACATCTGGGGGCTTGACTGGGGAAGAGTCCATTTCCATGCTAATTAGGGTTGTTGGCACAATTTATTTCCTCTTGGCGAGATCGCTGAGGCACCCCAATGTTTGGGTGACTGCCAGCAGGATTTAAATGTCTTCTCTGTGGGGACGCCTGGGTGGCTCAGTCAGTTAAGCGTCCAACTCTTGATCTGGGCTCAGGTCATGATTTCAGGGTTGTGAGATCGAGCCCTGTGGGGGGCTCCATGCTCTCACCCTCTCCCTCTGCCCCCCCCCCCACTCGTGCTCTCTTTCTCAAAAAGGCAAATAAATAAATAAATAAATGTCTTCTCTCTGGATTCATTTCCATTAATTAGTTAAAACAATATAAATATAAATAATATTCCTTAGTGTAAGCACTAAAATTTGCTCAAAAATCACATGGGCATCAATTTTGAAGTGGAACTTGACTATTACACTCAAACCAAATACTAAGCCAGAAATTTATCATGTGGAAATATGATCAAGATTGAATTAAGGTGACTTGACATTTTTTTCTTTCACATGTGGGTCTACATGTTGGTCATAATGATAGAGAGAGTGGCCTGAGCTCAAATAGAAATGCCCAGGTCTTCAGTTAGAACTACTTTACCACTTCCTTTACTGCCCCCACGACACCCTCTTCACTTCTCCTACCACCACTATAGCCCTTCTCTTTCCACCACTTAGGTGGCTTCTACTGCTTAGTGTCCTTTACTATGTTCCTGGTCTGACCTGGATTCATTATTTCAGAAGCATTAAAGACTTGGCTGGAAGCCAGATCCCAGCACCCCAACTCCTAAAGGCTCAGTTCAGCTCAATACATGATTTCTTGGGAGTTGAATGTATCACAGTCCCAGTAACTAAAACTGAAGATAATTTTTCAGATGAAAAAGACGTCGTTTAAGGAGTTGTAAATGACTTATAATTTCCTGGGGTAGGGATGTAACTTGCTTTAGGAGGCAGAGATTGTGTCTTTTACTCTTGTTTGAAAAGGGACGACGTTGGTAGGCCCTCTCAGTCATATAAATTCAGGCGTTGGCAAACTTGCGCTGGAAAGTGCCATAGAGTAAACATATTAGGATTTGTGGGCCAGGTGGTCTCTGTTCCATTTGCTCAATGCTGGCATTATAGCATGAAAGCAGCCCTGGACAATATATAAATGAACGAGTATGGCTGTAATTCCAGTAAAACTTTAATTATAAACCCTGTAATTTAAATTTTATATTATTCTTATGGGTCATGAAATATTCTTCTTTTTTTTTTTTCAACCATTTAAAAATGCAGGAACCATTCCTGGCTTGTGGACTGTGTGAAAATGGGCAGCAGGCTAGATTTGACCAATGGGGCATAGTTTGTCAACCCCTGCTACAGATACAAAGCAAACACCTACCCACTATTCTTGGAAAAAAGAAATTCTCTCTCTCACCCCCTTGGAAGTCTGTTGGGGCTGCATTCAGAGTTGCAGGGTATGTCCAAAGATTCTTGGTGGGGAGAACAGTCTCTGAGATTGGACTTTCAAAATAAACACTTGCTATGTTTAAAGGCAGCAGCCAAAAGAAGAGCCTTCTAGACTCCTTGGGCCATTGTAGCTCTGTGGAGGACAGCTGGGCCCAGCCAACCTATGATTTTAGTGATCTCGTGGGCAGGTGAGGAGGCCATACTAGGAAGATGAAGGTTAGCAGCTGCAACTTGGATGAAAATCACCTCAGTAGAGAAAGGAGTGACCTGCAGGAGAACAGATGGTGCTCTGAAGACAAATGGCTGGGGTATACAAAAAGTGACAACCAGGATAGATTTGCAGAACATTGCAAAGTATCCTGGAGATTCCCAGAGATACTGTGGAGTACGGCAAAAAATTTAAAAAAAAATGAATTTTCTATATTTGAGTTGCTTGGGGGATAATGCCCCTATAATTTAAAAATACAAAGAAGTGCAATGTTTTTGGTAGGGTTTGGCTTGTGAGATGTATGTTATCATAAAAACACTTGGTTGCCAAGCAACATCCGTATGCCTATTCTTCTTCTTTTTAAAATTTTTCTATTTTGAAATAATCTGAAATCCTCAGAAAAGTTGCAAAATAGTACAGAGCTCCCATATTTCTGCCACCCAGATTCCTCTATTAGCATTTTTCCACATCAGTCTTAGCATTCTTTCTCTCTTACATATACATTCACACACGACATACATACTCATAATACTATTGTTTCTGAACCGTTTGCAAAGAAGTTGCATCAGTTTGTATTTCTTAAAAACAAAGACATTCTACATAATGATAATACAACCACCAAAACCAAGAAGTTAGCAGTGACCCCATATTGCTTTCTAATACCTATACCCAACTGGAACTTTATTGATGCCTGAATAATGTCCTTTTTATGTTCTGGCTCCAATGCAGGAACACGTATGCACTTAGTTGCTATGTATTGTTATTTCCCTTCAATATAAAACAATTCCCCAATCTTTATTTTTCATGACTAACATTTTTGAAAAAGACAGGCCAGTTGCTTTGTAGACTGTCCTGAGTTCGAGTTTGATTGATGTTTCCTAACAATTTACAATAGTTTAACAGTAATATCTGCCAAATATTCCTTTCATGGCATAATACCATTAGGTACCAAATGCTAATTTGTCCCATTGCCAGTGATATTAACTTTTATTACTTGGGTCTAAGGTTTTTCTACTGTGAGGGTAATTAATAAGTATTCTGTACTCACCACCTAATGATTAATAAAAATGTATTTTGAGGATTGATACTTCAGGTCTTCTACTGTAAGTTAAGAGTTTTTTGCTTTGTTCCCATTTATTTATATCAGTATAGATAAATTGGATGGATTTCTATTTTACTCACAACATTACAGCCTGTAAATGTCATTGTTTTGATGCACAAATTGTCTTAGACTTGGCCAGTGGAGACCCTTCAAACTGGCTCTGTTGGCATTTTGGCCTGCGGCCATCACTCATGAGGCAATCCCTTGCTTTAGGTTACAAGACATTCTAGACCTATCTGCATTTTCTTTTCTCCAGCTCTGGGTAACCCATTACTCTAGTTTCTTTAGTGGAGAATAGCACATAGAAACCAAGGACTGGACATGCTTATTGTGAAAAGGGTGCCAGTGTTTCTAGTTCCTTTTAATGGGCAGAGATAGAACACCCCCCCCACACACACACACTCTATATTTATTTAATTATGTAAGTTAAAAATGGTGTGTTTTCCTATCATTTTCTATTTCAATCTTCACCATGTTGCTACTTTTATTTGAGTCTTATCCTTTTCCATATTTGTAAATCCCTCCTGTATCAGAGAAATCCAAACTCCCATTTTCAATGTACTTTCTTACTTTTTCAATTCCTACTGTTTATAACCCATACTGAAACATGCATGAGAGAAAGACCTAGAGAATCTCACAGGTGCCAGTCCTGATAACTTCAGGAGGCTGAGTTATTAATACTAGCGGGCACATAGTTCCTGTTATGTGGAAAAAGTAAATCCCTATTAATTTAACTACTGCAAGTCTAGTAGTTACTCTTAGCTGAGTACATTCTCGACTGAATTCCAACTTGAGCAGTGTCTGGTGCTGCAGAGGAAGTTGGCCCCACCTATAGCTCTAGGGATAGATCTGATTGATCTTAGGATTCATTCCATTTTACCGTAATTGACTTAGGGATGGGCACATGGCCCAATTCTGGAAAAGACGTGGAAGGCAAATCTGGCCACGGGAAAACAGTGTCTCTTCTATAAGTTACTGTGTGTGGGTATAAGGCTTATGATTGCTGTGGCCATCTACCTACCTTCCTAAAGACAAAAGAGCACATGAGAGGAATCAGAGCCATAACCTCAGCATTAAATCAAAACTGCCCCACCTTCAACTCTCAATTATTTGAATCATTATGTTTTCTTATTAACTAAGCCAATTTGATTTGAATTTTCGGTTACTTGCTGCTAAGAACAACCAAATTCATAGATGTAGATAACAAAAATATGTACTGGGCTCAGGCCTTAGCAGTGAGAATACAGAGAGAAATATGCAATAAATCTACTTTCATGAGCTCAAGCTAAATATTATGAAGAAGACATAGGACACAATAAGAGCTCAGAGGAAGTCTCGATGAGGTGTTTGCCTTACCTAACCAGGAGTTTATTGTGCTCAGAAGTTACAAAGGGAATAAAGACCGCTGTAGACAAAACTAAATGGTGAGGGAGGATAGTGATAGGGGTTTTAATATTAAAATGAAAAGTATGAGCCATTATTGATTTCATGAAGAAACATATGTTGGTCACATATAGGTACTGCAAAGATATCTCTGCCAAGTAAATGTGGATAAATATGTGTAGAAATTATGTGGAACTAAAGATGTAAGCCTACTGGCACCCAGGGCAGAGGGAACCATAAATTATGAATCCATGCCTCTGAAATGCTTCTTCTTATGAGAATGGTCTGTGGGGTGGACCCTTCTCTGAAGGCTATACTGAGTTTGATCTATGAACCTGAATTTTCTTCATTTTACTGAGAAAATGAACCTGTGTTTCATGGACCTGAGAGTAGACGCCAGGAAGCTGTCTACCTCAAGACCTGAGGCTGTTCATACCTCTAAACCAAAATGGCGGCTATACCTACATAGAAGTTTTCTTCAGTGAGATTAAGAAACAAAATCTCCTGGACAAAGCCCAACCCTGCTCTGAACTAGTAGCATTTCTGTACTCTGGCTTCTGTCTACTGCTTCAGAATTGGCCTTTACTCAATGGCACAGATCTGATGCAGTCTTGATTTGATGCTGTTGACAGATGCACCATTTGAGAAAGGACAATAGAAATCTCCCCTCCTTAGCTATCACCATGGAAACTCAGAGCACCAGTCAAATCACTATGTTGTTTGTCTCATTCCAAAGAAAATTTAGCTTGTTTTATCTGAATTAATTAGAACCCAACAAGAGGACAATGATGCAATGAAGAAAAAAAGAAAGGAAACAAATACTGGAAAAAAGACATAAAATGATTATTATTTTAGAGAATGGGATTTTACATCTGGGGAATCAAAGATAATTAGTAAAAATTGTTTTAGAACAGGTAAGACAATTTAGAAATTGGCCAGATACAGGCTAAATATACTAAAAACCACTAAATTTTTTTAGATACCAGCATTACAGAGATAGAAAATTTAATGATATACATTATACAAAACCACCAAAGCAAAACTGTTGAAGAGATCCAGGATATCCAGCAGCCCTACCATCTATCAGATAACGAAATATCACTGTCAACTGAATGGGAGTGAGCAGACACCCCCACTTCCCACCACCACATTTACTTAGCATATACCATGTCTCTTCTTGCTGCCAAGTACTCTCACAACTTGTACCATGATCCTCACAGCAATTCTTATGGTACATACTATGAACCCCATTTTGCATATGAGAAAATTGAGACAGGAGAGAGCTCCAAGATCACAGAGTTGGTAAATGGCACAGTGGAATTAAAATTCATCTCTGCTTGACTCCCAAATTCATAGTTTTGTTTTTGTTCTTTTTCTTACTGTTTTCTTCCTTACATACCATTAGGTTGAGTTCTCTCTTTGTGGAAGTCTAAGTTGAAGTTGTTCATTTTTTATGGGAAGACCCCCAACTCCTATCTTCCCCCTTGGGTTTTTCGTACTTGTAGGCCAAAACATGTTTTTATATTTGGCTTCCATGCAATTTCCTTCTCATTCTCACAGCTGAAATGCACCTACCTGAAGTCAGTAGCCAATGTCTGGTTTAACTTAGAATAGCTGGTGGTTGTAAAAAGGGAAAGCAAAAGTGTAGTAATTTTCTTTTTAAATCAGCCCTTTTGTTTAAAAGTCCAAATTAGAGAATTCATGGCATTTTTGTCTTGATTGTTCACATTAAAACTTGAAAGTAGGAGAAGGAACTGTGGAGGTCTTGTGTTTCTCTAACTTGATTGGATTAAGTGTCCTCAGTAGAGTGAAGTTCTCAGGGAGCACCTCAAATGAATCCCTAAATGTCAGGACCTTCCTAATCAATGCCATTGTGCAGTATCCTTCCTGTCTTGACTGTAACAAAATTTTCCCCAGGAACAGGATCTTTCCATTATCCTTCCTTTAGAGAAATATGTCTGTGTCTAAACTGGAAGGAGAACATGGGAGAGTCTTTCTGAAAAGACTTGGCTTTTGCCTAAAATAAGAATGCAGTGTCTTCGGGAATTATTCTACAGAGAATATTTTTAAAAAGGAAAAGTAACCTGAAGTCCAGAAATTGCCTGCAATTGAAGATACTGACCTTCAAGAAGCAGATCTCATTATCTCTTCTTCTGTTGATGAGTATTTCACAATTGGTGGATTAAGAATAAATGAGTTGATGGGGAGGGTACGTGATGTGATGAGCACTGGGTGTTATATGAAACTGATGAATTATTGAACTCCACATTTGAAACTAATAATGTACTATATGTTCGCTAATCGAATTTAAATAAAAAAATAAAGAGTTGGAAATACTGTTAATAGCTATACATTGGTGAAGTTTCAGATATGAATGACAAATAAGATATGATATAGTAGAAACACCATGGGTCTGGAATTGTATATAACTCCATTCAACCCCTGGTTCTCTCACATATGAAATGTACAAAATCGTTACATGGCTGCTTCTGTTTACATGTAAAATATAAAGTAAGAAAACATAATTTGCCATCCAGCACTTGTTCACATACTTTTAGTCTTCCCAGAATGTCTTCTCCTTAGATGCTTAGATAATGTTTATTTAGACTTGAAGGCTTAACTTAATGTTCATCTCCCCTGTAAAGACCTCTCCCTTGGCTATTCCTCAGAGTTGGGTTTTGTTTTTTTTTTTCCCCTCTCTGGCTTCCAGGTTACTTCACACTATTATAAACATCACACTAAATTAAAGATATTTATTTTCCCAGGTGTGTCCCTGATCAGACGGTGCCAAGACCCTGTCTTCTTCATCTTCATAACCATAATGCCTAGCCTAGTGTCTGATGTCCTGTATTAGAGAATGCTTGGATAGACTTGGCATGTATACATGTTTTCAGAAAAAATTTACTTTTGTTTGCATGTTCAGATAATCATCCCCATCGGCCACTGGGGATAGACTTGCAGGGTCAGATGTTGGACTGTCGGATCCAACTCCTCTAATCCCAGTTGTTTGTGGTCCACTTTTGGTGTTTGTCATATCCACATAACTCCTCTGCTAATGTTCAAATTTTCTAATGCCGATTCTTTGAAAACTAAATTATTTACTTTATGCTCATTCCAATCAATTAATTATGTGATACCAAGTATTTGATAGGATAATTATTTTTTAGTGCACAGTGCAATGATTCAAAGCAGCTGAAATGTTTACAAGTTTGTCCATGTAGTGCCTGTGACCATTTCACATACTGCCAGAGGTACGCAGACCCTCTCTGGGACAAATTGAGCTTTGAGCCCTTCTCATTTACAAATGAGGACTTAGCATGCTCAGATAAGTATATGTCTAATTCGGGGTGCCACAGCAGCAGAGCCTGATCAAAAATCCCAGCCTTCTGAGCTGGCCTTCAATAGAAGTTCCATGAATTAAGCCAAATATGTACATTTCCTTGGAGCTCCAGCACTTTGAGCAGGCTTTGTCATTGCTCCAGGCTTTTGTGGCTGGGGTGAAAGCAAGACACTACATAGCGCTCTGCCTGTGCCCTAGCAACCAAGCACAACACAGATGGCC
Organism: Ursus maritimus; assembly: GCF_017311325.1. Taxonomy (NCBI): domain Eukaryota; kingdom Metazoa; phylum Chordata; class Mammalia; order Carnivora; family Ursidae; genus Ursus; species Ursus maritimus. Next base: position 41,861,989 of record NW_024424119.1, read on the forward strand.
AGCTTGGCAATCTGCCCACCAGACGCTGATTGCATACCTGGTGGTGAGACACAATGGCAGCTTCTCCCCCACAGGGATAGCGTGTACTTGCACAGTGTGGCTGGAGTTTATAGTGATATGCAATAAAGATTATACCCTGTGCCTTCAGGCCAATTTGCTAGTTTCCAGTCTAGAGGCAATAACTTTCTGCTGGTGTAATGACAACTTGTCTCTTGCAGCTGGATCATGTTAGGACAGTAGGAATTTGCTTTTTTGGTCCCTTTTCAATAGTGCCTTGTAATAACAGGGTAGCATTTTCCCAAGATGTTCCTTGCCAGTTGCACATATGTACTGGCTCATGAAATCTTAAGCATTTCCCAACATCAAAGAATGGGAATTCTCTCTATCCAAAGGAGAGAATAGTCCCCATTTTACAGGTGGAGAGGCCAAGGCCCATTTCAATTCAAGAAGAATTTATTATGTGCCCATTATCACTTGATAAATTGAATGAATGAATATTTTGTGTAACCAGGCCCTGGACATATAAACAATGCACAGTGTGGTTCAGTAGGCATTCAGACAAGCAGAGGACACAGATATTTACACTAATAACTATAATACAACATGGTGAGTGGACTAATAAAGGGGTGTACCCAGTACTGCATGAGCAGAGAGGAGGGGGCACTTAATTATCCCTGGAGGAGGTTAAAAATGAAAGCTAAATTTGAGCTGGACCTTACATCCAGAAAAACGCATTCTGGCAAAATGGTGAGAGCTTCTGCTTTTCTGCCTGATGAATCTGAGCTAAAGTTTCTACTTTACTACTTATTTTGTGACTTTCGGCAAGTCACTTAACATTCCAGATCTGTTTCTTTATCTATAAAATAGGGAGAAAAACAGTCCATGCCATAGGTATGTATATAGAGTGAGAACAAAATGAAAAAATCATTATGAAATGCTTAGCTTCTTTTCTGGCATCTACTATGCATTCAATAAATATTAGCTTTTGTTGTCATTCTTATCATTACTATTATGATGTGATGATGATGTGAGTTGCTTTGCAGGCAGGCTTGTGATGTGGTATTATCATTGGCATCAGAAAGCACTGGCTATAAATTTAGCTCTGAGTTTTACTACCTATTTGTCCTTGAGCACAGTCTTCACTGTCCTGAAGTAATTTATATTAGCTGACCAAGATGGAGAAGTTAGCCATTGTAATAAGTAAGATACACGTATTTGGTCTTCGTTCCTGATTCCCGGCACACAGCTCCTAAAATTCTTGGAACCTCTAGAGTGGTAAGAGTATCTTTTGTATGCTAATGAGTTGACTAGTGGCTGGGGCCCTCAAGATAGCTTCAGTATGGGGACTGGCGACGAGAAAGACCAAAACATAATTTGTAGGTTGGGACTTTCAGTCCCATTCCCAAACTCTGCAGAGGAGAGAGGGCTGGAGATAATTACTGATGCCCAAAGATTTAATCAATCATGCCCATGTAATGGAACCTCCGTAAGGCCTCTAAATGATGGGGCTTGAAGAGCTTCTGGGTTGGTGAGCACATCAAGCTGCTGGGAGGGTAGTGCACCTGGAGAGGGTACAGAAGCTCTTTGCACCCACCCCTCAGACTTTGCCCTCTGCAACTCTTCCATTTGGGTGTTCCTGAGTTGTATCCTTTGTAATAAACCAGTAATAGTAAGCAAAATACTTTCCTGAGTTCTGTGAAGCATTCTAGCAAGTTATTGAACCTGAGGAGGGGGTTGGTTGTGGGAACCTCCTAAATTTATAGTTGGCCATTCAAAAGTACTGATGACAACCTGGGACTGGCATTTGAATTGGGGTCAGTCTTACAGGACTCAGTCCTTATGTTATGGGATCTGATGCTATAGGGTCAAAAGTGAATTGAATTGCAGGATACCCTGCTGGTGTTAGAGAGTTGGAGAAGTGGTGGTAGAAAAGACAGTGTTTGGTGTCAGAAGTGTTGTGAGTAAAAAACAGGTTAGAGCTGCTTATCTTCATCCACTAGGTTTCATCCTCAAAGCAACTCTTCTGAGTAAGGTGGCATCTTCAGAACTGTGGTCCTTTAGAACATCTCATTATGCGCTCAGAGGCACTGCCTATTAGGTTTTGAAAGTCACATTTTCTTGGAGAAACACCACAATATGATCATGGCATATTGCATTCTCTGGTATGAGAGGTATATATCATCCTCACAACTTGAATTCTGATGAAGCAGGAAAAAATGGACAGGGTGATGGCCTGTCCACTGGGGTGATGGCCAGGAAGTGAGGAAGGCTGTGTGGAGAGGAAATGCTTCCAGGCAGGGAAAGCTTATAGCTAATGGGGACCTAATGTGATGGATGTTCGGCGGGGAGGTGACATGCAGTGCATTGTGGGAGCACAGATGTGAGTGCTTAGTCCTTCCCAGGGAGCTGGGGGAGTGAGGCTGGCAGAGCCCTGAAGGCTGAATCAGAGTCACCAGGTGGAACAGATGAGAAAGTACAGCCTAGGCAGCGTGAAGAGAATGGTAAATACCTGGAAGAATAAGTGTTTGTAGTACATCTGGGGAATGAAGAGATGTGAGTGGTCTGTTGTATCTGGAAGGAGTGTCAGACTAGACTGGAAAGATTGGTTGGGGGCAGATTTGGGGAAGGGAAGACAATGGAAAGCTGCTCTCACCTGAGTATCCTTAATGTGCTTCCACACCCTCCACGTCACTCTAACCACCATAAATGCAAACAGTCAATAATAAATGTCATCTATGTGCTATGCTAGTGTTTTACCCACTAAATATCTCTTAATCCTCTTAATCCTCACAAAAACAGAAAGAATTAGTGTTTCAACTAGGGTTAAATTTGGCTGAGAATAATATTTGCATTTCTCCCATCCCTCAACAGCAATGACATAAACAAGATACAAATGTGTTTTTCTCTCATGTGCAAGTCTGGAGTTCAGGGGTATGATGGTGGCTCTGGTATAAGACGGTGTCTGGTACCTGGGCTGCTTTTTCTTTGCTCCTTCACTTCCATGCCCCAGGCCCTGTCATAGCCCAGATTTAGCTACTCTAGCTCTAGGTATCTTGTCTGCATTCTTGTCAGCAGCAAGGAAGAAGGGATAAAAGAAAGAGGGTCATGGGAGTGTATTAGAAGTTTCCTAAGAAAGCTTTCTGGGAGCTGGTCCACAATATTTCTGCTTGCATCCTGTTGTCCAGAAGTTAGTTACATGGCTGTATCTAGTTGCAGAGAATGTAGTAGTTATTCTGCAACCGTGTGCTCAGTTAATAATGTGGAAAAGAGATGAATGCATAGCTATACCTACTAACGGCATATTTTCCAGATAAGGAAATTAAGGTTTATAGAAGCAAGGTAACTTGCTTCTGGCAACACAGCTGTTAAATGCCTAAGATTACAACTCATTCCAGTTCTGGTGGTCCTAACAATAGGACTTGCTTCCCAACATGACTTAATAGATCTTAGTGTGGGCTCCTCCCAAAAGCAGAGCCCGAGACAATGACTTGGGTGAGAATATTTGGAAGAGAATCATAAGGGTGACCAACAATCCCGGTCTGGCCACAACAGAGAGGGCTTTTGGGATGCAGAACTTTTAGTTTCACAACTGGGATAGTCCCTGGAGAACGGTCCTAGGGATGGGATGGTCAGGAAGCAGGCAAAGGGAGACAAGCAAGAAAGAAAAGCCAATGCAAGGGTGCATCATGAGCCTATGGGGCACCGCTTCCTCAGGGCCTTTGACAAGTTTGCAGAATTCCCTTCACAGATGGATGCCTGCAGGATGTATCCAATAGCCCCTTTCCTCATCAGCTGAGGGTTGGTCCCAGAGGGTAGCACCAGGGGAGAGGGAATGCTCTACTGTGGTGACAGCAACAATTAGAGATGAACTGAGAGGATAAGGTGGGCACCAGAGAAGCCTACTACATCATGTGTGTTGCTTTACTTAAGTGCTCTGAAAGCTCATGTATTAGCCACAGGAGAGTGACTTTTCACCTGAACTCCTTTGATTCCCTTAGCTCCCTAGGAGCTGTTTCTGAAACAGGCCTCCTGGTGAGTATGTGCGTGCGTGCGTGTGTGTGTGTGTGTGTGTGTTTCAGCTGCAGGGATGCCTTAGTGCTTTGCTTCTCTTCTTTAACTTAGACCAGATCTGTTCTAATTTTACCTCTTTCTGTTTGTATTATGTATCATTGTAACTTTCACTTGAAGGAAAGGTTCCACAGTTTAAAAAGTTTGTACAGCACTGCACTGGGTAACGGCGAGCCACTGATGTGTTTATGTAGGAGAATGAGTTGTCACATGAATGCTCTGGAAATCTCATTATGACTGCAGCCTGGAGAATGGGTAGGAAGAGCAAGGCTATAGGCAGCAATTACAGAGTCAATGGGTGATACACGATGGGCCAGGGAAGAAAAATGGACCAGAGGACCAGTTGGATTTGGATGGTAATGGAGAAAAGACTGAGGAGGCTCCATCCACAATGGATTTCTGATTTGGTTAGCTTAGGTTCAGAACGGGGCCATTTAATGACAAAAGATACACAGATACACAGTGGAAGGAGCTGACTTGGAGAAATGATGATTCATCCACTTAGTGAGTAAATGACCAGCACCTGTCCTATAATAGGGCAAATCTGTAGTTGGGGAGTGCAATGATAATTTTGAGATGACCCCAGGCTATTGCCTCCTCGTGGGGACCCAGAGGGAGGATCATCCAGGAAGAGTGTCCTTTGTCCTCAGGGACCTTGGAGAAAAGTGATCAATTCTTCCTTCTCTGAATAAACTAATCAAGGTGTGCTGTAGTTGATGCCTGGGGTCCTCACCTTTCCATCCATTGAATGAGCACTTAGACATGAAAGGAAGGAAGACTGGATTTCTCCAAGTCTGAACCTCAGTCAGATGTCTATGGTGGTCACTTTGACTTTTTAAGATATAATATGAGACAGCGGAGAACTCTTGAGAATACCGCTTTAGGGACACTCCTCTATTCCTTTAAGGCCATTCTCTGTCACAAAATTCACCCTTATCCTCTTTTTTTTTTTTTTAACAATGGACATTTTAGAGGGAAATTTCAAGAAGTACAGAGGTATCGAAAAGTATTTTAAAATTATGTGTGTTAAAAGGGAAAAATAAATACTATTATAAAGATGATTCATTCTAACTTATACCAACTAGCTACACCAGCAACGTATACCGACCAAGCATCTTTGGAACCCCAGATACCTTTCCCTCCATTAGACAAAGGCCACCAGGAAATTAGCTGCAGGGCTGCTGTTCATAAAGAGAGTGCTGAAACTATCAGGTTATTTAGTGCCTGGCTGGGGGTGGTGAAGTCTGCCTTACCCAAATCCCTTCCCAATTGAGAAGAATCATCTGTTAGTTCCACCATAAATAGGGTGCAAATTAAGTGAAAGCCAACATGGTGTTAAATATGGTCCTTCTCTACCACTCTGGGGTCCTCACTGACCCAGCTGTGCCAGAACCCCATGAACTTTTTTTTTTTTTTAAAGATTTTACTTATTTACTTGACAGAGAGAGACAGTCAGTGAGAGAGGGAACACCAGTGGGAGAGGAAGAAGCAGGCTCCCAGCAGAGGAGCCAGATGCGGGGCTCGATCCCAGGACCCTGGGATCACGCCCTGAGCTGAAGGCAGATGCTTAATGACTGAGCCACCCGGGCACCCCCAGAACCCCATGAACTTCTATCTCATAAAGCATGCTCCATCTAGACCAAGTTACTTAATGCTTGTCAGCCACAAAATCCTTTATTTAAATGAGATCTCTTATGAAAATTCTACACATAAAAGTAATAAGAGCAATTCTGCAGATATGAATGTGAAGACCATGGAGCCCATCTCACATGGATTATTCCGAACATTTGGCAGCTCCTAGCAATCTGCAGAACTTAGCATGCAAATACATGATATAGACAATTCCCACTTGTAAGTGCCCATGAGAAACTTACCTGAGTCAGATTTCCTGGGTATGAATCCTTGCCCAAACTCTCTCTCTCTCTCTGTGACTTTGGAAGACATTACTTAACTTCTCTGTGCCTCAGTTTCCTCACCTTCTAAGTAAATAACATTTTGTTCACTATCAAGTAGGGTGACCTGTGTGGATTACATGATGTAAGATGTGAAAGCTCTAAGAACCAAGCCTGCCACATAGAAGGCACCCAGTAAATATCATATGTCATTGTTCTGATTAGTTATTGCTCTAAATTAAGTCATTAGTAATTACTTAGTCTGAGGAATCAACCCATGCCAGCATGCCTATACGCTTTTTTTCCCTGAACGGAAATACTGCTACTACTACTACTAATGACAATAACCACAACCATACCAAGAATAATATCAACGTCATCAATAACAACCATGAAACCCACCAATAATCACAGGACTGCTTTGCAATGATTACTCTGTTTAGGCACTGTTTTAGACTAAAGTGTTCTCTGACCTCACAACAGCCCTCCAAGGTAAATACTTCTTAGATCTATTTCATGGGTGAGGAAATCAAGATTCTAAAAGCTTAAGCCACTTGCCCATAACCAGAGAACTAATACATGTCAGAGCCAATGTGCACAGCTAGAATTGTCTAACTCAAAAGCCCAAGATATTTGCTTTTCCACTAATGGCTCCATGCCCTCCCAGATTTTTTTCTCCAAGGAACTTTTCAAGCAATGATTCTAAGGATAGTTTTCAAGTCCTGATGCTTAATTACGTGGATGATGCTCAGACATAAGTGGCACCTTCCTCGCTGATGTCCTATGAACTCTGACACGTGGAGATGGCGATAGTTATGGACCCAAGAGCTCCAGGTCTTTCTTTTTCACTGTTAAAAATGGAGTGACCTCATGGTGGTCACATATGAAATCCTAACTCATGAAAATACTCCTCCACTTTCTCCATCCTGAATACTACTTCGTTTTAAATTGGCCTCTTTCCTCAGATACTGAAAGATGAGACAGTGTAATGTGAACTTTGTTAGCAGACTGGGGTTCAAAGAATACCTCGGCCATGTCCTACCTATGTGAGATTTCCAAGTTCTTTCTATTCTCTGAGATCCAATTTTTTCCTTTATAAAGGTAATTACATCAATCCAAAAGAGTGGCTATGAGATTAAATACAGTAGAAAGCCCTGATCCCAGTGCCTGGAGTCCTCTGTTTATAGGAGCTATTATTGTAATTAAGTTTAACATCCCCGTAAGTTTCAGAAATCTCTGTTTCCAGCTACAGTTCTCTCAAATGTGAGCTCCTTTCCCAGGAGTCTGTGTGCTCTGCATGGTTGAGAAGGCACCAGGCTATTATCTGCTCTCTCGATAAAAGCACTTTCACCATCAAATGGCTCTGCTGAATCAACCCAACATTTTCCCCTCCCCTCCCCCCTCTCTACTAACTACATTTTGGCACTTCTTCAAGGGGCTTTCTGTAATGAGCAGGTTCCCAGAGAAAGCGTTTCCTGAAAGGCTTATAGCATTTGAAAGAAAACAAGTTTAGGGTCTCAGCATTCTTGCTTTTGAAGAAGGAAAGAAAGAAGCTTAATCTGCAGGCCTGGCAGCGATAGCAGGAGCCGCAGGCTTTCCTGATCACAAACCTAAAGCACGTCATCTCATCTTGCACGCTTTCCCAGCCCCTTTTGCAACTTCACTCTGGCTTGCCCATGTGCCTGGGAGGGTTTGGTGGGAAACCCAACCTCTCCCCTAATTCTTTGTTCATCAAATTAGGGCTGAGTACTGTTGCCATCCTGATCAGATCAGCATAAATAAGCCCTTTCCTTATAGTAGCATGAAATATAGCAGCGTGGGTGTGCACATTGTCTCTCAGACAGGCTTAGAGACTTGTGGTAGAGTGGTGAAGAGAAAGTACATGCAAAGAAGCCAGACAGCCTTGGGTGCCAAGCTGGCCACCAGCTGTGGGACCTTGAACAAATCACCAATTCTCTCTGAACCTCCATCATCTTTCTTAGTTAAATTAGAATTACTGTGTCTACTTTGCTTGAGTTCTGAAGACTACATAGGCAAGGCACATTTTATGTCTGGAACAGTCTATGTGCTTAATAAATGCCAGTCCATTTACAAAGTAAGTATTCATGCCTTTGATGGAATATCTTCTGAGCTCTTTTATGCATGTCACACAGTAATAGACATTGGAATTAAGGAAGCCTGACACGGTGTCACTGCTTTCATGGTGGTTACAGCTGGTGAGCGTAGCTTTATACATCCCATGAGGAGAGTTTGGGATAAATGGCTAGTATGATATAGTTCATCATAAAACCATTGCATATTAAAATTGTATGGGGCCTTGGAGACCAACTAATCTTTTTATAAATGAGAACAAATGGTATAGCCAAGAAGTGATCTACTTAAAATCAGTAAAGCCACTGAGAAAGCTGGACTCCTCTCATAGTTCAATGCTTTTTCCCTTTTCTCTGCTCTTGAGATGCTTATAGATTTACTGACACATGAAATGATTTGCAAAGACAATACGTCAGTATGTATTAAATATTTTGGAAAGAAAGAAAGCAAGCAAGCCCACCCACCTGGAAAGAGCTCTGCTGTTAGGGAGGTATTTAAGGAAGACTTCTATAGGAGGGAGATCTAATCAAGGTCTTGATGTCTGATGACATGGGAGAGAACATTCTGGACATGGAGAAATAAATGAAAAACACTGCCATTTTGAAACTCTAAGAGGCTAAAGTAGTTTTGTATTTTGTTTTGTTTTGTTTTACAGACTCTTAATCTCAAGGGTCTTTTCTCCTGGAAACAGCACTGCTTAGTGTAGATATTAGGCTTAGTGGGTAAAAAATTACAAATAAATGGGCATTATATGCATAGATTTATGTTTCCATGGTACTCCGGATTATAAAAACATTACCCCACAGGAAGATCATACTAGATCTCTGATTTTTTTTTTTTTCTGAGGGGCACTGAAAGATTAAATTTACTCCAGCTCCAACATGAATATCTTATTAAAGAGCCATTTTTAAAAAAGCATCTTTTCTATCTCTAAAATCTGTGAACTGGAAAATAAATGCATCCCTTTTTTTTTTTCTGATGGGACCTCCCACAGACTTTTCCTTAGAAGTCTTTTTGTGCTTTGAGAAAGCATCATTTGGCAAAAAGAACATTAGTTGCTCAGCCTAAATCTACTGGAAAGATGTGAAAGTCAACAATTAATATGATTCATAGATATTTGGGCCATAAGGAGAATCCATAAACAGTAGAATTAACTTAGATGCAGAAACATGTAGCTTCTTGAATAACGTTTCCTACTGACCCTAGGACTCTCTCAGGGCAGGGGATTCCTTCCAGTGTAATTATATGCCATAGGATTCGTATGATGGTAGTTTTCTTAGAAACTGGAGTTCAAATTATTTTGGATATGGTGAGGGCTCTTGGAATCTTATCCCTGCTTGTCAAATGGGGAAAATTTGCTCTCTTTTGGAAAGCTCTGTATCCAGGAGGACTGGGCCAAGGTATCCTGGGCATCTCTAAGCCTTATGGGCTTTGTCTATAAGGGCAACCTGCCAGCCTCAGCTGATTCTAGAAGCTGCTTTCCACCGAAGAGTGAAAATGGAGGGTTGGAACTGATCTAGGTTGGAGCTTTCACAGCTTTCCATTCAAATGCTGAAATAGCTTTTGACAGGTTGCAGAGTTAGATGGGCAGGGTGGGAGACCATTCCCTATGACTAGGTAGGTACAGGTTTTCTATAACCCAGAGGTAAACAAAGAGGGCTTTCACAATTCAGAAAATTTCCCTCTGCTTCTTGCCAAAAGAGACAATCCAGGGAGGAAAGAGAACTGGGTGTCGTGAACTTTGAGGCTGACTGTTGGTTGTATCCTTTACTGAGTTCTTGGAGAAGTTTACTTGACCCTTTGCCTCATCTATGATATAGAGACACTGATATATAATTTAAAGGACTGTGGTAATATTCAACTAAGAGACGACACACAAAGCACTTGCCAAATAAGAGACCCTTAAAGTGGCAGCGATTTAAACAAGCAAACATACAAACACCAGATTGCGAAAGAATTTTAGGGGAGTGGAAGGGGGAAGCCTTTAAAGGGAAAGACCATCTAAGATGTCCATTAGAATGAAACAAGTGAGTTCTGGAGTTTAGCCCAGCTTTTCTATGCCTGTTCCATTTTGTCAGCATACCTAGAAGTGATCAACTGAGCACACTCATCCCCCACATGTCTGCAGGTGACTGAAGTCTAAAGCAGAACAGCACTTTACTCACTCATACCCAGAAAGAACTATGATTACCCCATGGGCGTGAGTGCTTATTATCAGCGGGTCAGCTGATTCTTTCCACTGTATACCTTTCTAGGTTTCCAAGGGGCGACCAAATATCTACTAGGGAGAATATGACTTGAAGATATACAGTGGAAAATCGGTCAACTCAAGGCTCTTACTGGCTAATGGAAAGAGGCATGACTTCTTGGCTGACCTCCAAGGTAGAAACAAAAATACCAAACAAATGTTCGTGCTGATGGGACAGTGTCCACGCTGAAACACTTCTTCTCCCTCACTCACTTTCTTTTGTTCCTACCATGTTGGATGAGAAGATTAGGTGGGGTACAATCAGAAAGTGACTATATTTGCAGCATCTGGGTGGCTCAGTTGGTTAGGCATCTGCCTTTGGCTTAGGTCATGATCCTGGGATCAAGCCCCGAGTCAGGCTCCCTACTCAGGGGGAGTCTGCTTCTTCCTCTGCCTGCCTCTCCCCCTGCTTGTGCTTTCTTCCCCCCACTCCCACCGTCAAATAGATAAATAAAAACTTTGAAAGAATGAGGAAGAAAGAAAGAATGAGGAAGAAAGAAAGAAAGAAAGAAAGAAAGAAAGAAAGAAAGAAACCATATTTTTCCTCTTCCATCCCTGCCCCCTTGGATGAAAATCCCTGGTAGCTCAACAGCTGATCTGCTCACCCTTAGAGAAAATGATCTTGGGGTCCTGGAATCAAGCCCCACATCAGGCTCCTTGCTCAGCGGGGAGTCTGTTTCTTCCTCTTCCTCTGCTCCTCCCTCCTGCTCAGTGCTCATATTCTCTCTATCTCACTCTCTCTCTCAAATAAATAAAAAGAAAACGTGCCTTCTATCCATTTTAAACCACAATATAATTCTGAGTAATCAAAAAGTCCTGCCCCCTTTAGTAGTCAAAATGCTATACTTCATTAAAATTTAAGCTTTTCCCCTTCTCAGCTTAGAAAGCCCATAGTAGGTAAGGGGTGTAAATGAGGGGTGTTCTTTGATGAGTTGTTTTTATTCTTCTTCTTCACTTTATACTCTTAATTATCCTTCCCACTTACAGAAAATTCTGTTTCTGATTCCTTCAGGAGCAAAACTGAGTCAGAGATGAAGAGGTGAGCTGGGCAAGGAAAGGTTTTGAGATTAGTACTACTGTGCGCTGGCATCAAAGTTCTCTGGTCTTGGCAGTTGCTTAAAGATAATTCTCTTATAAAGTGTTCTGTGAATTAATGAAGACCTCCCTTTGCCCCCTTCTCTTTCCTGGGGCTGTCTCTCCAGCATGAATGATAGGGACAAATGCATGTCCTCTAGTTGGCCATTTAGGAGGTCACCACCTCCTGCACAATCTCTGCTGGGTTTCCACCATTGCCACTGGTATCTCTCTTAAAGCCTGTTCAGACGGTTCTTGCCTGGCTGGTTCGCTCCCTTTCTTGGACCTATCATTATGGAAGAAAATGCGATTCTATGGGAAAAAAAAAGAATATGAACCTAACTCTGGTCTGTATATTAGATAAGGCTACTATTCTGTATTCTCTAGAAGTCTCTTGTCCATGCTGAGACATGAAAAATTAATAGAATTTGTTAAGGCCAAAGATTTGGGATGAGGGGAAGCACTGAGTGGAATGGGAAACACCTGCATATGCCGGAAGGAAGTACAAAGATGGTGCATTCCAGATACTAAAGGAAATTCAGTTGAACAGAAAAAAAATTTCTGAGAGGTGGGAGGAGTGTGAGATGAGATTAGAAGGAAAAGGGCAGCTAGATCATAAAAGCCTAAGAGGAGTACAATGGGAACATCTATGCTTTTGAGGAAGGGAGTCTGTTTACACAGTGTAGATGATCTGAAGTACATATGGTTATGTTTCATCTCAGAGGATCTATCACGTTCATCTTGATTAGAATGAAGAGGTCCTTGAGTCTCCACAACCCTATTTTCACATACCACCTTGTTCTCCCATTAATTTGTCAAGCATACATTGAGTCCCAGCGCTGAGCCAAGTCATATACAAGGGCCTAGGGACTCATATATGAATGAGACATGTTCTATCCATCAAGGCTAAGGGAGAGACAGAGAAGGAAGTTGATGGTGCCAGCTTTGAATTATATAATAGAGCATCTATTCTTCTAAATTCTATAATAGAATTTAGAACATGGAAGAAAAAACTAAAACATGGAAGATAAAATAAAACCAATTTGGAGGTTGGCGAGGGTGGTGAACAAACACTTCCCAGAGTAGGCGATATGCCTGAGCCAAGGACTGGAGAAGTGTAGGTGTTTACCAGGTGAGTGACGGGCTGGAAGAATCACCAAAGGCATTTGTGAAGAAACAGGAAACATGAAGGCTTGATGTCTTCAGGAAAGTGTAAGTTGCCCAGATAGGCTGGAAGCTAGCATGTATGCATGTGGGAGTTGCAAGAGATGTGGCTAGAAAGAGAAATAGGGGCCAGATCAAGAAAGCCTTGTGTGCCTTATTAATCAGTGTAGACTTTTGTTTTAGTGTAGTTCTGAAGAGGTGATACAGTCTCTGAGCTTTTGGGTGCATCTTTCTATATCTGGTCTGTAGCCACAACCTTTGGTTATTATTACTCACATGAGAAGTGTAGCTCGTGGAAGGTGGATCATGGCTCTAGGAGTTACAGAAGAGTAGCAAACTTAAAACTTCCTGGCAACAGTTTGCTGAGGTTGTCATGTAGAGGAATGCAGCAGGGTAAAACGAACACGGATGGAAACAGATCACTCACCAACACAAGAAGTTAGTTCATAGAACTCGGAGCTGTGTGTCCTAGGAAAGTGTGAGGCTCAGGAAGACAGGCTGAAACCCAAGTTTGCCTATAATGATGCCGAGTTGTTCATGTTCTTCTGCAAAAGGAGAATTAGGGAGCTCAAGTTACTCTGTGAAAGGCTGGTGTTCTGAGATGCAAATATAATGGGTTCATTATCTAAAGCTTAGTGTTCTCCAAACATTCCAACTTGGCACGTTGTTGCTGCAGTGGCAGCTTTGCCATTAGGAGCTGGGGATTTGGCTATTGTTGTTGCTCCTACCCACTCCCTTTCTCCTTGTCTAGCAACTCCCTGGATGCCAGAGCATTACCCGTTGCCCTCAAGGGCAGGGGCTTAGTGGATCTGATTCTTTTGGTAGTATGCACTTTAGTGTACATATGTGTATGAATGTGTGTGTGTGTGTGTGTGTGTGTGTGTACATACAGATAGATAGCTTTGCATGATACACACGGAGTGAAAAACAATTACATTTGTCATTTCAAATATGTATAAGAAGTATAGTCCAGCCAAAAAAAAAAATCACTTGAATGTCATGATGTTAGCTTATTTTGTTAACTTCTTATTTTATTATCTCATCCTTTTTTTTAAAAAAAGATTTTATTTATTTGAGAGAGAAAGAGAGAGGGAGAGAGAGACAGAGGGAGAGAGAGAGAGAAAGAGATCACAAGTATGGGGGAGGGGCAGACAGAGGGAGAAGCAGGCTCCCCACTGAGCAGGGAGCCTGATGCTGGGCTCAATTCAAGGACGCCGGGATCATGACCTGAGCAGAAGGCAGACACTTAACTGACTGAGCTATCCAGACACTCTTTATTATTCCATCCTTTTAACTGTAATTCATATGAATACCTAACATAGATTATATCCTGAATATCAGAATTTAAAATTTCCATAAAGTCAGATTTATTTTGGCGTGAAATTTCATTGAGCTATTATTATCTTAATGGAGAGGTGAGAAATAGAGTTCTTATAATCTTGTGATCTTCCCACCCTTGTTTCAAGTTCCTAATTTAATTTTAAATAGATGTTGTCTTATGTTCCCTTCATTGCACCTTTCTTTCAAGATGCTTAAAATAAGCCTCCATATGAGGTGGTGATATAATGAAATTGCCTAGTGTCACCCCTGGTAATGCTAACAACAAAGCTTTTTTGTGACAATTGTCCCTGAAAGTATTTTCCTCTTCCATGGAGTGGGCCAAGCCTACTCCACCACGATATGAAGCATTTGGTCTGATCATATGATCAATTTTGGAGGCTCAGTCCTGTCCTTAAGATGCACCAAGGCTGCCATGATCCACATTGCCAGAGTCTGACAAAAACCCATTCACTTCTTTCTAACCTGAGTCATGAATCTTTCACTTTTATGCACCTCACAGCTTTCCAACACAAGTCTGAAATCACTGGATTCTTTCCCCTTGTACCAAGCCCTAAGGCCTAAATTCTGTATACTTTTTCAAGTGTGGATCTCTGATTTCCTTCTTTAATGGCACTCTACATTGTTTCAAGGAATAAGTCAGATAACCTACATAAGGAACTTAGCACAGCCTAAGCAATCAATACATAAAAGAATAAAATTTGCTATCCTATTAATATGTGCCACCAGCCTTAGGATGGAGTTTGGTGAAATACAGGCCCATTGAAAACCCTATCCAAGATCTTTTATGACTGGAAATCCCTTCAACTGGGTTCCCAGTTGGCTAACTACTTTTTTTTGCCCCTGTTCACCGTCCTCCACCTGCTTACCCACTCTCAGTGGGTCACTATAATGCAAAAGCCAGCTAATCTCTTCCCAGTGAGAACGCTCATGAAGATCCCCGAGTTTGAATCCACATTCTGTTACTGACTAGCTTTGTGACTCTGGGTAGGTAGCTTCTCTGTGTCTCTCTTTACTCCTTTGTAAAGTGAGAATAATTAATAGTACTTGTCTCATAAGGTTGCTGCAAGGATTAATTGGGTTAAAATATGCAAAGGAATCAGTAAACTGTCTGGCCCACGGAATCACCACATGAAGGTATATTACTGCTAGCATAATTCTCCCTGCCTTTGGTCCAGAACTCATCTGAAGCTCCCAAGAAAGGAAAGTCACACAATGGCTTTCATGAAAGGTCTGCAGAGCTGCACGTCTATCCACAATGATGGACAACTTTATGCTATTATGCAAAGAACAGTTTATTTTTTTGTCGTCTTGAAATAAAATGCGATTTTGACCTTTGAGAAACAAAATGTTCATTAAAGCATTGGATCCCCCCTCCCCCTGACAAAGGCACAATCACCGTTCAAAGGTGAATTTGAACATCCACTTTTAGATAAACTTGAAAAGTAATTTGCGTATCATTAAAGTAGGAAATATATACTGCCAAAATTATTGGAGAGCAGTTTCAGCTAGGGTCCCTAATGACATATGAAATGCATGTGAGATGTGGTAGATTTTCAGTAAATGCAGCCAACTCTCAAATAGGATTTGTCATGGTAACGCTAAACTGCATTACTTTTATATAAATATTAAAGATTAGAATATATTACATTACAATCCCAATACAATAATTATATATTTTATATTCATGTGATTACCTTCATTACCTTCATTTGATAGTGAAGGAAGGTCTTCTATCCCATGTTGCACCTGAGGCTCTCGTTTGTGCTTACATAATTCCTCTACACACGTGCTACCAGCAACCTTGATCAGTATCAGAACAGCTTTCTAAGGACATGAGATCTGCATTTCAATTTCCCAGGCAGCTTTCACAATAGGATGAACAACGGACTTACCCTGTTTTCGCCTCTCACTCTCTCTGTCTCTGCCTCTCTTTCCCTTCCTTTTTATTCAACATCAGTTGTACTTGAAACCTACACCTAAATAGAGGTGAAAGGACCTGGATAAACATAAGAACCTCCTGCATCACGTTGTCGCCAATTTCAATTTTAGTAAAGTCACAAAGTCCTTATAAACTTTCATACTTCAATTGCAGGCATCAAACAAACCTCTAAATATTTTAAGAGACATTATCTCAAGGATCTAAAAACTGTTTTGTCAGTAGCTACACAAAGGGATCTAATTTTAAGTTCTGTGACAAAATGCACGTGAGATAGGTTTATCATACTCCTAGGCTAGCAGAACTAGAGACCCCTCCACAGTGAACACTGCATTAAATTCATCTTTAAAGCTCAATTTTCCAAATATTTCTGATTTACTTGCAGTGACAATTCTTTACTTTTGACAATGCTGATGATAAGATAGCACATGAGAATAGCATGTAAAGCCTATTCTAAAAATGTAATTCATTAAGATCATTTTCCTGCATGACAAGGTGTAAAGACAGAAATCCACAGATTTCTGTTATGGACTGAACTGTGTCCTCCTCTCACTCCCAAATTCCTATGTTGAAGACCTACCCTCAACGTGACTGTATTTGTAGGGAGGCAGTGAAGGTTAAATGAAGTCATAAGGTGGGACTCTAATCTGATAACTGGTGTCCTTATAAGAAGAGAAGAGACGCCAGGGATCTCTCCCTTTCTCACTCTGTACATGCAAAGAGAAGAGGCCATGTAAGGACACAGTGAGAAGGTAGTCATATGCAAGCCATGAAGAGAGGCCCCCCCAGAAACCCGAATGACACCTTAATCTGGATTCCTGGCCTCCAGAATTGTGAGCAAATAAATTTCTGTTGTGTAAGCCACCCATTTTGTGGTATTTTATGATAGTAGCCTGGGCAGACTAATACAATCTCATTCATGAATCATTTTATAATGATGAATTATACTATTGGGAATTAGACCCTGTGCCAAGTGCTGGGACACAGAGGTAAGTGAGACATGGTCCCTTACATTGGTAGGGACCCTAAATTCATCTTATGTTTGGTGAGGGAACAGACTCACAGAGGGGACTTTTAATCTCAAGGTCCCAGAGCTAGTCACAGCAAAGCTGGGTACAAATGCAATTCTTCTGATTAACTTCAGCCTGCCATTGAGGCCTATGCTCTTTTCATGGAAGTGAATGGTAACTTCCATTATGACAGGGAAGTATTAAAAACGCCATTTTGGAAAATTCAAAAATCCACTAAAAAAACACTCATTTGATACATAGACTGTTTCTTTCAATTTCCCATTTCCAGTTCTTGACCTCAGGCCTCCCACAAGCACTCAGAGCTTGATAATGTCTTTGGGTCTTCAAACCAATTCAAGGGACCTGTTCCTCTCCACTAACTATGGCTAAACAACAAGGTGTGCTGTCTAGTGGGGACAGATTGGAACCTTTAATTTCCTGTCAGCCATGGTCCACACTAAATTTCCCCAGAACTTTCTGGAGGCAAAAGGCTAACACAGGAAGAAAACCATAGAATTCAACTGGAAACCATCCAAATTTCCTCATTTTTAGCTTCATCTCAGGCAAGCCTTAGTCAAGGACAGCCAGACTGCAAAGCTATGGTGTAATTTTTCTTTGTCTGCCAAAATAGAGATAATGATGAAGAAGAAGAGTTTTAATTGAAAAAAGACAGCTAGGAGGATTTTTTTTTTTTTTAACTTAGGGAAATGGGATTCTTAGACTAAGATCTGTTAGTGTATAGTTTATATAAGAATGTTAAATCAAAGCAAATAAAGGGAGACGGGAAGGTAACAATGAAAGAAGATTTAATTATTGGTGTTTTCTTTAGGTAATGGGAAAAAAGTCTGTCTGCAACACTATAATTTATGTTTTAAGTAAATGCTGGGGGAATGGGGTTGCGCCAGGAGGGAAGCACAGATACTATACAATGAACCTGAGTTAAAAACTTTATGGAACTGTTACAGATTTAAGAAGAGATTATAATGTCAGATCTTCTGATTGTTTTTTGTTTTGTTAGGAGTGGAGACTTGCATTAGATGACCCTCTTGTTGAGGGAAAAGTGCTCATGGCTCTGTGAGTTGCCCACTGTACCATAATTTGCTGGTGTTACTGATACTTATGCTCTCCTTGACGTCCCAGCCGCCTTTGCACTTGGCTGGACCATGTGACTCATTCTGATCAACAAAATATGAGTGGAAGCAATGTGCTTGCTTTCAGGGGTGGTGGTTAAGTCTCAAGTGTGCTTCCCCTCCGCCCATTATTCCTAGAGTTGGAAGGGGAGGCTTTGTGTTGGCAGAAACATAGAATGGAAAGGGTCTGGATTCCTGAATCACTCCTTGGGGGAGATCCATCTAGGAGAGCCACCAGGCCTACATCAGACCCTGAGTAAGTGAGAAATAAACTTTTCTAAAAATAAAATTTAAAAAAAAGGTCACTAAGATTTGTGGATTGTTACAGCAGCTAATGATGAATATAGGTCGATTAAATGCATCCTCCCCCTTTTCTTGCATCTACAGCTCTGATCTTTCAGATGTCACCCCTCCCGCATAAGGCTTAGGGAGAGTGATTGTTTCTCTTGTTCTAGAAGAAAATCCTTATTGGTCTTTTTTTCTTCTTTCTTCTTTTCTTTTTTGGTCCATTCCCTTTGCTGGTGATTAGTCTGGGGTGGACATGGGACTAGACTGTGAAGCTTTTGGGGGGCCTCTGAACAAGGTTTTCGTGTTCCTAGGAAGGAGCAACAGATTGAGATTTTTCCTTTCTGATTAGAGATGAAGAGCTGGGAGGAGGGATAACACAACAAAGCAACCTAATGTGATTTGCTTCCTAAGTCAGGTCACTTTCATCATCTAGCTGTAATGTCTAAATACTAAATAGAATTGATGGGGGGCCTAGAATTGAGAAAGGGAGGAAGGGGTTGAAAGAGGAAATCCCAGAAGCACTGTGGTGGGCAGGGTCAGGGACACACAGAAATACAGCTCTATGGAAAATGGCCTATGACCTTTCAGAGTGGTGATATCTGCCCCTGACTTTAAGTGGCCGCAGGGGTGATGATGTCCTTCTGTTATTGCAGATTCTTGCGCACTCAACACGCTTAGGGGTGGAGCTCAGGCAATGGAAGAGAAGACCCGAGCAAGCAAGAGCAGCAGGAGAGGGACTGCCGAGGTGGCCTGAGCCATGGAGCAGAAGCTGGGAACAGGAACACAAAGCAAGAGCTGGAAAGAACTATACGCAGAGCAAGTAAGCCCCCACATCCCTGCAGTCTTCAGAAGGAGGCCAGGGGGAAGACAGTATTAAATTTGAATGTTAACAACAATAAAGGAGTATGGAGAACACTACAGATAAAATTTGAATGTTAACAACAATAAAGGAGTATGGAGAACACTACAGATAGGAGGGGAAAAAACGCACCCATTTTTTGCCAGACAGACTTAGTTTGAAATCTTGGTTGTGACATTTACAGGTTTTGTTTCATTCGGCAATTTATTTCACTTTTTGAGTTTCAGAGAAACTTCTATTGTACTGCTATTACTAAGCATACTTTTTAAAACTTTTCAGCATACATTTAGCCATCTGTATTTGTAAAGTCTTGTCTAGAATTCAGAAGATCCGCATCTTGACATTTGCTCTGTATTTAGATATTTGCATTAAGTTATCTCATGTGTAAAATGAGGAGGACGGCGTTGTCATACCCTACCAGGTTGCCTGGAGCAACAAAGGTGACGCACACCTTGGAAGCCCTATTGAAACATATAAACTATTACTGAGATCTGTGTGCCAGTTCAATCTGAGGACTCCTGCTTTGCATGAGGAATGTACTGTTACTTTTTTTCTTTTACAAACAGCCACACTTCACTGTTATTTAGATAAAATGTGACAAAGTCAACTATAGTTCCCAGCAAAACCTGGATCGTTTTCATTTGACCTTGTATGGGGACTGGCTTTGGGGACCTCAGGAGCTGAGAAACCTCATTGTTGGAAACTCTGAGAATGCCCTGTCACCCACACAGCTTTGCCCTTTCTGGCTTTTCAGCCTTCCACCCACCAGCCCCATCTGGCTGATGCTTTGGTCCTTGTGGGAGAAAAGAAAGGAATCTGTTCGGCTGAGTCATGACCCAGGCCTAGCATATGGTACAAAACCAATTAAGGCCCCCTTGTCTGTGGCCTGAATCCATGACACAGTGGCATGGCAGGAGGTGAAACCCCAGCTTCCTTTCTCCTGGCAGCCCCTCTGCCCTCGGAAGGCAAAGGGTTGGAGCTCCTGCTGGTCACAGAAGATGAATAGGGTAAACAGACAAGGGGGCTAATTGCTTCCACTTCACCCCCGCTGCCTCCCCCAGAAATGTTCTCTGGCCAAACCAAATTCAAGGGCTCCCAGAAGACCCAATCTCCCCAAAGCCAAGAGCAACTCCCACTTCCCTGCCGCCACTTACTGTCCCCAAAGGCCTATCCAGAAGATCTGGTCAGGAAGGTTAAAAATAGCTGAGTGTGTGGTGACAAGTCTTGTGCATTTGCTTTGTAAAAATATTCTGAGCGGGGAAATAAACCTTTCAGCAGCTTATTTTTCCACTGCTCTGGGGAGCAGCTCCCACCTTCTGCTGCCGTAAGCACTTTGAGTACCTTGAGGGTGGGGGTGGCTGGAGGGGAGGGGCAGAACTGACTTAGGGCCTGAGTGGGGGAAACTCCACAAAGGGAAAAGTGTCTTGTCAGAAAACCAGGTGTATGAGGACCAATGGCTTCTAGGATCCAGAGGGCAGGGTCCAGGCAACGTAACATTTCTGCACATTCTGAACACAGGAGGAAATGTAATCCCAAGCCCCCGAGTTGCTCCTGGCATGCAAGGTTCTTCCAGGTCTAGCTCTGGCCACCCAGCATCACCCCTTCCTGGCACAATGAGGTCCAACAAATGGATGTAGGAGCAATTGCCCCATCACATCACGATGCTTCATGCCTACATGCCTTCCCATACTCTGCTCCTTCTGCTCAGAAGCTCCTTCCCAGCTCTGTACCCTCACTATCACCCCCGACCCCTGTCCCACCTATTCCATTATTAAAATCCAGCCCAGAGTCTGCCTTCTTGAAATCTCTCCTGACTCCCCTCACAGAATATCACTGTGTTTCCTAAGCCACAATTCTGCCATCATCCTGTCTATCACATGGTGGAGTATTCCCTCTCAGGGTCTGTGTTTTATTCATCTTGATTTTTTTTTTGTAGCCTCACATGGGATCTGGCAAGAGTTCATGCTGCCAAACAGGTTAATTGAAGAAGTTAAAAACTGTAATATTTCTGCCGAAGAGAAGAAAGAGATTGAACTGCCAGTTTTCAGGAAGCCTGGGTAAAAATCCAGGACCGTGTGGGGTTGAGAATTTATGAAATGTTCACGTCTACTTCTTCCAAGGCAGCATTCGCTTCAGTAAATCACTCTGTTCGTTGTCACAAATAACACAGTAAAGGACTCTGAAAACTTCTGAGTTGACAGAGAACCTTAACATCATCTTTTTCCTTTCCAGCACTCCCTTAAGATGCTATGAACCTATTTTTACAGGTGAGAAAACAGTTTCCACCCAAAGAGGCAGGAGAAGAGCAGAGAGGAGCCGGGCCTCAACTCAGATTGGCCATTTCCAAGAATTTTCTTTTCCCACAAATGGCTAAAAACTCCTGAAAACAGGGGCGAAAGGGTGCAAAAGCTTCTGATAGTTTATTATTATTATTTCCAGAAAATATAAAACCCATCTAAGATTTTGTTCATCCAAATTCCAGAAAATCACTGAGGGACGGTGCATAGGGCAGCAGAGAATAGGATCTGTCCTCACCGGGATACCTAATTCAGAAGAGTTTGCCTGCCCTCCCTGGTGAGATGGTGGTACTAATACTGCCATCCCTTGGTACCATTATCAAGAGGTGGGGCAGTGTGGTCATCAGAGGTCAGGCTCTGCGGCCAAGCTGTCCAGGCTCAAATCCCAGCTCCCCCCCAGCTACTCTCCATGCGAGCTGGTACATGTTACTCAAATCTCTCTGTGCCTCAGTTTCCTCATCTTTAAACTGATAGTAACAATTAGACCTCACTAGCATATAAAATATGAAATGATCAGTGTGACCTCTTATGCGCTAGGTCTCACCCTGAAACCATCAGATTCTTTCTTTCATCCTAATAACACCCCATTCGGGTACTATCATCTCTGTTCCACCTAGGAATTACCTGGGGCTCAGAGGCAGGTGTTTTTCTTAATGGGTGTTCTGGATTTTGAGTCCCAATCTTTCTGAATTTAAAATTCTAGGTACATCGTCTCTGTGTCTCTGAAACTCCTAGAGACAGTGCTCCTCTGAGAATATGCTAGAAGGAGTCACATGGCCTAGATCTATGGGGATCCAGACAAAGCTGGATAAGCTGGGATTCCCTGAGCTCTTGTCAGCTTCCCAAGACAGAGTTGATGCTGAAAGTTCTGCATGGCGCATGGGTGTAGCGTGGATAAATACCCAGAGGCTTGGGAGGTAGAGTGAAAATATTTGGAGCCGGCAAGTCTGGTCAATTAATATGTGCTTGTGAGGCATTTTCAAAGCTGAAAGATCTTTTGTAAGTGCCAAGTGATATTAATTATTAGTATGAGGGTAGGTACTGCCAGCAAGTAAGAGGCGCCCAAATTTACGTGTGTGCACATGAGTCATCTGCGGGTGATGCTGTGCGTGCCGACCCTCCGGTTGTGAGGACAAAATTCAGTAAATGGGTGCCCTTAGGGAGTGAGGCAATAGAGTCTGAACGTCTCCTTGGCACAGTGTAAGGATCTGGTCTTGCAGGAGAGAGTCACTCTCAGTCTTGCTGGAGTCCCGCTCAGAAGGTAAAGGTCTCGGTGAGGCCACCCATAGGGAATGAGCATGCCAATGCGCATAGCCTGGATCGGAGCAGGCCAACTGGGAGAAGCACAGTTAGTGCTTTGCCAAAGGGTAAAGCAGGGCCATAAATGGGAGAAAAATGAACCCTGAGCTCAGAGACGGAAACGATATACAACCTGTCAGGAAGTAGAGTCCAGTGTAGGTCTGGAAAGTGGTTCAGAAGGGAGTGATGAATGGTGCGAGAGCCTGGCAGCTCTGTGAGTGCTGGATGCCTCCTGCTCAGTGTAGAGTGACCTGGTCTCTTAGAAGCTCTCAGGAGAGGTGCTTGGGTGGCTCATTCGGTTGAGTCCAACTCTTGGTTTTGGCTCAAGTCATGATCTCAGGGTCCCAAGACCTGGCCCCATGGCAGGTTCTGAGCTCAGTGCAGTCTGATGGAGATTATCTCCCTCTCCCCCTGCTCTTCTCCCTGCTTGCCCTTTCTCTCTTTATCTCTTAAATAAATGAGTAAAATCTTTAAAAATAAATAACCAAATAACTAACTAAATAAAATCTTTCAGGACAGTCAGGTGAACCTAAAATCTATGCCTTCTCCAGGTGGATCTCACTTTACATCTCAGGCATGTTTCTGATTTTGGTTGTTGTTGTTGTTGTTGAAAGGGGGTAGAGAAGACAGTCTAATTTTAGAAGCAAACGATCTACATTTGAACGTGTGTCCATTCATCAATGAGCTCTCTGTGGCTGCGAGCAAAGTATTTCTTGTCTTTTGTAGTCACTTCCTAATCTGGAAAATGAGGAATGGGCTCAAAATGTTGCCTAGGTGCTCTTCCAGGGTCAACTGTCCGTAATTTAGAGAACTGACAGTTCCCTTTTTGCTCATTCTGCAGAACTCGAGGGTCTTTCTGAGATGTCCTGTGGGCCAGTTCAGTAAAGTTGGAGATACCTAGAAGGCAGGGCTGTGTTCAAAAGAACAGCTCTGTTTCTATCTGTTTTAGGGGTTCATTAAAGTTTCAAAAGCTATCCTTTGGGGAGAAATGATACATATACATTTATTTATGTGTATGGTTCATTCCTTTTGTGGGATTTGCTTTGGGTGAGCCTAATTCTTTAAAATAGATTTATGGCAGTTTGTATAGATAACTTTTGCAATATGAGTAATAATCCCCACTTGCTGTTTTGGAATATCAAATTTTGTTAATACTAATTTCATTTTATATCTATGAAGTATGTTAGAGTTTATAAAAGCTAGTTGTTTGCATAATCTTAATGGGTCCTCAAAACCACCGGTGAACGAGGCCTTTTTTGAAAGATTTTATTTATTTATATTAGAGAGAGAGAGAGAGATGTGAGCAGGGGGAGGAGCAGAGGAAGAGGGAAGGAGAAACAATCTCAGGCAGACTCCATGCTGAGCATGGAGCCTGACACGGGGCTTGATCCTAGGACCCTGAGATCATAACTTGAGCCGAAACCAAGAGTCAGATGCGTAACCAACTGAGCCAGCCAGGCGCCCCAGGCCTTTTCTTTTTATTATTATTTTTAATAGTCTTATTGCTTTTTCCATTGTAAAATGAATGTGTATAGCAGGGTGCCATATTAAATATTTAACTTTTTTTTCTTCCTGTGAAGAAAATACAGAAACTACCATGGTCATTCTTGGAAGGATGATTCACTTTTGAGACAAGAATGTGACTCCTTTTCCCAAAATGGAAGGAGAGGTCTGCCATCAGAGACAATCGGTATTGCTTGATAGGGGAAATGAGCTTGGCAAATTCTGTTCTTCTCTGTTATGGGGATCTGGATTGTCTCAAAGAGTTCAGGGAAAGAAGAAAAAGGAGCACTTTTATTTCTGAGTATTTACGTAGGAGAAACAAACAGGACTCCTGTGAGGAATTGCAGAGAAGAGAAGATTGCATCACCAGTAAGCAGATGACTGAGCTGCTACTTTGGACACAGCACCCCTGGAAGGGTTTGGCCCCCAGCTCCAGATGGAGCTGAACAAGCAGAATTTAGAGATCTCTGGGCCTGAAAACCTAAAGACATTACAGTCACAGGCTTGGGGCTGAGGGAGTGGAAGCTCTATCCTTTAAGGAAGCACGTGAGTGACCCACCCAGTGACGTTTTCATAACTTTGTAGCGGGCATCAGCAAATGTCTTTTGTAAAGGTCCAGAGAAATTTGGGGGCTTTGGGAGCCACATGGTCTGTGCTGTAATTCTTCAACTCTGCCCTTGTAACATACAGGCAGCCATAGGTGATATGTAACAGAACAGGTGGATGGCTGTATTCCAAAAAACTTTATAAAAATAGGTCAGATTTGCCTATGAGCCATAGTTTGATGATCCTTGGCTTATGAAAGTCCCAGAAGTAGAACTGCTAAGTCAAAGTATACATACTTTTCTGTTTTTCTAGGTGTTATCAAGTCACCCTCCAGAAGGGCTGTACCAAATCCTTACTGCTCATGAATGAAAGTAATTGTTTCCCTCTGTGATCCTCAACTCTCAGTATTTTTATTTTTTGAAAGAACCAAGAAGGAAAAAGTAAATCTTCTTTTCTCACCAAAGATCATGAAACAAGGTATTGACAAATTTATGATTAGAGTCCAGAAGTTGTAACTTTAACTTTAAATTATATTAATATATTGAGTGTGGAGAATCTCTGCAACATGATAATGAGCTATGTGTGGGGAGGGTACCAGCAGTAGAAAAAAGGAGAGGCTGTAGAGGATCATGTGAATTGTAGTTGAAAATAACCTTTATTCAATGCAAACTGGTGTAGCTACTATGGAAAACAGTATGGAGGTTCTTCAAAAAGTCCCTACCATGTTAGGTTATACGTTTCATTCTTGGAATATGGAAATGAACCAGGAATTAACTCTGGTGCTAGGGAGCCTCACATCATAGAGAGAAATATAAACAATTAACATGAAACATTTTTAATATAATCTGATAACATCTTGGTAAAAGGTTTAATGGGAGAAATCATGAAATGCTACAGAAGCAAAGAGAGAAAGTCAGATGACTTGGATTGAGGAAGACTTCCATAGAGCACACAGAATTTAAGTCTTATAGAATAAAGATGTGGTGTATATGTGAGTGTGTTTGTGTGTGTGTGTGTGTGTGTGAGAGAGAGAGAGAAAGAGAGAGAGAGAGACATTCAAGAGAGGGAATTCATGGTGCATAGAAGGAATGAAATAGAAGTTTTATGTTGCAGGAGATGTGAGGTGGTAGTTGAGCAAAAAATGAGGTCAGTTATGAAAAGCTGGTCAAAGTCTTAAAACTGTCATCCTCTGGAAGCTATTGAAAGATTGTGCAGGGGAATGACAAGATCAGATTCATGCTTTAATGCCTTACAGAGACCCTCTTGGCTTTAGTGTAGAATGGATAGGCTGGGAAAACCTGAGGCTGACATACCTGCTAAGAGGCTACTGCAGTCGTTTGTGTGAGAGATGATGGTGGTTGAGCTGGGGAAGTACGTGGGAAAGGGGTAAGGGACCTATACAGTTAATATTAATTAGTAAAATTGGAAATATTGGGCATGAGTTTCGTGTGGAGGGTGAAAGAGAGTGATTCTAATTCCCAAGTGTCTGATTTGGGTTCTGGATGGTTGGTGGGACTGTCCTTGAGACTGGAAGAGTGGAGAAGGTGGAAATGATGGGTTTAGAGAAAGGAGAGACTGCAGCCAGAAACCTCTGGCTTCTGACCTACACGACCATTGAGGATGGGCAAATCATGCTCCCTTTTTAGCTTCTCCAATTGTATCATGAAGGTATCAGATTCTAGAGTGGTTCCCCAGCATGCATACGTTGCCTCACAATTATAGACTCTGATTCAGTAGGTCTGGTGTGTACTCCAGGAATCAGTATTTCCAGAGAAGTTTTGCAGCTGACTTTGCTGTTTTACAGTTTGGGGACCTGTGGATCAGGAGAATCTTACAGCTTAAACTTCTCAGAATGGACTTCTCCCCTGGTTCCTTCTCCTTCCCGCTGACTCTGCAGATCTAGGTTGGCAGTGATATCCAGAGTGACCTCCAGTCACTACCATTGCATTCCAGCAACCACAGGAGCCTCCCTACCGCCCCACACCCCTCCCACCACCCACCACACAGGTTGGGCAGGCAGAAGTAGCAAAGATGATTCGCCCTCACACAATTGGCACGGAGGCAACTCCCTGCCATGTTTTTTTAAGGCCATATGGTTAATCTTCCTCCAGGGTACTCTATAATGAATTGCTTCTGTGGTTCACTGGGATGAAAGGTCAGTTATTTTTTTCCAAGTATGGTGGTGGTCAATTCAAGAAAGAAAGAAAAAAAAAAAACAACCTTCCTTAAACTCAAAGTTTTAGTAGACAGAACACATCCAAAAATTGAGTTTTATTCTTCCAGCTATGCTCAGAGGACACATTCTCTACCCTGTCCTCTGGTGTTTTTCACTGATCCCACTTCCTGCTACAGATGAGCTCAGCAGACACTGCATGTGGACACATGAGGAAAAATAATCCAACACATCCGAAAAATTCATCAGGGCTTGGCCGTCAACAGGGAGGCTTTAGGTGTTACTTCTTGCAACCTGCAAACATTAATTGCACTGAGACCTCCAGGCTGGACCAAGAAGGGGATTCCCTTACATCACACACATGAGAACTTTTGGCTGGAGTGAGGCAGACTGGTCTTTCCCTTACTGCAGGGCTGTGATCAATTCTTGGCCCCCACATCCAAAAGGGATGTGGGAATCTGGTGGGAGCGGCAAAGGCCTGGAATATAAGATGTATATGCAAAGATAAAAGGCAGTCTTTTTAAGCCTGGAGGGGACTGTAAGATGGCTTAATTATAGTCCTCCCAGTATATAGAGGGTTCTTATATCTTGGATGAGGTAAGCCCACTACTAAATCCCAAACTGTTCTACAGCAGAGACCACACCTTATTTATTTTTTTATTCTTTCCGTGATGTCTGGTATGAAGCTCTGAATGAAGTGGTGGCTGAGAGCAGATTCAGCAACTGTATTCCCTGGTCTTTTTACAGAACTTAACTTTGGGGTCACTGAAACCTAGGTTTGGACTCCAGCTACGGCAGTTATAAACTGTAATTTTGGCTAAACTAATTAATTTTGTGTGTTGGAATTTTCTTACCTATAAAATGAGGTTAACATACTGAGCATATAGGGCTGTCTTGAGGATTAAGAGAGACTAAGGAGTCTGGTAAATTCATGAAATGTCTGTTGAAGGTCTGGAGAGCATTCAGGTCAACTAAAGAAGACAGGTAAGCAGGGTGATTTGAAGTGGTGATTTGCCTTGGGCAGCGCTGGTGTAAGCAGGCCAAGCAGACATACAAAGGGATCCCAGATGGAAGGAATAAGGTAACATCCCTCTAGTCTTGGAAGAACCTAGCTCTATGGCTTGTGGCAACTTAGCACTGCAGCTGTGTACAAGCAGTCTGTGTGTGTGTGTGTGTGTGTGTGTGTGTACACATGTGATGCCTCACGTCTACTACTCTGAAGTAATTCCCTCTGTCCTGGAAAGACTCTGGGTTTCAATACATGTGAGACAGAAGCAGCAGTGATTAAGCGCCTTCTATAATCTGAGAACAGGAAATAAAAACAACCACTCTCTTCCTCCTGCTGTTTACCTTCAAGTGGCACAGTCAGATTTTCTCTCTGAAGTCTTCCCCCCCCCACCGCCCTGCCACCCCCTCGCTGGCTATAATGTTTAATATGTACTCACCATTTGATTGATTTTTTTAAAAGTATAGAACATTACAGATAAGCCTGAAGTTCCTTTTCCCTCTATTATCATCCTTAGAGGCAATCCCCAACATGAATTTTGCAGTCCCTAATTTCCATGTTTATTATGAAGTATATCCATACATAGTATACATAGTTGCTGTTTAAAAAAAATTACATTATGATTTCATACTAAATACTTTTTAATAACCTTAATAAGCTGTCCCCCCTTTCTAGTCAAGACTGCATTTTTTAAAGATACATTCCTGTTTTTACACATAGGTCCAATGAACTCATTTTTATTTTTATTATTAGAGTAAATGTGTGAAAGTATCACAGTTTATTTGCCTATTCCCTATTGAAGGACATAAAGCTTGTTTCTAATTTTCTCCATCATAAACAAATAATACTTCAATGAACATCCCAGATCCTCTGGTACATATGAGCAAGCATTTCTCTAATGTAGAATTGCTAAGTCACTGGGAATGCACATTTTAAATTTCATGGTCTACAGCCAAATTGCTCTCCAGAGTGATTGTGCTAATTTACACTCCCACCAGCAGGGCATAAGAGTTCAGTTTTCTCATGTCTTTACCAACAGTTGGTGTTGACAGACTCTTTAATGCCTGTCAAACTATTGGGTGTGAAATGGTGTTTCACTGTTGTTTCGATTTGCATTTCTTTTATCACTAGTGAGGGTAATTATCTTTTCATATGTTCATTGATTCTTCTGAATTGTCTGCTCCCATCATATCCCCATTTTTAAGTTATATTGTTGGTTTGTTTAAGCTTATATATAACTTCCTTACTTGATCAGGATTCTAATCCATGTTGCTTTTATGTATTATAGATATCTTTTCTAAGCCTGCCATTTTTTTCTTTAGTATGTTTCCTGGTGTGTTTTGTAGAGAACAATTTAATATTTATGTAATTAGTTTTATCAATGCCTTACTATAAACTACTGATTTGAGAGTTCCAAGGAATCTATCTGGTTCTTCTCTTCTTGCCAAAATCATTATACTACATTTTCTTCTAATTTAAATTTTTTTCCATTTACAATTTTGATTTGTTATTTTTGTGCATGAAGTGAGTTCCAAATGAAAAATCATGCCATTGACTGAGTTTTCTTTTTTTCTCCCATTGATTTATAATGGCACTTCCACTCTATGCCAGTATTTAAGGGCTCCAAATTCTGCCATATACCTGGCTTTCTCTCATTCCTCCAATATCATTGTTTTAATTTCTATAGCTTTAAAATGCCTTAGTGAATAGGTAGTTAAGTATTACCTTTTATTGTTTTTTCTTCCCCCCCCATAATTATCTTGGCTAATCTTTGGTGTTTGCAGGTACAGATGAATTTTAGAAAAAGTATGTAGAGTTATAGGGGAAAAATCTTGCTGGGATTTCATCTGAAACAACATTGACTATATTGATAAAACTCATCACTGTGATTTTGAACATTTCCATTTATGGAAATGGCACAACTCTCCATGTATTTTGTTTTCTCTTATGTTTGTTAAGGATCTTCTGTAATTTTCTCCATAAGGTTTTACACATACATATTTTAAAATTTATTTATAAAAATCTTAGAATTTTTTGGCTATGATGACTATACTTACGTTACATTATTACTGATATGTATACATTTTTATATATTATTCAACCCTTCCAAGGTTTCAAAGTTGTTCACTTAGTTCATTTATAGTTTTTCTTGATTTATTATGTTGATAATCTTATAATCTCTAAATATTTAATGAAATTTCCAATTCTATGTGTCATTTCTTTTTCTTGTTTTATTGCATAGTTAGGACATCAAGATGACTAGTAATGGTGACTGTGCTACTCTTCACTACTATGTTTTCTTGACTTTAATAGAAATGCTTCTAAAGCTTCATAAATGAGTGTTCTACTTGCTAGATTTATGATAGCTGCTTATTATCAGATGAAGAAAGTATCCTGTTGTTGACAATTTGCTAAGAGTTTTATCACAAATAAATTGTAAACTTTTATGTATCAATTGAGACATTTATTTGTTTTCTTTGTTAATTTGCTTGTTGTATACATCATTCCTTGATAGATTTTTTTTCTTAATCAATCATACCTGCCCTTACATGATAAATTCTACTAAGCCATGATGATGTTTGTTAGGTCTTAAGTAGTGCTAGTACTTTAACTAAGATATTAAAATTTATTGTATTTAAGATTTTATTTTGTTTAATATTTTTAAAGTCTTATTTATTTAAGTAATCTCTATACCCCACATGGGGCTTAACTCATGACCCCAAGATCAAGAGTTGTATGCTCTTCCAAAACTGAGTCATGAGCCAGTCAGATGCCCCTATTTAAGATTTTTTTTAAGTATTTTATTTAAGATTAGTGTTTTATTTAATATTTTTTTAAATTAAGATTTTTGCAGCCAATAAATTTCTTTTCTTGAACTTTTAAATTTTGGGGGGGTGGGAGATCAGTGTCTAATGTCACTGTCTTTTTTGATATTCTTATTTTAATCTATATAGTTCTTCTCTACTAGACTATCCTCCCTATTATTTTCCCCATACACACTAGATATTGAAAAAATCACATTCTATCTTGGACTGCACTCTAATTGTATTACCTGTATGTGCAATTTTCTCAATGTAAAACAGATTATATTTTTTGACGTCTACTTGCTGTGCCAATTGTGCTTTCAGAGAAATAACTGAAATTCTTTTTTTTTTTTTTTTAAGATTTTATTTATTTATTTGACAGAG
This sequence comes from Ursus maritimus, assembly GCF_017311325.1. NCBI lineage: Eukaryota > Metazoa > Chordata > Mammalia > Carnivora > Ursidae > Ursus > Ursus maritimus. The sequence continues at coordinate 41,893,102 of NW_024424119.1, forward strand.
AGACAGCCAGCAAGAGAGGGAACACAGGCAGGGGGAGTGGGAGAGGAAGAAGCAGGCTCCCAGCGGAGTAGCCTGATGTGGGGCTCGATCCCAGAACACTGGGATCACACCCTGAGCCAAAGGCAGATGCTTAACGACTGCGCCACCCAGGCGCCCCAATAACTGAAATTCTTAAGCAGAAAAAAAATCAAGGTAATCATTTAGTCTACTCATCTTAGCAACAGCTAATAATGAAATTCCCAGATAAATCAAGGAAATATTTCTTTTCACAGTAATAATTCATTAATGGTAAGTAATCAAATTGACAGCTTCCTGTCTGCTAGACACTATGCTAAGCACCTTGTGTACATGATATTGTATAATATTTACAGAAATCATATGGGATAGGTAGTCCTATTCTCAGTTTAGAGATAAGAAAACTTGATTATGGGGTTTAAATAACTTAAGTGTGCACAGGTGGTAAATGGTGATTTTCATCCAGTCCTGACACCAAATCATACTCTTACCCATGTTGCTACACTGTGTCTACACCAAGGTTTGACGACTCTAATGCCATCCATGATAACTCCATGCTGGCACATAACAAGAACTTAACTCAACCCTGTTTCCTGATTAACATATACCTTGTACCTTAGTTCTCTGATTAACAGAGAGGAATTCAGTTTTAAGACATATGCATTTTGTTTGTTTGTTTTGTTTCATTCTTATTTATGTCTCATTTTCCTGTCTCCTTACACTATATCAAAGAAATATCTACTCATGCTCTGACATCTTCTTTCTTCTATTTCTTCTTCCATGCCTCCAGTTTTCTCACTGTCTAGTCATTAGTCACTGATTTTTCAATATTTTATAATAGAAAAAACAGAATTCAGGAAAAAAAATTTAAAAAAGAAAAAGAGGAAATTGTTCTGCATTAGATTATTGTGCCTCTAAGGCAGGAAGCTGATACTGGATTCTCTGATGCCCTGGAGTATGACTGGTGACTTAAGCTGTGAGAAGTCCAGCACTCTCATGAATTAACTTGGTCGCTTCCATACCCTGGGCCTCTCTGACAGGCAACGTGCTTCAACTTTGTCAATGGGTAAGGGTTTTTTTGACTAGCCAGGCATAAGACAGAACATGAAGGCTGAGCTGCTTGCCCAGCGGTAAATGTTTTCCTGTTTCTGTAACCTACTCACTGTCAACTCTCTCTTTTCCTTTATGATATTTAATTGAAATCACAGCATAATGAGCTTTAGTCAGCCTCTTTCCTTTGGCTGAAGACTTGATGTTACTGCCAGCAATCTGAGTAAGAAGAGAGCAATTTCTGGAGAAATGGAAAGCTTCAGGAACTATTAAAGTCCATAGAAATGAACTGTTTACATGATGCATTTCCCCCTTATGTTTTAACAGATTAATTTGCTATTAAACTGAAGTTTCCCTCAACAATGATGATTTTTATTTGATAGTTTTGGAATATCCCTGGGACTCAAGTCCAGCCAAGAAATCTAGATTTTCATTGGTTGAAGTTCAGGATATATGATCTCACCTGAATTAGTTCCTAGGAGTATGCTTGGAAATCTAAAAATTTGAGCTTTTACATTTCCCCTTTCTTTTAACCCAGTTCGGATGCCACATCCCTGTGAATTTTTCCTTAATTCCCAAATTGCACTATTATGCACATCCAGAAAACTTGTATTTGTTTTTTTTTTTTTTTTTAAGATTTTATTTATTTATTTGACAGAGACAGCCAGCAAGAGAGGGAACACAGGCAGGGGGAGTGGGAGAGGAAGAAGCAGGCTGCAGCAGAGGAGCCTGATGTGGGGCTCAATCCCAGGACCCCAGGATCATGCCCTGAGCTGAAGGCAGATGCTTAAGGACTGAGCCACCCAGGCGCCCCAAGAAAACTTGTATTTGAACCATTTCATTTGATCCTATGCAATGAGACCCAATGCCTTAGATGAGAGGATATAACTAGTGGAGCAGGACAGGGATGTATTTGAATCCTGGGGCAAGTGTTAACCAGCTGAGTGATCTTGAGATCTAAGTATTTCATTTTTTGCAAAATGATAATATTCAAAATAATCATGATTATTTGCCTTAACTAGCTGTTGAGAGAATTCAATGATTTCACACATATAGTAGACTTGGTGCACAGGAGGGACAGTCAATAACTATGATTTCCCTATTCTTTATCTCTATCATCACTAGTACATGCAAAGAACAGCACTTTTAGAAAGGATGAATCTACACTAAACATGTGACCTAAGAGATTTTCGTCAGGGTAATCTGTCTCATCATCAATCATTTTTTTTTTTAATTTTTGGCACTTAAACCTAGTAGACTTTATTTGACTTAACCTCATAAAATATTATTTCCTTTCACACAGGGACTTCAGTTTTGAAAGCCACCTAATGATATTTTTAAAAAATATAAATCTTATTTTATAGGTACCTAGGGGCAACTAACTATTAAAGTGAATCACGTGGTTAATCCTTTTGCATAAAGTAAAGGAGGCTTTTGGAAAGTGAATAATCCCTTTTAGTTTATCATGCTTATATGCAGGTATCATGTGTATCAAGTATTCAATACAATCTTATCCTTCTAAAAAAAAAAAAAAACTGCCACGAAAGCCAGGTATGGGAGTATATGGATGATATTCTTCCATTTTGTAGAATTTGTCTCTACATTGTTATGAATTAATGTAGAAATGGGTTAGTACCCATGTGAATTCTCCACAGCAGAAACTCCTAAGACTTACTTTTAGGAATACTTATAGAGTCAAGGGAAAATGAGAAACAAAGCAGTATTTATGGAGTATCTGTATGTAAGCATTATGGTAAGCCTTTTCACCAACATATCACAATTATTCATTGATATGTTATAAAAAGCATTGTTCCCATTTCATTGGTCAGAAAAAAAAAAGGCTCAAATAGGCTAAGTAATCTATGTAAGTATCAAAGCCAAGATTTGAAATCAGGTCTTCCTGATGCCAAATCCTTTCCTAATTGCAGTAAAGTAATTCCTTCTTGAGAACAACACACTAAGTGAGGCAGGAAATAAAATTTAAGATTTGTGTGGCCATTTACCTTAATTTGGGGGTACTTAAAAATATCTTACCATGAATTATCTTGGGGCCTAACTTTTTATTTGGATATGGAACATGGGCCTAAACCTCAGCTGAGGCAAGTTTTAGTGGAGTTCTGAAGGAGTTAATACGTTCCCTTTTTTGATAGAAGATGAAACATGGACTGAAGCTAGAAGCCACAAAGTAGAGTATTTATTAAATACACTTATTTCCCTTTCATCTAGTTGGCCAACGTTCCCAACTATAATCTAATTTCCTCTAAAACTTTCCATGGAGCAGCATGGTGGTTCCAAATCCTGAAACACTGAAGAAACCATTTAATGACCAGTGGTGAGTTTCTATGAACTCATCCCAGAATTGGTAATGAGAGATTGGAGAGGACAGATGGGTAGGCTCCAAGTCTCTCCAAAATGATCCTGCTAGTTGCAATTAAGTACTTTCTGGGGGTATTTGGAAGTTCTAGATGACCTTTAAGGGAGCCTATTTAGTTCAGTTTGAGAATAGGGTGCTATTAAGGTCAATGGTCTGAGCCCTCTGTTCCATTCTAGTGCTCCTAACTATATTCCTCACTCTGGACAACCATTTAGCAAATAAATGATGTATGTTGTAAATAGGCAAAACAAAACAAAACAAAACAAAACAAAACAATGGAGATGGCATAGTGTGTACCGTTAACTCTGTTTACTCATTCAACATGAATTTGCTAAGAGCTCATTTGGTACTAAGCTCTACAGATAAAACTTGAGCATGGATTTCCACTCAGTAAATCATAGACTAAGGGGGAATACATAAATAATTATGAAATGTTACAATGAGTACCATGGTAAATTTAGGTCTAAACCACATTTGTAAGACTAACAGAGGAAGAGCATTGATTAATAACAAGTGGAGTTTAAGTATAATGAGCATTATAATGGTAATTATAGCTATCACCATTCACTGATCTCTCTGAGGTAATCCCAGTACTAACATCTATACCTGAATTATTCTGTTCAACCCAGCAACCTTGAGATACTGGTAATTATGATGATAATGATAAGGAAATTTATATAATAAAAAATGTAACAGTAAGTATTAATTTCAAGACATTATGTTGAGTCTTTAAGATATTATTTTATTGGATCTTGCCTGCAACTCTGGCATCAGTACTATATCACCATTTTGGAGAGGAACAATCTGATGCTAAGGCAGTCTCCAAAAATTCCCCCACAAACATACAGTGATTAGGTAGAAGGTTCAAAACCTAGGCTAACTGACTCCACAGTTCATAGTCCCAAACAGACTAAGCCAGACTATTTTCTGAGAAGAGTAAACATAACAGGGTACTAGGTAGATAGAAAAGGAAAAGGAAAGTATTTCAGGAAGAGGAAATTGTATGGGGAAAAAAGCATACAGATGTTTAAAATTTTTTTTAAAGATTTTATTTATCTATTTGACAGAGACAGCCGGCGAGAGAGGGAACACAAGCAGGGGGAGTGGGAGAGGAAGAAGCAGGCTCCTAGTGGAGGAGCCTGATGTGGGGCTCAATCCCAGAACGCTGGGATCATGCCCTGAGCCGAAGGCAGACGCTTAACGACTGCGCCACCCAGGCGCCCCATGATATTTTAAATTATATATTAGACAGATCGCTTTGTGAAAATGTATTGCACAAGAAGGAAAACAGGTGATAAAGCCCAAAATATAGATTAGTGTCAAATTATAAAAGATTTTGAATTTACATTTTATCTTCTAGGCTAGAGATTCAAGGATAGGTTTCTAAGCAAGGGGAAAAAAAGATTCAAATCTGTGATTTAAAAGAAAACTGCAAGTGCAACAAAATATAAATAAAACTCCTTGCTATGAGTGGGAAATGCAAACTCTACTGGGATTATGCAGAGTTTTTGGGAAAATTTGATTTGAAAAGAATTGCCCTTTATCTCTGAAAACCCACATGGTTCACAAATATAGGCAAATAGCTTCTATCACACAATATTCTCTGGGATTCTTTATCTCTGTGGTTTGAATTCCTTCCATGTCAGTTAGTATTGACAGATAGCATCCAGAGGCCAAACACATACTGTCCTGAGTGGTGTCAATGTGAAATTGATGAAAATTAGTTGAGGAAATCAGTCTTTGACAAATGTTTGAGTAGAAAATCTAGCCTTTGAACCCTAGGCAAATCTACCTTCCCATGTCCCACGTCCATAGATGAGATGAGTGAAACAGCATAAAACTTCTCTCTCTGGAATGGTGCCTTTGGAACATTCTAAATTTATTATTTCATTCCTCTATACCTACCATTATTATTTTTTATTCCAACTCTGCATTTCCAGCTTTCAAAAGAATTACCCAATGCCAAGAAACTCATCTAATATTATTTTCAACTTGTAAAGAAGGACTAAATTTCCACAACTATAGACTCCTAAAGTTGGCTTCTTCTGAATAGAAAGATGAAGATTGACCTTCCTTTTTTCTTTCCTTATTCTCTCTTCCTTACTTCCTTCTTTTTCTTTTCGCCCTTCTTTCCTTCTTTCCTTGCTTCCTTCCTACTTTTATATTTTCTCTCCCCTTCCTGACCTTCTTTCATCTTCATTTCTTCTCCTATCTGCTATATTATTTTTTCACCTTGGTTTTCCTAACTCATGTTTTGACCACTGAAACTATGCCATTCTCCTGGGAACCAGGAATCCAGAGCAAGCAAAATTCAGTCCCTGCCTTCCTGGTTTCATTCAGTGAGAAAAAGAAATAACAAACTATATAATTATAGTACAATGTTGTAGGTGTTGTGATGAAGATGTGAACTATGGGATTACAAAGGTGGGACACATGATCCAGGTTCAGAATCAGTGAAGTCTCCTTGAAAGTGGTGACTAGATAAGAGTTTTAAGGTAATATTTATACTCAGAGAATCAATACTACAAAGCTGTGAAAGGCGACATCCTACACGAGTAGGATGTATTGGGGGTCTGCTGAAGTGTGGAGAGGCAGAAACTGAGGATGTTTGTGGAAGATTTGGGCAGAGCAGATGCTAATTTCCTGTGAAGTGAGAGTCTTTTCAAAGTTGCCTCTTGAGAGCACAGGTCACACCAGTATTTCCAACACAAGTCATGCATGTGCCTCCAAGTTGCAGATGACTGTGGCTTGTTGAGCTAGGAGGTCAGCTGATTCTCCCTCAATGGCTGCTGGGAGAGGTTGATCTAGTATTGCCTGTCCTCTCCATCTTAGTGTAGAATGAAAGCAGGCCACAACTTAAACAGATACAGACTCAGAGGAAAAAGAACTTCCATGTTCAGAGCATTTAATTGTGACAAAACTGTGATCTGAGCTTTTTTTACATACACAGTCCCACTTCATCTTTGGCATACTCCTTTGTGTATAGAAACTGCCCTAACATAACATAAAAAATTATTATTAAAAAAAAGAAAAAGAAAAAGAAACAGCCCTAAAAGAAATTAACTGGGCTGAAGAGAAATCTGGTTGTTGGCCTCAAAAACAACACCCCCCCACACTATTTCTGATTGGTTCTGGTCTTACCCTTAACTGGTGGTCTTTTGGGGTTCCTGAACTTGATTCCAGTGTGTGCATGTGGAGGTGTCCCCACACCAACAAACAATTCTTGTACATCAGCCTCAGAGTGCCAGAGAATTAACTCAACCCAACTCAGCTCTGACACTTTCTACCCACAGGCAGCATCAGATATCACAGGTAAGGGCTCAGTCCCACAAGACTACCCTCCACTTCAGATGCCACCGTGAGTCTGGGTTGTGCTTGTGACCGATCAGCTACAAATTGGAGGTTCCAACAAACTCCTTCAACTCAAGATGCCAATTGCCAAGTCCAGGTTGGTACCTGTACTTCTGACCAACTGGCTACAAATCAGAGATTCCCATGACCCCCTCATTGGGTTCAATTAATTTGCTAGAATGGCTCACAGAACTCAGGAAACCCATTTACTCATGAGATTACTGATTTACTACAAAGGGTATTAAAGCATATGAATCCACAGCCAGTTGAAGAGATATATAGGGCAAAGTCCCAAACAAAGGAGCCTCTCCTTGTAGAGCTTGGAGCCTGGTACGTGCCACATGGAAGTGCTGTTTCCCCAACCTGAAAGCTCTCTGAAGTTCCTCCTTTTGGGTTTTTACGGAGGCTTCATTATGTTATTTGACTGATTAACTCACTGGCCATTGGTGATATAGATTCAACGTCTAGCCCCTCTCCCCTTCCTGGAAATCAGGGGATGGAACTGGAAGTTCCACCCTTCTATTTGTGGTTGGTTCCCTTGGTGTTTACAGCCCCCATTCATAAGGGCTTTCCAAAAGTCCCCTCATTAACATAAATTCAGCTGTGGTGGAATGAGACTCTTTGTGAATAACAAGACATCCATTTCACCTTTATGGCTGGGAGGCATTTTAGGAACTGAGGACAAGAAACCAAATAAAATAAAGGATGCTCCCATTGCTCTTATTCCTCAGGAAATTCTGAGACTTTTGGGACCTGTGAGGCAAGAATTGTGGACTAAGACCAAATATATATGAGAAATACCTGAATGACCAAATAGATGTATTTCTTATAAATCACAATATCACATAGGGACACTGCATAGGTGAGAACAGTTCTAAATATGACTGCATTAAGCAGCTGTCTGTTATTTAGGAGTTGCTTAAAGCAGCTACAGGGAAACCTGGAAAGGGATAGATCTTGTGGTCTGCTTGGGAAATCTGTGAACTTTTGTCTTCTTTGCACTCTTTTGACAGACTGGTGGACATCCTTCCCCTGGCATTGGCATACCTTGAGGTTTTATCTGGTAGAAACTGAATGTACAAATCTCCTAAACTGGAGTCTGAGGTTTAAGACAAAGAACTTTATTATTCCTCTCGCCTTGTGCTTTTGGGTTGAAATGACATGTATATCAAAACATATGAGGCCCTAGGAGGTGAACTTGGTATGCTCAAATGAATACAATATACTGGGGACAAAAAAGAGCTTTCTGAAACAAGGTGAAGAGAGGGGGAATCATGGGCTTTAGTAGGTGTCTCCTGGCTTGAATTCTGTGTCCTCACAGTTGTGATACTCTGAGTGGTGGGTTCTGGAGGTGGACTGGGGCCAGGGCTGAGAGCTGAGGGCTGAGGGGCTGACTATTGTGGATACTAGAGTTAGAAGAACAGTGTTCAGCAATGGGATGTAGGTCATGGTTCTGAGTGTAATCCCAAATACAGCCTTCAGAGATAAACTCAAAAGACAAAAAAGACATTAAAGCCAAAGCATCAGTCTGAAGGGTATTGGAAGAGATTTGAATTTAATTATGAATCAATGGGACAGAACTCTGGCCCAGAGCAAGAGTACATAGAAAAGGGAATGGGAGAAGGAGATAAGAAATTTCATGATCTTAGGAATGGAGCCACAGGGGTTTTCATAAGGATATTGAAACAGTTTACGAAACACTGAGTAAATTTACATAAGTCAGCTAACTTCTCTGAGCTTTAATTTCCTCATTTGTCAAATGTGAATCATTATACTGCCTTCAAGGATGGTTGTATAGTTATAAGGAATGTATTATATTTATATTTATATATAAGGAATATATATATATATATGCATATCGTGTCTGTGTGTGGCAAAGAAGATATAGCTAAATTCATCATACTGATCCTCCTTCCTGTTGTTTTCCAAATAAAAAAGATTAATTGAATCGAATCCACATTAATTTAAAACTTAGTTTGATCAAATAATTTAAATAGCTTTTGGTATTTTTTCAGTCTTTCTATGATATTTACTGTCTCTTAGATTCCTCCATTTCCCCCCACATTCCTCTCTTATTTGAGTTCATAAGGGAAAACCTAATGGCTTTGAAGGAATGGATTCTCCTGGTTTCATAGCACTTTTTAGTAGTGTCTGGACTAGTATCCACTGGGGTAGAATTTGTCCATCATGTTTTGGGGTCTTCTAGTAGGTATTCTGCTTATTCCTGACTTATTCTTATGTCTAATGATCTCGTTCTTGACACAGATCTATCCCCCTGCTGACTCAGCTTCTCCTTAGCTCTTACTGGTACAAACACTCCTCTGACATTCTCTCATGGCTTTCATTTGGATCATGATTTACACTATTTCCTCTACAGTCTCTGCTTTGGGAGCATTTTATTCTGAATCCCTGTATCATGACAAGGCTACTGACTTTCACTTCAGTGTTCATACCACATAGAAAAGGGAGGAATTGGATAGTGCACTCTAATCTTTCATCCTACAGAGCAAGGACTTTGGGTCACCCATACACTCATTCCTCTTTCTCACCCCCTCTCTCTCCTCTTTTCCCACTAACCTTTGGTTCAGAAGAAGAAGGATTTCCCTTTCTCCTCTGATCTGAATGGAATGTCTTCTTATATCATATTCTCATTTCTTTCCCAATTCTCCTTACCCCCATTTTCTTGCTCTGGAAGAAAATGTCTTAACTATCAGGGAACTTACTTCAATTTGGAAATACTTCAAATATACTAGTACTTCTGAAAGGGTGGTGGGATCGAGAATTACTTTCCTATCATAAATAACTAGAATACTGGACAAATGTAGAAAACAACAACTTTGAGACATTCAATGCAGAACTGTGGATCCTGCATGAAGGGAACCAGATTAGGTAAGCCCAGAAATCACCTAGGCTTTCTGCTTAGAGGAAATTTCCAGAATGTCTCATAGGGAGGGGCAACCCAGACAGCAAGAGTGGTCTTGCTGAGTAGATCAGACAAAGACTGGAGTTTGGGGAGGCCAAAGTGGTTTAATTTTATAGGTAAGTGTTCCAGAGAGAAGGTAGCTGAGCTAAGAAAAAAGTATGAGAAAGGTGCAAAGGGGTCCTATGGAATCCTGGCCTGAATACCAACTGTCTAGGCTTAGAGTAAAAGCTTCAAGTTTGGACAAAGAACAACTTCTGGGCAAAGAACTCACTGTAGAATTTCAAGCCAAATGATTCCTGAATACAGCATTCGAGTTCCCACAAGCCACAGAGGAGGGGCCTTGTTGGATGCATGATGCATTCATTAGAGATCCCAGAACTGTCACATCATAGAAGTTAGGTTAAATTAATTCTAAAGTAAAGACTAGTCTAGAGTCACCCTAAAAGAGTATAAAACAAACCTCAAAAGAATCAAACCAATCTGCAAGTAGCTTAACTATTTGCCATAAGAATATCTCATGCTCTTGAAAGCAACATAAAAAATACAGTACTCAAAAATTAAGCTTTTGATACACCATACTTACAGAGAAAAGGCTAACCAGGACCCATAATCCACTGAAAAATCAATCTATGGAAACAGATTCAGAGAGGACAAAGATGATGAAATTAGCAGATAAGCACATTAAACACATTTTCATAAATATGCATCATATGCTCAAGTATGAAAAAAAGCATAAATATAATGAGGAGAGAAATTTAAGCCATAAAAGAAAACCAAATTGAATTTCTAGTAGTAAAACACGCATATCTAAAATTAAAGTTTCACAGAAGGGGATAAGCTGAAGATTAAAAACTGCTAAAAAAATTTAGTTAGCATGAAGACAACAGAAACTATTGAAAATGAAGTACAGAAAGCAAAGAGAAAAAAAAAAGAAAAAAAAGTGAAAAAAATGAACAGAACTCCAGTGACCTGCTAGAAAGTATCAAGTGATTTAAAATACATGTGACTGGAATCTAAGAAAAGGGATTTGAGGTAGCAAGGTCTGAAAAATTTCCAAGTTTGACAAAAACTACCAACCTATTGATCTAAGAAATTCAGCAAACCCCAAACAAGATAAACAGAAAAAAGCCACATAAAGGAACATCATAATCAAATTTATGAACATAAAGTTTGAAGCAGGAAAAAAATGTATAGTGTGGACAGAACAAAGATAGAACTAACTGCAGACATCCAATGAGAAATCAGGCAAGCAATAGAAACTAGTGGAGTGCCATCTTTAGAAGGCTGAAAGAAAAGACAGTAACAGTATATTATTTTATACCCAGATAGACTATGCTTCAAAAATGAAGGTGAAATAAAACATCTGTAGAGAAAAAAAAATCAAGAATATTTGTTATTGACAAACCTATACTATAAAAAATGTTACAGGAAGTTCTTCAGGCAGAAGGAAAATGAGTCCCACCCCTCTTAGTATTCCTTTGCATAATTTCCTCCCACATTGCATCAGGTTTGGTCTATATAACTAATAAAGTATGGTAGATGTGATTATATTTTTATGTTCTTTCAGAGATTAGGTTATAAAAAACAAATTTCTCTCCCTCCAATACCTCCCCCATCAATCACTCTGTGGGAAGCCAAATTCCATGTTCTGAGAATACTCAGGTAGCTTATGAAAGGGCCCACATGGGGGGAACTGAGATTTCAGCCACTCTCAACTGTGAATAAGCTGAGAATATGAATGAGCTTGGAAGTGAATTCTTTAGCCCCAGATGACTTCATCCCTGGAAGACAGTTTGACTACAACTTTTTGCAAGATACTGGCAGAACCATGTAAGTTACTCCTGTATTCCTAACTGACAGGAGCTGTGAGATAATAAATATTTGTTGCTTTAAGTTGCTAAGTTTTGGAGCAATTTGTTATGCAGCAGTAGGTAACTAATACACATCCAAACTAATTCTAATACAACAGCATTTTGTGATTTAAAAAAAGATCAATATTCCTTATAAACAAATATGCAGAAATCTCTGACAAATATTAACAAATTTAATAGAGCAATATATAAAAAGGATTATAGCCTTACCAAGTGATATTTACCCTAGAAATGCTATATTTATTTTTTTATCAAAATGACACAAAAAATTTACCATATTTACAGAGTAAACACAAAAAGAAACTCAAAAGATTAATTCAACAGATGTTGAAAAATGCTTTGAACAAACTCAATATGTATTTTTGATAAAAAAAACTCAGAATGCTAGAAATAGAAGACAGCTTTCTCAACCTGATAAAGGCAATTTACAAGAAAAACCTACAGCTAATCTCATATTTAATGGTAAAAGACTGAATGCCTTTTTCACAAGATCAGGGAGAAGGCAAGATTGCTTACTTTGATGACCTCTATTTTATAACTTCAACATTGTACTGGAAGTCCCAAGCAATGAAATAAGGCAGAAAATAAATAAATAAATAAATAAATAAATAAATAAATAAATAAAAGATTGTAATGTAAATTTTAACACTCTGTATTTTCCTGATGCTTCAACATCCCCAGAAACAGGCTATGAGCACCCCATCCATGTGCCCAGTGAACTGATGTGATAAGGTTGGTCCCTGTTATAGGGGACCCTTCTTGCTCTCCCCTATCTCTGAGCTAGTGACATTCAAATACACCAATAAAACTTCCTTGTGCCTTTTACTTTTGTCTTCCACACTGACCCTCAATAGAGGCACTTGCCCATGGGTCCTGATTCCCACCTGCTTGGTAGAGCTGCTCCCTTGGAACTCCTTCCATATGGCCCCCTGAGTGATGAGCCATGCTTCCCTCTTCTGGAATTTGTAAGTGTAACAAATCCTTTGATTTCACATGTCTCTCTGTGTGGTGTTCTTCTGTGCCTGTACCTGACTGAACATCAAAAAACCCCATTTTAAGTAACAGAGTTATTCCTTACAACACAAAGGTGAACTTATCAAAAAAAGAAGTAGAAATTTATACTTATTTTTAGGCAACATACTTGAGTGCATAGACTATTTTAAGAAATCTGTAACAAATGGTACTTAAACTAAAAAGCAAATCTAGTAATGTTATAAGATAACAAATAAATGGTACTTCTTTATAACATCAATGAATAGTTAGAATCTGAAATTCAAAAACTATCATTTATGACAGGATCAAAATCACAACATCCTTAAAGATAAACGTAACCTAATATGTTTAAGACTTGTATACTACAGTTACAGAGCACTTTACATGAAAAAATGTAAATGGAGAGGAATGTTATGTTAATAATCAGACATCTTCATAAGATATCAATTCTCCTCAAATTGATCAATAGATTCAATACAGTCTCAATCAATATCCCAGGGTTTTTTTTGTTTGTTTGTTTGTTTTTAGAATTTTACATGAAAATTCTAAAATGTATTTAAAAAATGGAAAGCCTAGAATAGTCTAAATAATTCTGATAAAGAACAATGGTGATAGAGCTCTCTTGCCTGATTTGAATACCTACTACTAAAAACATTAATTAATACAGTATATTATTGGCATGAAGAGGTATAGAGGTCAATGGAACAGAATCGAGCCTCCAAATAAACCCCAAATAAATAAATACGCCTATTAATTGCTTTTTCAAAAAGGTGCCAAGGTAAGTACTGAAGGAAAGAATAGAATTTCAACAAAGGATGCTGGATCAAACAGATATTCATATGGGCAACAATGAAATAACCCTCTTCTCACACATTATACAAAAACTAACCAGAAGTGGATCATAGACCTAAATGTAGTAGCTCAAAGTATAAAATTTTTATAAGAAATTATAGGAATAAAATTTTTGCTACATGAAGTAGGACACGTTTTTTAGACCTAAGGGCACAAAAAGTTTGAAATACAAACACATTTGATAAATCATACTTTATCTGATGTAAACATTTCAGCTCTTTATTTAAAAGGTACTGTTGAATAAAATGGAAAGGCAAGCTATAGCCTGAGAGAAAATATTTTTAATATGTATGTCCAACAAAGGACTTTATCTGGAATATATAAAGAATTTTTACAACTGAAAAATAAGAAGATAAACAGCTCAATAAAATAGGCAAAAAAATTTAACACACACTTCACAGAAGAAGACACAAATGGACAATAAGCTTATGGAAATATGCTCAATGTTATTAGTCACCAGACAAAGACAAATTAAAACCACAGAGAAATAATCACTACACAACCATTATAGAGGCTGTAGTTGAAAAGACTGACATCAAGTTTTAGTGAGAAGCGCAGTGACTGGAATCTTTCCTGTGTCTAGTGGGAATGCATAATATTTTAGAAAACGGTTTGGTAGTTTCTTATAACTTAAACATACATCTACCATATGATCCAGCACTTCCACTCCTATACGTTTACCCTAAAGAAATGTAAATGTGTTTACACAAAGGTTTGTGCTTGAATGTTTATAGCAGCTTCCTTCATAATAGCCTCAAATGGAAATGATCTAAATATTCATTATCTGGTGAATGGAAAGCAAATTGTGGTGTATGCAGACAATGGACCACTATTCTGCAATAAAAATGAATGAACTACTGATATGTTCAGCATCATGATACGCATCTTAAAAACATTATGCTAAGTGAAAGAAACCAGACTCAGAAGACTATACACTATGTGATTCAAATTTTATGAAATTTTAGAAACAGCAAAACTATAGTGATGGAAACACAGAAGTCATTGCCGGGAGTTTTGGAGGAAGGGAAGTAGTTTATTACAGAGGGGCACAAAGGTACTCTTTGCAGCAACAGAAATGTCCTGTATTAGATTCTGGTGCTGGTTATACAGTTGCATACGTTTATCAAAACTCACTGAAATTTGCACTTCATTTTCAGTGAATTTTATTGTAAGTAAATTATAACTCAATAAAGCTGACTTTTTAAAAGAACAGTCATACACTCATTGAGCAATACATGCTCATATGTCACCGAACAACTAAAAGAAAACAAAGTTGTAGTTTAAAAATAGATCATTAATTGAACAAATACTGAATGATCACTTACTAAATGCCAAAGTCTGGGCTAAGTGTTCAAGACAAAGTTGCAAAGTAGATAGTGGGTAAGACAGGTGAGTGAACACAATTAAAATACAGTGTAACTGATATGATGGAGATAATCACAAGATGCTGTAGGTGCACAGAGGAAAGATACCCAATCCAGTGCTGGGGATATGAAAGGCTTTTTATTAAAGGTAATACCAGAGCACAAATCTGATGGAAGAAGATGAGCAAGCTAAAGGAAATGAGAGTGTGCGGGCAATAGTCCAAGGGGAGGGGGACACACAGCTGGAACTTGGAGTAAGAGAGCAGGTGGTTTTCTGTAGGTGGTATTGAAACTACATGTAAGTAGGTATATTCAAGATATAGCTGAGAAACAGAATTCATAGGATTTAATAATTGTTACACATGAGACCTGAGGCAAGGCAAGAGAACAAGGCTGTGTTTACTTTTCTAGCTTGAGAAACTGGCACTATTTACTGAAACTGAAATGTGGCAGCAAAAAGAATGGGTTTAGTGACAGGTTGGAGGGGTGTTTCATGAGCGCTGAGTATGAAGTGCCTGTAAGAGATCCTACTGCATTGAATATAAAAGTCTGTGGCACACAAAATTAACCAGAAATAGATACGCCTTCTTGACCTCAAGAAAGTGTGAACATGATGAATTTATCACAAGAAAGGATGAGATTAATCAGGTATATGGTGAAACATGAAACAAGATGGTCCAAGAGAGGGAAAGGAATGAATAGCCAGACAACTGGGAGGATGACTAGAATACAAGGGCCCAGAAGTCACGGATTGATATAATGCTTTGAGTGACCAACAGAGGAGTCAAGTAAGACAAAAGGTGAAAAGTGCACATGCAATGTCACAAGGAGGAGAAAACCAGACACTTTTTCAAGTGTAGCCTTAGTGGTGTGAAGGTGGGGAAGCCAGATACTAAGGTCTGAAGAGTGCGTGGAAGGTGATAAAATGGAGATACTTAATACAGACCTTCGCCATGAAAGAAGAGAGAATGCATATGGAATCTGGGGGAGTCCCTTGAGATTGGAAGCAGAGCCATGTCCACATGCTAACAGGGTGCAGTCAGTAGAGAGAGAGAGATGGATGGAGTAACATTCCTGAGAAGGCAAGAAGGGAAGGGATCCAGAGAATGGGATCCATTTTTCAGAAAGATAAAGAATGTCTGTTCTGGTCCATCAAGATGGGAGGAGGAGGGGATGAGTGAAGACGCTAATATGTAAGTCTTATGGCAGGAAGTTGAGCGAGTTTTGACTGATGTTTTCTATTTTTCTGTGGGAGGCAAGGTCATATGGAGACTAAAGAAGAAGTGGGGGTCCTGCCTTTTCGAGCAGAGACAGTTTGAAACAGCTGCCTCACAGAAGATGAAAACTGCCCATAGACACATTGTGGGACTCCTGAGCGTCATAAAGGGCTGAGTTAAGATCAGAGACCATGAATTAATACTGTTTCCAACTCAAAGTGATTTTTTTTTTCTCCACAATTACCCAGTAATCCAGGTGCAAATGTGGAATGGATAGCCAGGTGAATTCATTCACATTTTGTGTTCTACACAGGACTCACAATAAGATCATTACAAAGTAAGAAACTGAGGATTTTGAGAAAAGTAGTTGCTGTGACGGTCAATGTCAGCTAGATGATGGAGGACGTAAAAACAAGGGAGTCCTGGAAGATGAGGAGAAAACATTGTGGCTCTGTAAACTGGAAATTTCTAGAAGGCTATAAAATGGTGTATTGGGGATAAGTGAATTGAGCTAATGTGGAGAGATAGAGAAGATCATACAAAATAAAGAGGGCAAGGAATCCTAAAGGTCAGGATGTCAGAAGAATTATTTAGTGCTAATGTCACCAAAGATGGTAGCAATACAGGGATGGGGAGAAAGATGGAAGACAGAGGTGAATCTTCAAAGAATTAGGAGTGTCTAGGATAGAAGGTCTTAGGCAACAGTGCTAAGAAGGAGTATAGCAAGGCAGAGCCACAAGGCAAACACCTTAAATGAGAGAGAACTAAATAGGTCTGAGAAAACTTAATCCAGAATCAGTTGTTATAAGCAAGGAGGACCAATTTCCAACCTTTAGTGACATGAGAGGTAGGAGAAAGAACAGCCTCCACTTGAGGTGTCTTGTGTGGCTTGAATGGGTAGGGTCCATGAAGTTTCTGGGCTCAGTGCAACTGACATGGATAAATAGAGGCTTTTTGGTGATGGGAAGCCATGGAAGGTGGGTGAATGTGCAGACATTCTGGTGGTGGAGGCAGTGACTTCTGTCGCATTCTGCATCAATGGTAGTCGCTGTGTCTCAACTAGAGCAATTAGTGAAGTAATTAAAGCTCCAGAATCAGCCAGACCTGGGCTGAGTCCAAGTTCTGTCATTCACTGACCACGAGAGCTTCTTTGAGCATCTGTTTCTTCCACTATAAAATGAGGATAATATTTACATCAGAGTTGTCTTAAAACTTCCAAAACATTATGCTTGTCAAACAGCATGGTACAGTCAAATAGTAAGCATTTAATAAAGACTATTGTTATTTTTACTACAATTCTGGGTATATGCGATGCTGGAGCCCAAAAAGAAAGTACTGTCATTAATGAGATAACCTTTCAGTGAATCTGGGTGGAAGGAAAGGTGGAGGGTATGAGAGCTTGCCAAACGGAAAAAATGAAATTGTTCGGTGGATGAGACCTTTATTCTCAAGATAGATCATTAAACAATGTGCAATGTCAAACAATCTGATCATCAGGTTGATTTTCCTACTCTCTTATAATCGTGGGTCCTAAGATTCAGGATGATTTCACTTTTCCTTTGTTGACAGGAGCGAAGTGTTTAGAAAGAGGACCTGGGGGAGAGAGCTATAACTTCCACACCTCATTTAGACACCCCAGCCCTGCTTACGCAGTCTGCTGAATTCTGATGAGAGAGTTGTATTCTTATAACAGACATCATTGTCCAGATGTAGACACACTATGGTAGTTTCCAAGTAGGAAACAAAGATCACTTGGAAGTGGAAACTTTCCTGAGTTTACTCCTCCGATGAAGGGCCCTTCCTCTGCAGCAACATGAGTCTCCATGCAAGGGAGGGGGCTCTTTCCACCTCTCTTTACAACCTCTATCCCAACCCCTCCAAGGGCCTTCAAAAGGAAGCAGCCTGCTCAGTGGTTGTGGTGCTTTTCCTGCTGGTATGGAGGATAGATTACATGATTTAAAACACAGCCCTTCCCTGACCCAACTTAATCCCTGCACATAATTTCCTGGAGCCTGATCAAGGCTCCTGATGATAGCTTGCCCCAGCGATCTGTTCCTTCTGAAACTATCCTCTTCAGTCTATTTTTTTTTTTTTAACCCTGAGAGCTTTTGGTCTACTTTTGTTGTTTACATTTTATACATTTTTCAAAATCCCAAAGTTTTCCTTCACATGCTACTTATTCATTAATTTTGTAAATACATTTCTTTAATTTGTAGTGAGTTGGGAGGGGGAAATATCTGGCTTTCCACTTCTCTATCTATCTGATGAGTATATAGAAGTTAACAGCACAGACTCTGGAACCAGACTGTCAGAGACTGAAACATAGGTCTACCACTACCTATGTGACCTTGAGCAAGTTGCTTCATCTCTCTGTACCTCTGTCACCATCTGTAAAATGGGAATATAATAACAACAATCTCATGGAGTTGTTTTGAGGATTAAATTAGTTCAAAAATACAATATGCTTAAAACAGTGCCAGTGCAACATAAGAACACAGACTTTAAAAAAAGAGATTTATTTATTTATTTTAGAGAGAGCAAGCTGGAGCGTGTGGTGGGGAGGGGGAGCAGGAGAAGGAGAGAGAAATTTTAGCAGACTCCATGCTTAGCATGAGCCTGATGGGAGGCTTGATCTCACAACCCTGAGATCACGACGTGAGCCGAGACCAAGAGTTGGATGCTTAACTGAGTGCACCACCCAGGCATCCCTGGAACTATAGACATTTTTGTATTATTTATCTTAGCATCCAGCACTGGAATGCCTCCTGGGAAAAGGGGCAGGTGGAGCTTAATAAATTCTTTTGAAGTAGATGAGATATTCCAGTTGTGGTCAAACTATCATGAATGAGAGTGTCAGCTTTCTGTGAGATGGGAACATGATGTATTAATTTCGTTCCTTAAATGGAATGCGGGATGGGTAATGAGATGAAAGAAAGGAGGAAGGGAAGGGAGAAGTCAGTGAACTGGAGAGAGGCTGACAGGGTGTGATGAAGGGTTTGAGAAATGCCTTGGTAGTAAGGTGACTGGAAAACATTTCTTGAGGTGATACTCTATTCTACTGACAGTTGTTTTCATGGTGGTGATAGAGATTTCTCCTCTGGGGCCCCTCTGCTTAGTATTGAGTATGGTCTATTTTTCTTATACATGCGTAAGTGGGTATTTTAGATACTCAAAGAAATAGTTTTGTCCTGTGCCCCACCCCCTCCAAGCTGGGTCGTTATGGAATAGGACAGAGACACCCATCTAGAAATAGACCCTCAGAGGCAAAAGGCTCCAGGGTTCCTGGGAATTTGCTGAAGTATTAGAGAAGGTTTTGGGTGTCCATAGGCTGCAGAGTGGGGGAAGGTATGAAGCAAATTTTGCTGAGCTCTCAAAGGTGAGGAAGACCCCTGTTGACATCTCAACCAACATTTACTGAGAAATGTTATGTGATAGTTATTGAGAGAGGTCCAAGAATGACGCCCTATCACTAGTCCTGTGACATGCTTAGTGCAGTGGCAGAGCTAAGTTTCCAGCCTAGCAGGAGGTGAGAGTGGTGTGTGAAGAAGTCTGGGGGACTCTGCTCCCCTCCTTGAACTATACCCCTCAACACTCTTGTTGCCTTGAACTACTCCCACAGACTGAGGCTCCAGACTCTACGGCTAGTAGCATTTCACATACAACCATATAAAAGATACAGAGAGACAGATTCCTTCAAAGAGATTTCATTTAGTCCTTCTAACAATCCCAAGAGGCAGATCATATTGCCATTTTGAAGAAAGGGACAGTGAAGAAAGATTTGTAGTTATAGGTATGAATGGGCTTTAAAGGCTGATATGTGAAAATCTGATTGACTGATGGCTTTGCCACATTCTACTTGTAGGACCTTGGACAAACTTCTTAACTTCTAGGAGCTTCAGTCTGCCTTAAACAAAGAGATCTTACAGGATCATGTAAGGATGATAACAAAATACTGATCTCTTGGAAAATACTAATAAAGTAGTGTGTTGTTCTTTGGTTATTCCTTTGCAGACAATTTTTCATATCTGTAGACATTAAGTACCTAATAATTTAGAGACAAAAATTAAGTAAATCATCTTCTTAAACTAAGAAGTTAACTTGTTAACTCTTGCATATAGTTTACAATGAATCCTTATGTTCCATGTGGAAAAATCTGCTTAGTTTATCAGCTCTGCCAAGTTCTTATAAAAATAAACAAACAAACAAAAAAAGGTGGAAGAGGTAGCAGGGAAAAAAAGGAAAGAAAGAAAAATATTCTTGACGTAGTCTTTTGCTGTTGACATTATATATTTCCTTTCCAACAGAAAGAACTAAAACTTTACAACTGAATGGTTCATAGAAGGAACCAGAGCTAGTCTGGAATTAGCTGGTTCTGAACTGCAAGGGTTAGGCCATCTCAGAATTTTGTATAGGCCAGTACAAGCAGGGTCCTCTGGTTTATTATTCTCTTTTTAAAGTTCCAGGTAATAAAGAAGGAAACTCCCCCAACATGTTCTGGCTTGGGGCCTATGCCCCGGTCATGTTGGTGGAGCAATGGAGTAAGTGTCCGCTGCCCAGATGCATATGCAAAGGATGGATTGCAACTTGGACTCTTGATTGAGAAACCTTCTGTGTTGCTGCAGATGAGGGTCTACTTCTTCCTCTTCCTTCCTCCCGAGGCTGAAGTGGGGAGGTACCGAGGGCCTCATATAACACTGATTCGGATGAAAGGATCTTTGTGAAGAGAGGCCATTCATCAACTCCAGGATCATTTTGGTGAATGATTTAACTATAGTCTCTATGCTGCTGACAGGAACTTTATATCCAAACTCACAGTTCCACCTTCACCAAGCAATCTGTAAGCACATACTGGGTGCACACCTATGCTGACCTGGTGTTTTGGGGGGCTTTCTTTAGGTTTCCAAGTGTTTCATTTTTATTTGCATTTGAGGAACTAGGGAAGAGAGGAGATAAAAAACAAAAAACAAAAAACAAAACAAAACAAAAACTTAAAAAGGGAGACTTTTTCAGGGAATTTAGCCAGTGTTCCAAAGAGCTGTGTTGATGAAATGAAGCAGCTCAAGTGAAAACAAATTGAATTTGGAAAAAAAATTTACTCCACCCAGTGGCAGTTGGAGCTTCCATTCTGAGTTACTTCTAATGTCCTGGAGCCACGTTTACTTTGCTGAACAGACTAAATCATTTAATTTGTCAGCTTTTCCTTCCCCCTACCAGACCTCACTCAAGGAATGCTTCCAAGACCATGGGAGCTCACCAAAGCCTTGGCCTGTCTGAGTCACTCCCTGGGGGCCACGTGTCCACAATGCAAGGTTCTCTGTCCTAATTCAAGGCTGTCCAAAGTCAGGGGAGAGTATTTCTGCTTCCATCCACATAGGAGGTCAGAAGTATATGATAATACCAATAGCTAGTATTTTATTGAGTATTCTTTGTGTGTAGCAAGCACCATATTGAGGGCTCTAAACCCATTAATTCATGAATTCTTCACCACCATGGATATGGAGAGCTAATATTCTTTCGGGCTTTAGAGATGAGGTGCCTGAGGTTCAGAGAGTAAGCAACCTGATCAAGGTTATACCACCATGTCAAGCTTCAAAACCAGGCAGTCTGTCTTTGAACTTGGCTTATAATACTCATTATAAGAACACTGAGTATCATTGCAGTATTCCACTGAGCAGCACACTCAGTACTGGGGTGTGTGCAGGATGGTGGGGACACAGTGATGCATTGGCACAGACCTTTGCTCAGAACAAGCTGACTTCTGGAGAAAATGCAAGCATATGAACAAACCACAGTGACTATGTGAGCAAAGCCTAAGGGTACAGAGAGGAATAAGAAATTAGCTTTATCTCAGGGTAAAGAAGGGGCCTAATAAAGGAAGATTTGAAGAGAAGGTAATCCTTAGACAAGAACAGAAGGATAAAAAGGAGAGACCAGTAGGGTCAAAAGCACAGAGGTGTGGATCTGAATGGTATGGCAGTCAAGTACAAAGAGTCCAGAGTTGCTCTAGGGTCAGCTGGAAGGGAATAAGGCAGAGAATGCTAATCATCACCAATATCTAATCTTCCAACTTCCTTTCTAGTTAAGGTGAAACAATACTGTGATTTCATTTCTGGCCAACAGAATGGGATAGGAAGTGGTAACACATGTCTTCTAGGTCTGGAGCATAAACCTTTCCATGGGTGATCCTTTCTCTCTTTCCCCATATTCTGGCAGTCAAAAAAAAAAAAACCTCTGAGAACCCAGAGAAGGAGGGTAATCCATAAGACCAAAGGAAAAGAGAGTTCTGATTTATTGCCCAGAGCAATCACCCCTCTCTCAGCTGACCCACATTCCATGGAGGCATGGATAAGAAACAAATCAAACTAGCTGTATTATTTGCTGAAATTCTGGGGTTATTTGTCCTAACACTTGGTCCACCCTGACTAATTCTGGAGGTCAGTCAGAGGAGAACATCAGCCTAGTCACTGAGAGCCTTGCTCATGGGGATGAAGAGTTTAGGATTTGCCTTTAACATGATTGGGAGCTATTGAAGATTTTAAGCAAAGGAGTGGCTCAGATCTGTAATTTAGGATGTTTGTTCTGGATCCTGCATGTTCAATGAGTTGGACTAAAGGCAAGATGGTAGGAATGAGAAGAGATGTGCATGGCTAGTGGTCCATCTATGGAGCCCACTAGAGTGAACCTACCCTACCTCATATCATCTTATTCTATTTTTGTACACTGTGGACACTGCACATAGAAAGGCCTTGTAACAGAGATACATGCAATGTCATAAATGAATGAATGACTTCATTACTGCCAATTACTTTATGCCAATCCCTGTGGTTGGTGTTGATATGCAACATCTCATTTAAATTCATGATCACCATCTGCCATCTAATGGATGAGGAAAAAGAGACTGAGACACATTATACTACTTTCCCAAAGTAGTAGAGCCTAGAGCCACTAAATTCTAGATCTGAGACTGGAACCCAGGCCTCTCTGACTCCAAAGCTCACAATCTTTTCATTACACCCTGCTTGCCCAGTCATCTTCAAGTAGGGAAGAGCTTTTTGGGTTGGGTTTAACAATCTCCCGGGTACAGAACCCCTTTCACTACACGCTATTCATGTGGATTCTGCCTGGTATATGTAGTGACAGGAAATAGCTTCAATTACCATGGGTTGAATGAGATTTCGAACCCTTTGGATTCTCAGATATGGTGAGCAAGGCTTTCATTTTACACATGAGGGAAGTGTAGTCCAGAGAATGGGAAGGATTATTGGGCCTGCAATACATTCTTTACTTTTCTTGGGGATGCCCTGGGGGAAGAAATGTGAGCTGGCCAAATCTCCTTATAAATATGCTGGAAGGATTCCAGGGAAAACCACACGTGGTATTTCTTAGTAGCAGAGTCTTTACCTTTGGAGTACCTTTAACAGCATGTACCTTATCACTCTAGGATTGCTTATGGTCAATAAACCTTGAATCTACAGATTCATGGAGCATGGCTTTTTGAAAAACGTCATATAATCCATGCAATTACCAGAGTATAAAATTGAGATGTTTCATGACCGAAAGATTTGTATTTTGTGTAGGTGATGTACTTTATACTTCTTTTAGAGACCTGTATGTGACATTTGGGTCAGAGCAAGTCCTAATGTGACAAGAAAGGGTCCAGGAAGTAGCATGGGCAGTCCTGAGCTTCTCTGTGCTTCCCCTGTGCCTTGAGACTACTTGTAGCTTTGAAATTACTCATAAAGCTTGATACTTGGTACCATACTTGATTCTTGTGAGTCTGATTTGAGAATCCAATGCTTGTGTTATTGCCAAAGGATACTGCCTCATCTAAGATTACATGTTTGGCAACAGTAGAAGATCCAATCTCAGATCTCCTGTCTCCTATGTCCCAAATCAGTTTAATGTTGAAGTTTCCTTTGTTCCTACATCTTCTTTTTTTTTTACTATAGAGTTTTATTTTTTTTAATTTTATTTTTTTTATAATAATATTTTTTTATTATATTATGTTTTTATTTTTTTTAATTTTATTTTTTTTATAATAATATTTTTTTATCCCTTTCTTCTCCTATCGATCTTCCTACTTCTTATGTTCCATAGATGAGTGACAAGAGATTGTCTTTCTCTGCTTGACTTATTTCACTTAGCATTATCTCCTCCAGTGCTGTCCATGTTGCAGCAAATGTTGAGAAATCATTCTTTTTGATAGATGAGTAATGTTCCTACATCTTCTTTCATGGTTTAGGACGACGATGATGATGATGATAACGACAAAAACAATGATAGCAACAGCAACTACCTTTTATTAAATACCTACTATATATTAGACACAATGCTATGTCTTATATAACAATAACACAAATATGTACAAACATTCACTATTTGTTCAAGACAAATATGTATAGATTGTATTAGGTTGAACCTTATGAAACTTCTAACATTAAACTACAAAACAGCCATTTTGTATGGCTCAACCTAATACTGTATGCCAGATAATCTGAATTAGGTGGTCAAGGGAAGCCTCTCTGAACATCTTTGATCTGAAAGACAAGAGGGAGCCTAGTATATACAAATTGGAAGGGTGACTATTGTATGAAAAGGGAAATTTCTACTGTAAGGCTCTTAGGAGGGAACCAGTTTGGGAACTTCAGAAACCGGAAGGGTATTGCTATGACTGGGGCACAGTGAATGAGACAAAGAGGGATAGAAGTCAAATTTGGACAAGTTGGCAGGAACCAAACCATTGGGCTTTGTAGGCAGGACTAAGGAGCTTAATTTTTTATCCTAAATGGGTTTTGACTTGGAGTAGGAGAGGGGAAAATGAGATGTAATTTACATTGTTAAAGAGTCTCTCTAGCTGCCAAGTGAAGAAAGGGTTCTTAGGGTGTATCAGTGATGACAGAGGGGTATCGCATGATGCTCCTGTAATAGTCGTGTAAGAGCTAATGGTGGCCTAGACTGGAGTGACAGCTCTGAGGATGGAGATAACTACTTGCATGTGGGATTTATTTTGGTTGCTTCTGATAAGGAGATTTCCCCTTTGCTCCCAATAACCACATTACAAAAGCTCTTGTTGATGTTTCAGAGAATGTTTGCTAACAATCTCTTAACTTGGAGAAAGCTGTGGACACTGACAAAGGTTGTACTCACTTCCTTTGATATATGACTTATGAGTAAGATATTACAAGTTAATTCTCTCCTTTCTCGCAGAACAGGATTTGCTTTGGGTGGTGCCAACATTGACGGAAGGAATCTATAGGAGGCCTCTTAGCCAAGGGTCCTGTCTTTGGTATAGGGAAAACTAGACACCAGAGCTCATATGCTCTTCTCCAGAAAATGAAACTGCTTCCCAGTCCAAAGATAATTAGACAAAAGTCTCACGGCTGCAGTGAACAGAAAAGAAGGGCTATGATGGGCAGATTCTTGGCATAGCTGTTCAGGATACACAAGGGCTTGCCCAGTGACCAGGAGAGTAGGGGCCACTAAGGAAAACTGGCTGAGGATTAACTGAATGATGATGAGGAGGATGAGGAGGAGAGGAAAGGGAGATTGGAGTCTGGGACAGCGCCCGGGCTGCCTTTGTAGGCAAGTTCCCTAACAACGCATTCTGGGGGAAGGCAGGGGCTGATTGAAGCTTAATTCAGATTCTTTGAATGTGCCTTAAGGAGACAGACTAAGGAATGATCTGATGAAATGCAACGGGAAGCAAAACTTGGCAAGGGCACAGTGGCAAATGAGCTGAGAATATGGGGAGATATCCTGCCAAGACCCCATTCCTCCAGGACCACCCTCAGTGTATCCGGAGAAATCAATCAAATGGACGGGACTGGATGGCTCCCACAGAACAGCAGTGGGGGACCCCTGTGAGGGTTGGGGGTCTTCCATTTACAAACAGGATTTGAGTCTCAACAGAGCATTAAGACGGGTCAGTGAAGACATAGGGGAGGCACTCAAAGTTTCTTAATATCCTGTGGGTGACTCAGCAGTGCCAAATGCTATGCCCATCCTGGACTGCACCCAGGGAATTATAGCCCTGCCTCCCAGTTCGTGTGAAGGCCCAGGAGCAGGGAACGTGACATGATTCCAATGTCCCACCACACTGGGGAAATTTGTGAGAACCTTGTAGAGCGTTCACAAAATCACCAACTCATTAAACATTCCCTGTCCTTGCTCTTGAGCAGCTCACGTCTCCCAGTGCTGCCTCTTTCCTCTCTTGGATGTTCATAGCACTCTTCTCTAAAAGTCTAGCTTGATGTATGTATTTGTGCCTCCATTCAGGCAGTCAAATCTCCATGAATGTCTCCCTGTAGACCACTCACAGGATCATCTGTCAGGGTTGTCAAAATTAAAAATTGGAAAGAACTTGGTATTGATGGACTCCTTTTTATATGTAAACTCCTTCCTGCCCCCCTCATCAATTTCATAAAAAGTCTCTTTACAATATCCAAAGTGCTTTACCCAATATAACTTTGCATCTCTCTTTCATTTTGTGAAGTAGCTATCATTATGCCCAGCTGACTGGCAAGGAAACAGACTCAGACGGGACAGATCTACTCAAAATCACATGGTAAGTTTCATGGAAACTGGGTCTCCTAGTCTCCACCTCGCTCACTCATCTCTATGCAATGCTGTCTTCACTATCTTCTTATTCTGCCATGTAAATGGGTAAAATAGAACAAAATAATATTCCTTAGTCCCATGTCCACACAAACATGGATACAGCTTGGATACAGCCTCTAGCTGTATCCTTCCTTTAGCTCAGCTGAGAAAAACTCTCATCTGGAAAAAATTTGTTTAACATTTCCAGTCTCATTGACTGCCCCCTCCATAATCTCATACGTTTTGATCCAACAACCCTCTCCCATCCCAGCTACTCATAATGATAAAAAAAACAAACAAACATAAAATTGTTATTTCACACTACTGTCTGTTCCTTTGCTCATACTCTTTTCCCTGTTCCAATTGCCTTCCCCAGCTTTAACAGGGAAACTTCTGGAAACAGGAAACATCCTTCAGGAAACATCCTTCAAGCCTCGGGAATGTACCCTTGACTTCCAACTGGGATGAATGGGTCACCTCCATTCCCACAGCCCCTCTCTCTCTGCTTTCCCCACCACAGCACTCACCAGATTATATTATTATTGCCTATTCACATGCCTTGCCTCTTCCTCCGGCCCAGAAGCCCCTTGAGGGCAAGGACTTCCTATCTTTAGCATTTAACACATATCTTAACCCATCATAGCAGGTACTCAGGACTATTTCTTACCCTGATCAGAAATCACAAACTATATATCGTTACATTTCCAGGCAATTAGTTTTAATAATTAAACAACCATTTTCCTGCTTCCAGAAACAATTTCATTGGCATTTTCTTTTAATTTTACATATAATAAAAATATGCAGTTCTGAAATATTGAGTTAGATGATTTTCGACTTTTGTATATACCTGGGTAACCACCACCTCAAACAAATTATAGACTATTTCCCACCTGTTTTCTTCCTTGATTCCAGCCCACAGGAACAATCTTCTTAACACCTTGGCCAAGGCTAAGAATTTGAGTTTTAAATCAATATCTGAATGTGAGCTGTCCTCTACAAGTATAAACCTTGGCCTGAGGGACCAAGATGGCTGGAGCCAATTGGCAGGATCATGGTGAATGATGCAATGCATGGCATTACTCTTTTGAACAGAAATGGCAGTGTTGGTGATATATAGTTAGCTGAATAACATTTTATGTCCCTCTCATTCATGGTCAGTGGTCAGTGCAAACCCCTCTTTTCTCCTGGTCTAAGCAGAGAAGTTCCAAGGAATCCAAATCAGCCAGGGACAGATAATTGAGCTCAGGGTCCTAAATAATCCTTAGGCCTGTGGCCTGGTTTTCATTTGGTCCTAGAGGATATCTTTTCCTTCCATGGGTTGTGAGCCAATATTTTTTTCCTGCTGATTTATGACCTCCTATAAATCAACAGAGACCTTTCAACTGGGAACTCCACATCCCAAAGGCATGAATCTTCCATAAGTAATTCCTCCCTGAGGAATCTAGAGTTAACTCTCAATTACATACTGAGATGGAGATGCATTGTGGCTGAAATGATATAAATGCTACTTATATTCAAGTTGGAAATGTCACACTAAGTCACAGGAAGAGAACAGTTGAATTTGCGTCCCGGAAGTATGAAAGCTTTGCCTGCTCTGGCAGAGGAAGGGGTCTTATCATGTCTTTAGCTATAGTGAATATTGGTTTATTAAACACCTCTAATGAGATACAGCTATAGGGCCATGGGAACACATTGTCTCCTCTTAAAGCATTCCCAGCTAGTGGTGAAGACAGACACATCTTTAACTACACTACAAGCTAATATTTTCCACTT
The DNA here is from genome assembly GCF_017311325.1 of Ursus maritimus. Taxonomy (NCBI): domain Eukaryota; kingdom Metazoa; phylum Chordata; class Mammalia; order Carnivora; family Ursidae; genus Ursus; species Ursus maritimus. Next base: position 41,921,481 of record NW_024424119.1, read on the forward strand.
GCTTGGAGATTATTTTTACCAATATTTTAGTGGCTTAGGCATCTAAAGTTATAATGAAATGGAAAAAAGGCACTAAATCACAATTTTTACTAAGTCTGGTACTGTATGTCTTCAATTCATTCCTTCTTTTCTTCAAACATTCACCAAGTATTGCTAGGTGCCAGATATTGTGCCACGAATAATGTCATACAGAAGAGGTGCTCCTTGCCCTCAGGGGTTCACAGCTCTGGTAGCTAAGGATCTATGGACTGTGCTCCCACCAATTGTACACTAGGTAGACATAGCTGTGGAATAAAACAGAGATTCAAAGTTTGAGGCAGAAAATTTATTTATGGGTTCTCTTTTAAGATTTTTTTTTCTTACTAAGAAAGGAAAAAGTGGGTTATAGTAGAAAAGGTTCAGAACTAGGAGTCAGGAGGTCTAGTGTCTATTCCCAGGTCCTCTTCCCATTAACTGGTGATTTTATAAAAGCTTACTTAAACTGTTAGCTATAATTTCTTTATATGTACAATGGTGACAATGCTTATCTTGCAAACTGAAGTGTGTGTGTGTATTTGGTTAGAATCATCCACTGTATAATTCATTCTTCTACACATTCAATACTCATTCATTCCTTCTTCTAAGTATTCATTTATTCCTTATAATAATTTACGGGGTTTTCCTGTGACTGCTATAACAAATGACCACAAACTTGGTGACCTAATGGAAAAACTATTTTCTCACAGTTTGGAGGCCAGAAGTCTAAAATTATATCCCTGGGCTGAAATCAGCACTCTGGAGGGTCTAGGGGAAAATCTGTCCTTTGCCTCTTCTAGCTTCTGGTAGTCACTGGCATTCCTTGGCTTGTGTCCACATCACACTCCAAGCTATGCTTCCATGGTCACATTGCTTCTGTTTGTAATCTCCTGCCTCCCTCTTACAAGGATACTTGTGATTGCTTTTAGGGCCCACCCAAATAATATAGGATAATTTCTCTATCTTAAGGTCCTTAACTTAATCACATATGCAAAACTTATTTTTGCCATATTAGGTAACATTTACAGGTTCCAAGTATTAGGAAATCTTTAACAGGGCCATTATTCAGATTACCACATCCTATATTCATGTGTTCACCTGGCACTTTGAGAGTTGATGAAATATATGGATTAAGAATATGGGATCTAGAGTCAGAGGGCCTACTCCTGAGTACTGTCTCTGCCACTTCCTAGTTAGGACCTTGGGTAAGCAAATTCTACTATAATAATATGATTTACATGAGATTATTCATATAAATTATCTAGCACCGTTAGTTGAGGGTATTAAGTAAGTACTCAACAGATGTCAGCAATGATCAATATTAGGCATCCATGCCCAAGAGTTGGAAGTTCTTGTTTCTTCCATTGGAAAACTCAAGGTCTGGTGGAAAAAATGTGCAATACACAGTTTTAATGAAGTTCAATAGCTGCGATTAGCAAGGGAAGGTCAAGGCTGTGGGAACCCAGAATTGGGTCTTAGAACCTGAAAGATAGGAAGTAGACAGTGCCTGGGAATCTTGGTGGATAGCAAGTAGTTAACTCGAAGGAAAAGAGTCCAGGGAGAGTACGTATGTACAATAAAAAGAGGCAAGACAGAGCACGAGGCTTACTAAGGAATAACGTGCAGTCTGGGCAGCACCTGAGAGCCGCCAGTGGCTGGTTCACGTAGGACTGCCGGTGCCAGGCAGGGTCTGTTTCCCGGGCATGCAGCCTGTGCAGCTGCACACGCGCTGTATTCAGAAAGGCTTTGTGCCTTCTCTAACGCCTTGCTGTTGCTGTCTTAAAATTCCTAATAATTTTTTTTTAACAAGGAGTTCTGCATTTTCATTTTGCACTGGGCCCTGCAAATCTTGTAGCCAGTCCTGATGCCAAGGAAACGAGTCTAGGCTTTTTCTTAAGGACAAGAGCTTCCTATTAAAGACTTTTAAACAGAGGCGAACATGATCAGACTTGAGTTTCAGAAGCATCAGTCACAAGTTGTTTCTGGGGAGACTTGTGGACGGCACGTCAGCGGAAAAGGTGTTGTAACAATTGAGGTTGGAGGGTTGGAGGTCTGCCTGCGGCAGAAAGAAGAGTTATAGGAAGGAGACATCAGATGTGATATATTTAGTGGCAAGAAGCAGTGGTAGTTGGATGCCAAATGCAAAGAGGAGAGAGAAGATCAGGGTAACTCCCATATTTTTATTCCAAATGATGGAGAGAAGCAAAGCCAGGGAACCCAGGCAACGAGTGGTGGCAAATTCTAGAAAGAATAATGCTATTGAGTTGGAAGGGATTGTGAAATTCTCCTCTTCCTCCTCTCCCTCACCTCCCTTCTCCTTGTCCTTCCCCTTCTCCCACCCCCTTCCCTTCCTTTTCCTCCTGTTCATGGAACTGGGAACATCGGTTACAACCCAATAGGAAAACCCAATAGGAAAGAGTGAGGCAGATTTCAGACTTCACAGAAATTGTCTTTTCCTGTCTGTTCCCCAAACAGCTTTCAAGGTGCCAAAAGCTCTCCTACCTAGGCGGTCTTTTTCCTTCCAACCTGATCCCTCTTTCTGGAAGGTTTTTGTCTAACTATCCTCACTTGCCTCCTCACACCCGTGTCTTCACACACACACACACACACACACACACACACACACACACACACACACA